>NW_027327726.1:1201339-1501674 GCF_047675955.1 Chlorocebus sabaeus
TACATCTCTTCCTTCAAGAAGCCTTTCGCTAAGGCTGTTCTTGTGGAATTGGCAAAGGGATACTTGGAAGCATATAGAGGGCTATGGTGAAAAAGGAAATATCTTCCGTTCAAAACTGGAAAGAAGCTTTCTGAGAAACTGCTCTGTGTTCTGTTAATTCATCTCACAGAGTTAGATCTTTCCCTTCAAGAAGCCTTTCGCTAAGGCTGTTCTTGTGGAATTGGCAAAGGGATATTTGGAATCCCATAGAGGGCTATGGTGAAAAAGGAAATATCTTCCGTTCAAAACTGGAAAGAAGCTTTCTGAGAAACTGCTCTGTGTTCTGTTAATTCATCTCACAGAGTTACATCTTTCCCTTCAAGAAGCCTTTCGCTAAGGCTGTTCTTGTGGAATTGGCAAAGGGATATTTGGAAGCCCATAGAGGGCTATGGTGAAAAAGGAAATATCTTCCGTTCAAAACTGGAAAGAAGCTTTCTGAGAAACTGCTTTGTGTTCTGTTAATTCATCTCACACAGTTACATCTTTCAATTCAAGAAGCCTTTCGGTAAGGCTGTTCTTGTGGAATTGGCAAAGGGATATTTGGAAGCCCCTAGAGGGCTACGGTGAAAAAGGAAATATCTTCCGTTCAAAACAGGAAAGAAGCTTTCTGAGAAACTGCTCTGTGTTCTGTTAATTCATCTCACAGAGTTACATCTTTCAATTCAAGAAGCCTTTCGCTAAGGCTGTTCTTGTGGAATTGGCAAAGGGATATTTGGAAGCCCCTAGATGGCTATGGTGAAAAAGGAATTATCTTCCGTTCAAAACTGGAAAGAAGCTTTCTGAGAAACTGCTCTGTGTTCTGTTAATTCATCTCACAGAGTTACATCTTTCCCTTCAAGAAGCCTTTCGCTAAGGCTGTTCTTGTGGAATTGGCAAAGGGATATTTGAAATCCCATAGAGGGCTATGGTGAAAAAGGAAATATCTTCCGTTCAAAACTGGAAAAAAGCGTTCTGAGAAACTGCTCTGTGTTATGTTAATTCATCTCACAGAGTCACATCTTTCCCTTCAAGAAGCCTTTCGCTAAGGCTGTTCTTGTGGAATTGGCAAAGGGATATTTGGAAGCCCATAGAGGGCGATGGTGAAAAAGGAAATATCTTCCGTTCAAAACTGGAAAGAAGCTTTCTGAGAAACTGCTTTGTGTTCTGTTAATTCATCTCACAGAGTTACATCTTTCAATTCAAGAAGCATTTCGCTAAGGCTGTTCTTGTGGAATTGGCAAAGGGATATTTGGAAGCCCTTAGAGGACTACGGTGAAAAAGGAAATATCTTCCGTTCAAAACTGGAAAGAAGCTTTCTGAGAAACTGCTCTGTGTTCTGTTAATTCATCTCACAGAGTTACGTCTTTCTCTTCTAGAAGCCTTTCGCTAAGGCTGTTCTTGTGGAATTGGCAAAGGGATATTTGGAAGCCCATAGAGGGCTATGGTGAAAAAGGAAATATCTTCCGTTCAAAACTGGAGGGAAGCTTTCTGAGAAACTTCTCTGTGTTCTGTTAATTCATCTCACAGAGTTACATCTTTCCCTTCAAGAAGCCTTTCGCTAAGGCTGTTCTTGTGGAATTGGCAAAGGGATATTTGGAACCCCATAGAGGGCTATGGTGAAAAAGGAAATATCTTCCGTTCAAAACTGGAAAGAAGCTTTCTGAGAAACTGCTCTGTGTTCTGTTAATTCATCTCACAGAGTTACATCTTTCCCTTCAAGAAGCCTTTTGCTAAGGCTGTTCTTGTGGAATTGGCAAAGGGATATTTGGAAGCCCATAGAGGGCTATGGTGAAAAAGGAAATATCTTCCGTTCAAAACTGGAAAGAAGCTTTCTGAGAAACTGCTCTGTGTTCTGTTAATTCATCTCACAGAGTTACATCTTTCCCTTCAAGAAGCCTTTCGCTAAGCCTGTTCTTGTGGAATTGGCAAAGGGATATTTGGAAGCCCATAGAGGGCTATGGTGAAAAAGGAAATATCTTCCGTTCAAAACTGGAAAGAAGCTTTCCGAGAAACTACTCTGTGTTCTGTTAATTCATCTCACAGAGTTACATCTTTCCCTTCAAGAAGCCTTTCGCTAAGGCTGTTCTTGTGGAATTGGCAAAGGGATATTTGGAAGCCCATAGAGGGCTACGGTGAAAAAGGAAATATCTTCCGTTCAAAACTGGAAAGAAGCTTTCTGAGAAACTGCTCTGTGTTCTGTTAATTCATCTCACAGAGTTACATCTTTCCCTTCAAGAAGCCTTTCGCTAAGGCTGTTCTTTTGGAATTGGCAAAGGGATATTTGGAAGCCCATAGAGGGCTATGGTGAAAAAGAAATATCTTCCGTTCAAAACTGGAAAGAAGCTTTCTGAGAAACTGCTCCGTGTTCTGTTAATTCATCTCACAGAGTTACATCTTTCCCTTCAAGAAGCGTTTCGCTAAGGCTGTTCTTGTGGAATTGGCAAAGGGATATTTGGAAGCCCATAGAGGGCTATGGTGAAAAAGGAAATATCTTCCGTTCAAAACTGGAAAGAAGGTTTCTGAGAAACTGCTTTGTGTTCTGTTAATTCATCTCACAGAGTTACATTTTTCCCTTCAAGAAGCCTTTCGCTAAGGCTGTTCTTGTGGAATTGGCAAAGGGATGTTTGGAAGCCCCTAGAGGGCTATGGTGAAAAAGGAAATATCTTCCGTTCAAAACTGGAAAGAAGCCTTCTGAGAAACTGCTTTGTGTTCTGTTAATTCATCTCACAGAGTTACATCTTTCCCTTCAAGAAGCCTTTCGCTAAGGCTGTTCTTGTGGAATTGGCAAAGGGATATTTGGAAGCCCATAGAGGGCTATGGTGAAAAAGGAAATACCTTCCGATCAAAACTGGAAAGAAGCTTTCTGAGAAACTGCTCTGTGTTCTGTAATTCATCTCACAGAGTTACATCTTTCCCTTCAAGAAGCCTTTCGCTAAGGCTGTTCTTGTGGAATTGGCAAAGGGATATTTGGAAGCCCTTAGAAGGCTATGGTGAAAAAGGAAATATCTTCCGTTCAAAACTGGAAAGAAGCTTTCTGAGAAACTACTCTGTGTTCTGTTAATTCATCTCACAGAGTTACATCTTTCCCATCAAGAAGCCTTTCGCTAAGGCTGTCGTTGTGGAATTGGCCAACGGATATTTGGAAGCCCATAGAGGGCTATGGTGAAAAAGGAAATATCTTCCGTTCAAAACTGGAAAGAAGCTTTCTGAGAAACGGCTCTGTGTTCTGTTAATTCATCTCACCGAGTTACATCTTTCCCTTCAAGAAGCCTTTCGCTAAGGCTGTTCTTGTGGAATTGGCAAAGGGATATTTGGAATCCCATAGAGGGCTATGGTGAAAAAGGAAATATCTTCCGTTCAAAACTGGAAAGAAGCTTTCTGAGAAACTGCTCTGTGTTCTGTTAATTCATCTCACAGAGTTACATCTTTCCCTTCAAGAAGCCTTTCGCTAAGGCTGTTCTTGTGGAATTGGCAAAGGGATATTTGGAATCCCATAGAGGGCTATGGTGAAAAAGGAAATATCTTCCGTTCAAAACTGGAAAGAAGCTTTCTGAGAAACTGCTTTGTGTTCTGTTAATTCATCTCACAGAGTTACATCTTTCCCTTCAAGAAGCCTTTCGCTAAGGCTGTTCTTGTGGAATTGGCAAAGGGATGTTTGGAAGCCCATAGAGGGCTATGGTGAAAAAGTAAATATCTTCCGTTCAAAACTGGAAAGAAGCTTTCTGAGAAACTGCTCTGTGTTCTGTTAATTCATCTCACAGAGTTACATCTTTCCCTTCAAGAAGCCTTTCGCTAAGGCTGTTCTTGTGGAATTGGCAAAGGGATATTTGGAAGCCCATAGAGGGCTATGGTGAAAAAGGAAATATCTTCCGTTCAAAACTGGAAAGAAGCTTTCTGAGAAACTGCTCTGTGTTCTGTTAATTCATCTCACAGAGTTACATCTTTCCCTTCAAGAAGCCTTTCGCTAAGGCTGTTCTTGTGGAATTGGCAAAGGGATATTAGGAAGCCCATAGAGGGCTGTGGTGAAAAAGGAAATATCTTCCGTTCAAAACTGGAAAGAAGCTTTCTGAGAAACGGCTCTTTGTTCTGTTAATTCATCTCACAGAGTTACATCTTTCCCTTCAAGAAGCCTTTCGCTAAGGCTGTTCTTGTGGAATTGGCAAAGTGATATTTGGAAGCCCATAGAGGGCTATGGTGAAAAAGGAAATATCTTCCGTTCAAAACTGGAAAGAAGCTTTCTGAGAAACTGCTCTGTGTTCTGTTAATTCATCTCACAGAGTTACATCTTTCCCTTCAAGAAGCCTTTCGCTAAGGCTGTTCTTGTGGAATTGGCAAAGGGATATTTGAAATCCCATAGAGGGCTATGGTGAAAAAGGAAATATCTTCCGTTCAAAACTGGAAAAAAGCTTTCTGAGAAACTGCTCTGTGTTCTGTTAATTCATCTCACAGAGTTACATCTTTCCCTTCAAGAAGCCTTTCGCTAAGGCTGTTCTTGTGGAATTGGCAAAGGGATATTTGGAAGCCCATAGAGGGCGATGGTGAAAAAGGAAATATCTTCCGTTCAAAACTGGAAAGAAGCTTTCTGAGAAACTGCTTTGTGTTCTGTTAATTCATCTCACAGAGTTACATCTTTCAATTCAAGAAGCATTTCGCTAAGGCTGTTCTTGTGGAATTGGCAAAGGGATATTTGGAAGCCCTTAGAGGGCTATGGTGAAAAAGGAAATATCTTCCGTTCAAAACTGGAAAGAAGCTTTTTGAGAAACTGCTTTGTGTTCTGTTTATTCATCTCACAGAGTTACATCTTTCCCTTCAAGAAGCCTTTCGCTAAGGCTGTTCTTGTGGAATTGGCAAAGAGATATTTGGAAGCCCATAGAGGGCTATGGTGAAAAAGGAAATATCTTCCGTTCAAAACTGGAAAGAAGCTTTCTGAGAAACTGCTCTGTGTTCTGTTAATTCATCTCACAGAGTTACATCTTTCAAATCAAGAAGCCTTTCGCTAAGACTGTTCTTGTGGAAATGGCAAAGGGATATTTGGAAGCCCCTAGATTGCTATGGTGAAAAAGGAAATATCTTCCGTTCAAAACTGGAAAGAAGCTTTCTGAGAAACTCTTTTATGTTCTGTTAATTCATCTCACAGAGTTACATCTTTCCCTTCAAGAAGCCTTTCGCTAAGTCTGTCGTTGTGGAATTGGCAAAGGGATATTTGGAAGCCCATAGTGGGCTATGGTGGAAAAGGAAATATCTTCCGTTCAAAACTGGAAAGAAGCTTTCTGAGAAACTGCTCTGTGTTCTGTTAATTCGTCTCACAGAGTTACATCTTTCCCTTCAAGAAGCCTTTCGCTAAGGCTGTTCTTGTGGAATTGGCAAAGGGATATTTGGAAGCCCGTAGAGGGATATGGTGAAAAAGGAAATATCTTCCGTTCCAAACTGGAAAGAAGCTTTCTGAGAAACTGCTCTGTGTTCTGTTAATTCATATCACAGAGTTACATCTTTCCCTTCAAGAAGCCTTTCGCTAAGGCCGTTCTTGTGGAATTGGCAAAGGGATATTTGGAAGCCCATAGAGGGCTATGGTGAAAAAGGAAATATCTTCCGTTCAAAACTGGAAAGAAGCTTTCTGAGAAACTGCTCTGTGTTCTGTTAATTCATCTCAAAGAGTTACATCTTTCCCTTCAAGAAGCCTTTCGCTAAGGCTGTTCTTGTGGAATTGGCAAAGGGATGTTTGGAAGCCCATAGAGGGCTATGGTGAAAAAGGAAATATCTTCCGTTCAAAACTGGAAAGAAGCTTTCTGAGAAACTGCTTTGTGTTCTGTTAATTCATCTCACAGAGTTACATCTTTCCCTTCAAGAAGCCTTTCGCTAAGGCTGTTCTTGTGGAATTGGCAAAGGGATATTTGGAAGCCCATAGAGGGCTATGGTGAAAAAGGAAATACCTTCCGATCAAAACTGGAAAGAAGCTTTCTGAGAAACTGCTCTGTGTTCTGTAATTCATCTCACAGAGTTACATCTTTCCCTTCAAGAAGCCTTTCGCTAAGGCTGTTCTTGTGGAATTGGCAAAGGGATATTTGGAAGCCCATAGAAGGCTATGGTGAAAAAGGAAATATCTTCCGTTCAAAACTGGAAAGAAGCTTTCTGAGAAACTACTCTGTGTTCTGTTAATTCATCTCACAGAGTTACATCTTTCCCATCAAGAAGCCTTTCGCTAAGGCTGTCGTTGTGGAATTGGCCAACGGATATTTGGAAGCCCATAGAGGGCTATGGTGAAAAAGGAAATATCTTCCGTTCAAAACTGGAAAGAAGCTTTCTGAGAAACGGCTCTGTGTTCTGTTAATTCATCTCACCGAGTTACATCTTTCCCTTCAAGAAGCCTTTCGCTAAGGCTGTTCTTGTGGAATTGGCAAAGGGATATTTGGAATCCCATAGAGGGCTATGGTGAAAAAGGAAATATCTTCCGTTCAAAACTGGAAAGAAGCTTTCTGAGAAACTGCTCTGTGTTCTGTTAATTCATCTCACAGAGTTACATCTTTCCCTTCAAGAAGCCTTTCGCTAAGGCTGTTCTTGTGGAATTGGCAAAGGGATATTTGGAATCCCATAGAGGGCTATGGTGAAAAAGGAAATATCTTCCGTTCAAAACTGGAAAGAAGCTTTCTGAGAAACTGCTTTGTGTTCTGTTAATTCATCTCACAGAGTTACATCTTTCCCTTCAAGAAGCCTTTCGCTAAGGCTGTTCTTGTGGAATTGGCAAAGGGATGTTTGGAAGCCCATAGAGGGCTATGGTGAAAAAGGAAATATCTTCCGTTCAAAACTGGAAAGAAGCTTTCTGAGAAACTGCTTTGTGTTCTGTTAATTCACCTCACAGAGTTACATCTTTCCCTTCAAGAAGCCTTTCGCTAAGGCTGTTCTTGTGGAATTGGCAAAGGGATATTTGGAAGCCCATAGAGGGCTATGGTGAAAAAGGAAATATCTTCCGATCAAAACTGGAAAGAAGCTTTCTGAGAAACTGCTCTGTGTTCTGTAATTCATCTCACAGAGTTACATCTTTCCCTTCAAGAAGCCTTTCGCTAAGGCTGTTCTTGTGGAATTGGCAAAGGGATATTTGGAAGCCCATAGAAGGCTATGGTGAAAAAGGAAATATCTTCCGTTCAAAACTGGAAAGAAGCTTTCTGAGAAACTACTCTGTGTTCTGTTAATTCATCTCACAGAGTTACATCTTTCCCTTCAAGAAGCCTTTCGCTAAGGCTGTCGTTGTGGAATTGTCAAACGGATATTTGGAAGCCCATAGAGGGCTATGGTGAAAAAGTAAATATCTTCCGTTCAAAACTGGAAAGAAGCTTTCTGAGAAACTGCTCTGTGTTCTGTTAATTCATCTCACAGAGTTACATCTTTCCCTTCAAGAAGCCTTTCGCTAAGGCTGTTCTTGTGGAATTGGCAAAGGGATATTTGGAAGCCCATAGAGGGCTATGGTGAAAAAGGAAATATCTTCCGTTCAAAACTGGAAAGAAGCTTTCTGAGAAACTGCTCTGTGTTCTGTTAATTCATCTGACAGAGTTACATCTTTCCCTTCTAGAAGCCTTTCGCTAAGGCTGTTCTTGTGGAATTGGCAAAGGGATATTTGGAAGCCCATAGAGGGCTACGGTGAAAAAGGAAATATCTTCCGTTCAAAACTGGAAAGAAGCTTTCTGAGAAACTGCTCTGTGTTCTGTTAATTCATCTCACAGAGTTACATCTTTCAATTCAAGAAGCCTTTCGCTAAGGCTGTTCTTGTGGAATTGGCAAAGGGATATTTGGAAGCCCCTAGATGGCTATGGTGAAAAAGGAAATATCTTCCGTTCAAAACTGGAAAGAAGCTTTCTGAGAAACTGTTTTATGTTCTGTTAATTCATCTCACAGAGTTACATCTTTCCCTTCAAGAAGCCTTTCGCTAAGTCTGTCGTTGTGGAATTGGCAAAGGGATATTTAGAAGCCCATAGTGGGCTATGGTGGAAAAGGAAATATCTTCCGTTCAAAACTGGAAAGAAGCTTTCTGAGAAACTGCTCTGTGTTCTGTTAATTCATCTCACAGAGTTACATCTTTCCCTTCAAGAAGCCTTTCGCTAAGGCTGTTCTTGTGGAATTGGCAAAGTGATATTTGGAAGCCCATAGAGGGCTATGGTGAAAAAGGAAATATCTTCCGTTCAAAACTGGAAAGAAGCTTTCTGAGAAACTGCTCTGTGTTCTGTTAATTCATCTCACAGAGTTACATCTTTCCCTTCAAGAAGCCTTTCGCTAAGGCTGTTCTTGTGGAATTGGCAAAGGGATATTTGAAATCCCATAGAGGGCTATGGTGAAAAAGGAAATATCTTCCGTTCAAAACTGGAAAAAAGCTTTCTGAGAAACTGCTCTGTGTTCTGTTAATTCATCTCACAGAGTTACATCTTTCCCTTCAAGAAGCCTTTCGCTAAGGCTGTTCTTGTGGAATTGGCAAAGGGATATTTGGAAGCCCATAGAGGGCGATGGTGAAAAAGGAAATATCTTCCGTTCAAAACTGGAAAGAAGCTTTCTGAGAAACTGCTTTGTGTTCTGTTAATTCATCTCACAGAGTTACATCTTTCAATTCAAGAAGCATTTCGCTAAGGCTGTTCTTGTGGAATTGGCAAAGGGATATTTGGAAGCCCTTAGAGGGCTATGGTGAAAAAGGAAATATCTTCCGTTCAAAACTGGAAAGAAGCTTTTTGAGAAACTGCTTTGTGTTCTGTTTATTCATCTCACAGAGTTACATCTTTCCCTTCAAGAAGCCTTTCGCTAAGGCTGTTCTTGTGGAATTGGCAAAGAGATATTTGGAAGCCCATAGAGGGCTATGGTGAAAAAGGAAATATCTTCCGTTCAAAACTGGAAAGAAGCTTTCTGAGAAACTGCTCTGTGTTCTGTTAATTCATCTCACAGAGTTACATCTTTCAAATCAAGAAGCCTTTCGCTAAGACTGTTCTTGTGGAAATGGCAAAGGGATATTTGGAAGCCCCTAGATTGCTATGGTGAAAAAGGAAATATCTTCCGTTCAAAACTGGAAAGAAGCTTTCTGAGAAACTGTTTTATGTTCTGTTAATTCATCTCACAGAGTTACATCTTTCCCTTCAAGAAGCCTTTCGCTAAGTCTGTCGTTGTGGAATTGGCAAAGGGATATTTGGAAGCCCATAGTGGGCTATGGTGGAAAAGGAAATATCTTCCGTTCAAAACTGGAAAGAAGCTTTCTGAGAAACTGCTCTGTGTTCTGTTAATTCATCTCACAGAGTTACATCTTTCCCTTCAAGAAGCCTTTCGCTAAGGCTGTTCTTGTGGAATTGGCAAAGGGATATTTGGAAGCCCGTAGAGGGATATGGTGAAAAAGGAAATATCTTCCGTTCCAAACTGGAAAGAAGCTTTCTGAGAAACTGCTCTGTGTTCTGTTAATTCATCTCACAGAGTTACGTCTTTCTCTTCTAGAAGCCTTTCGCTAAGGCTGTTCTTGTGGAATTGGCAAAGGGATATTTGGAAGCCCATAGAGGGCTATGGTGAAAAAGGAAATATCTTCCGTTCAAAACTGGAAAGAAGCTTTCTGAGAAACTGCTCTGTGTTCTGTTAATTCATCTCACTGAGTTACATCTTTCAATTCAAGACGTCTTTCGCTAAGGCTGTTCTTGTGGAATTGGCAAAGGGATATTTGGAAGCCCATAGAGGGCTGTGGTGAAAAAGGAAATATCTTCCGTTCAAAACTGGAAAGAAGCTTTCTGAGAAACTGCTCTGTGTTCTGCTAATTCATGTCACAGAGTTATATATTTCCCTTCAAGAAGCCTTTCGCTAAGGCTGTTCTTGTGGAATTGGCAAAGGGATATTTGGAAGCCCATAGAGGGCTATGGTGAAAAAGGAAATATCTTCCGTTCAAAACTGGAAAGAAGCTTTCTGAGAAACTGCTCTGTGTTCTGTTAATTCATCTCACAGAGTTACATCTTTCAATTCAAGAAGCCTTTCGCTAAGGCTGTTCTTGTGGAATTGGCAAAGGGATATTTGGAAGCCCCTAGATGGCTATGGTGAAAAAGGAAATATCTTCCGTTCAAAACTGGAAAGAAGCTTTCTGAGAAACTGTTTTATGTTCTGTTAATTCATCTCATAGAGTTACATCTTTCCCTTCAAGAAGCCTTTCGCTAAGTCTGTCGTTGTGGAATTGGCAAACGGATATTTGGAAGCCCATAGTGGGCTATGGTGGAAAAGGAAATATCTTCCGTTCAAAACTGGAAGAAGCTTTCTGAGAAACTGCTCTGTGTTCTGTTAATTCATCTCACAGAGTTACATCTTTCCCTTCAAGAAGCATTTCGCTAAGGCTGTTCTTGTGGAATTGGCAAAGTGATATTTGGAAGCCCATAGAGGGCTAGAGTGAAATAGGAAATATCTTCCGTTCAAAACTGGAAAGAAGCTTTCTGAGAAACTGCTCTGTGTTCTGTTAATTCATCTCACAGAGTTACATCTCTCCCTTCAAGAAGCCTTTCGCTAAGGCTGTTCTTGTGGAATTTGCAAAGGGATATTTGGAATCCCATAGAGGTCTATGGTGAAAAAGGAAATATCTTCCGTTCAAAACTGGAAAGAAGCTTTCTGAGAAACTACTCTGTGTTCTGTTAATTCATCTCACAGAGTTACATCTTTCCCTTCAAGAAGCCTTTCGCTAAGGCTGTTCTTGTGGAATTGGCAAAGGGATATTTGGAAGCCCATAGAGGGCTACGGTGAAAAAGGAAATATCTTCCGTTCAAAACTCGAAAGAAGCTTTCTGAGAAACTGCTCTGTGTTCTGTTAATTCATATCACAGAGTTACATCTTTCCCTTCAAGAAGCCTTTCGCTAAGGCTGTTCTTGTGGAATTGGCAAAGGGATATTTGGAAGCATATAGAGGGCTACGGTGAAAAAGGAAATATCTTCCGTTCAAAACTGGAAAGAAGCTTTCTGAGAAACTGCTCTGTGTTCTGTTAATTCATCTCACAGAGTTACATCTTTCCCTTCAAGAAGCCTTTCGCTAAGGCTGTTCTTTTGGAATTGGCAAAGGGATATTTGGAAGCCCATAGAGGGCTATGGTGAAAAAGGAAATATCTTCCGTTCAAAACTGGAAAGAAGCTTTCTGAGAAACTGCTCTGTGTTCTGTTAATTCATCTCACAGAGTTACATCTTTCCCTTCAAGAAGCCTTTCGCTAAGTCTGTTCTTGTGGAATTGGCAAAGGGATATTTGGAAGCCCATAGAGGGCTATGGTGAAAAAGGAAATATCTTCCGTTCAAAACTGGAAAGAAGCTTTCTGAGAAACTGCTTTGTGTTCTGTTAATTCATCTCACAGAGTTACATCTTTCCCTTCAAGAAGCCTTTCGCTAAGGCTGTTCTTGTGGAATTGGCAAAGGCATGTTTGGAAGCCCATAGAGGGCTATGGTGAAAAAGGAAATATCTTCCGTTCAAAACTGGAAAGAAGCTTTCTGAGAAACTGCTTTGTGTTCTGTTAATTCATCTCACAGAGTTACATCTTTCCCTTCAAGAAGCCTTTCGCTAAGGCTGTTCTTGTGGAATTGGCAAAGGGATATTTGGAAGCCCATAGAGGGCTATGGTGAAAAAGGAAATATCTTCCGATCAAAACTGGAAAGAAGCTTTCTGAGAAACTGCTCTGTGTTCTGTAATTCATCTCACAGAGTTACATCTTTCCCTTCAAGAAGCATTTCGCTAAGGCTGTTCTTGTGGAATTGGCAAAGGGATATTAGGAAGCCCATAGAGGGCTATGGTGAAAAAGGAAATATCTTCCTTTCAAAACTGGAAAGAAGCTTTCTGAGAAACTGCTTTGTGTTCTGTTAATTCATCTCACAGAGTTACATCTTTCCCTTCAAGAAGCCTTTCGCTAAGGCTGTTCTTGTGGAATTGGCAAAGAGATATTTGGAAGCCCATAGAGGGCTATGGTGAAAAAGGAAATATCTTCCGTTCAAAACTGGAAAGAAGCTTTCTGAGAAACTGCTCTGTGTTCTGTTAATTCATCTCACAGAGTTACATCTTTCAATTCAAGAAGCCTTTCGCTAAGGCTGTCCTTGTGGAATTGGCAAAGGGATATTTGGAAGCCCATAGAGGGCTATGGTGAAAAAGGAAATATCTTCCGTTCAAAACTGCAAAGAAGCTTTCTGAGAAACTGCTCTGTGTTCTGTTAATTCATCTTACAGAGTTACATCTTTCCCTTCAAGAAGCCTTTCGTTAAGGCTGTTCTTGTGGAATTGGCAAAGGGATATTAGGAAGCCCATAGAGGGCTATGGTGAAAAAGGAAATATCTTCCGTTCCAAACTGGAAAGAAGCTTTCTGAGAAACTGCTCTTTGCTCTGTTAATTCATCTCACAGAGTTACATCTTTCCCTTCAAGAAGCCTTTCGCTAAGGCTGTTCTTGTGGAATTGGGAAAGGGATATTTGGAAGCCCATAGTGGGCTATGGTGGAAAAGGAAATATCTTCCGTTCAAAACTGGAAAGAAGCTTTCTGAGAAACTGCTCTGTGTTCTGTTAATTCATCTCACAGAGTTACATCGTTCCCTTCAAGAAGCCTTTCGCTAAGGCTGTTCTTGTGGAATTGGCAAAGTGATATTTGGAAGCCCATAGAGGGCTATGGTGAAAAAGGAAATATCTTCCGTTCAAAACTGGAAAGAAGCTTTCTGAGAAACTGCTCTGTGTTCTGTAAATTCATCTCACAGAGTTACATCTTTCCCTTCAAGAAGCCTTTCGCTAAGGCTGTTCTTGTGGAATTGGCAAAGGGATATTTGGAAGCATATAGAGGGCTGTGGTGAAAAAGGAAATATCTTCCGTTCAAAACTGGAAAGAAGCTTTCTGAGAAACTGCTGTGTGTTCTGTTAATTCATCTCACAGAGTTACATCTTTCCCTTCAAGAAGCCTTTCGCTAAGGCGGTTCTTGTGGAATTGGCAAGGGGATATTTGGAATCCCATAGAGGGCTATGGTGAAAAAGGAAATATCTTCCGTTCAAAACTGGAAAGAAGCTTTCTGAGAAACTGCTCTGTGTTCTGTTAATTCATTTCACAGAGTTACATCTTTCCCTTCAAGAAGCCTTTCGCTAAGGCTGTTCTTGTGGAATTGGCAAAGGGATATTTGGAACCCCATAGAGGGCGATGGTGAAAAAGGAAATATCTTCCGTTCAAAACTGGAAAGAAGCTTTCTGAGAAACTGCTTTGTGTTCTGTTAATTCATCTCACAGAGTTACATCTTTCAATTCAAGAAGCCTTTCGCTAAGGCTGTTCTTGTGGAATTGGCAAAGGGATATTTGGAATCCCATAGAGGGCTATGGTGAAAAAGGAAATATCTTCCGTTCAAAACTGGAAAGAAGCTTTCTGAGAAACTGCTCTGTGTTCTGTTAATTCATCTCACAGAGTTACATCTTTCCCTTCAAGAAGCCTTTCGCTAAGGCTGTTCTTGTGGAATTGGCAAAGGGATATTTGGAAGCCCATAGAGGGCTATGGTGAAAAAGAAAATATCTTCCGTTCAAAACTGGAAAGAAGCTTTCTGAGAAACTGCTCTGTGTTCTGTTAATTCATCTCACAGAGTTACATCTTTCCCTTCAAGAAGCCTTTCGCTAAGGCTGTTCTTGTGGAATTGGCAAAGGGATATTTGGAAGCCCACAGTGGGCTATGGTGAAAAAGGAAATATCTTCCGTTCAAAACTGGAAAGAAGCTTTTTGAGAAACTGCTTTGTGTTCTGTTAATTCATCTCACAGAGTTACATCTTTCCCTTCAAGAAGCCTTTCGCTAAGGCTGTTCTTGTGGAATTGGCAAAGAGATATTTGGAAGCCCATAGAGGGCTATGGTGAAAAAGGAAATATCTTCCGTTCAAACCTGGAAAGAATCTTTCTGAGAAACTGCTCTGTGTTCTGTTAATTCATCTCACAGAGTTACATCTTTCAATTCAAGAAGCCTTTCGCTAAGGCTGTTCTTGTGGAATTGGCAAAGGGATATTTGGAAGCCCATAGAGGGCTATGGTATAAAAGGAAATATCTTCCGTTCAAAACTGGAAAGAAGCTTTCTGAGAAACTGCTCTGTGTTCTGTTAATTCATCTCACAGAGTTACATCTTTCCCTTCAAGAAGCCTTTCGCTAAGGCTGTTCTTGTGGAATTGGCAAAGGGATATTAGGAAGCCCATAGAGGGCTGTGGTGAAAAAGGAAATATCTTCCGTTCAAAACTGGAAAGAAGCTTTCTGAGAAACGGCTCTTTGTTCTGTTAATTCATCTCACAGAGTTACATCTTTCCCTTCAAGAAGCCATTCGCTAAGCCTGTTCTTGTGGAATTGGCAAAGGGATATTTGGAATCCCATAGAGGGCTATGGTGAAAAAGGAAATATCTTCCGTTCAAAACTGGAAAGAAGGTTTCTGAGAAACTGCTCTGTGTTCTGTTAATTCATCTCACAGAGTTACATCTTTCAATTCAAGACGTCTTTCGCTAAGGCTGTTCTTGTGGAATTGGCAAAGGGATATTTGGAAGCCCATAGAGGGCTATGGTGAAAAAGGAAATATCTTCCGTTCAAAACTGGAAAGAAGCTTTCTGAGAAACTGCTCTGTGTTCTGTTAATTCATCTCACAGAGTTACATCTTTCCCTTCTAGAAGCCTTTCGCTAAGGCTGTTCTTGTGGAATTGGCAAAGGGATATTTGGAAGCCCATAGAGGGCTACGGTGAAAAAGGAAATATCTTCCGTTCAAAACTGGAAAGAAGCTTTCTGAGAAACTGCTCTGTGTTCTGTTAATTCATCTCACAGAGTTACACCTTTCAATTCAAGAAGCCTTTCGCTAAGGCTGTTTTTGTGGAATTGGCAAAGGGATATTTGGAAGCCCCTAGATGGCTATGGTGAAAAAGGAAATATCTTCCGTTCAAAACTGGAAAGAAGCTTTCTGAGAAACTGTTTTATGTTCTGTTAATTAATCTCACAGAGTTACATCTTTCCCTTCAAGAAGCCTTTCGCTAAGTCTGTCGTTGTGGAATTGGCAAAGGGATATTTAGAAGCCCATAGTGGGCTATGGTGGAAAAGGAAATATCTTCCGTTCAAAACTGGAAAGAAGCTTTCTGAGAAACTGCTCTGTGTTCTGTTAATTCATCTCACAGAGTTACATCTTTCCCTTCAAGAAGCCTTTCGCTAAGGCTGTTCTTGTGGAATTGGCAAAGTGATATTTGGAAGCCCATAGAGGGCTATGGTGAAAAAGGAAATATCTTCCGTTCAAAACTGGAAAGAAGCTTTCTGAGAAACTGCTCTGTGTTCTGTTAATTCATCTCACAGAGTTACATCTTTCCCTTCAAGAAGCCTTTCGCTAAGGCTGTTCTTGTGGAATTGGCAAAGGGATATTTGAAATCCCATAGAGGGCTACGGTGAAAAAGGAAATATCTTCCGTTCAAAACTGGAAAAAAGCTTTCTGAGAAACTGCTCTGTGTTCTGTTAATTCATCTCACAGAGTTACATCTTTCCCTTCAAGAAGCCTTTCGCTAAGGCTGTTCTTGTGGAATTGGCAAAGGGATATTTGGAAGCCCATAGAGGGCGATGGTGAAAAAGGAAATATCTTCCGTTCAAAACTGGAAAGAAGCTTTCTGAGAAACTGCTCTGTGTTCTGTTAATTCATTTCACAGAGTTACATCTTTCCCTTCAAGAAGCCTTTCGCTAAGGCTGTTCTTGTGGAATTGGCAAAGGGATATTTGGAAGCCCATAGAGGGCGATGGTGAAAAAGGAAATATCTTCCGTTCAAAACTGGAAAGAAGCTTTCTGAGAAACTGCTCTGTGTTCTGTTAATTCATCTCACAGAGTTACATCTTTCAATTCAAGAAGCCTTTCGCTAAGGCTGTTCTTGTGGAATGGGCAAAGGGATATTTGGGATCCCATAGAGGGCTATGGTGAAAAAGGAAATATCTTCCGTTCAAAACTGGAAAGAAGCTTTCTGAGAAACTGCTCTGTGTTCTGTTAATTCATCTCACAGAGTTACATCTTTCCCTTCAAGAAGCCTTTCGCTAAGGCTGTTCTTGTGGAATTGGCAAAGGGATATTTGGAAGCCCATAGAGGGCTATGGTGAAAAAGAAAATATCTTCCGTTCAAAACTGGAAAGAAACATTCTGAGAAACTGCTCTGTGTTCTGTTAATTCATCTCACAGAATTACATCTTTCCCTTCAAGAAGCCTTTCGCTAAGGCTGTTCTTGTGGAATTGGCAAAGGGATATTTGGAAGCCCATAGTGGGCTATGGTGAAAAAGGAAATATCTTCCGTTCAAAACTGGAAAGAAGCTTTTTGAGAAACTGCTTTGTGTTCTGTTAATTCATCTCACAGAGTTACATCTTTCCCTTCAAGAAGCCTTTCGCTAAGGCTGTTCTTGTGGAATTGGCAAAGAGATATTTGGAAGCCCATAGAGGGCTATGGTGAAAAAGGAAATATCTTCCGTTCAAACCTGGAAAGAAGCTTTCTGAGAAACTGCTCTGTGTTCTGTTAATTCATCTCACAGAGTTACATCTTTCAATTCAAGAAGCCTTTCGCTAAGGCTGTTCTTGTGGAATTGGCAAAGGCATATTTGGAAGCCCATAGAGGGCTATGGTGTAAAAGGAAATATCTTCCGTTCAAAACTGGAAAGAAGCTTTCTGAGAAACTGCTCTGTGTTCTGTTAATTCATCTCACAGAGTTACATCTTTCCCTTCAAGAAGCCTTTCGCTAAGGCTGTTCTTGTGGAATTGGCAAAGGGATATTAGGAAGCCCATAGAGGGCTGTGGTGAAAAAGGAAATATCTTCCGTTCAAAACTGGAAAGAAGCTTTCTGAGAAACGGCTCTTTGTTCTGTTAATTCATCTCACAGAGTTACATCTTTCCCTTCAAGAAGCCATTCGCTAAGCCTGTTCTTGTGGAATTGGCAAAGGGATATTTGGAATCCCATAGAGGGCTATGGTGAAAAAGGAAATATCTTCCGTTCAAAACTGGAAAGAAGCTTTCTGAGAAACTGCTCTGTGTTCTGTTAATTCATCTCACAGAGTTACATCTTTCAATTCAAGACGTCTTTCGCTAAGGCTGTTCTTGTGGAATTGGCAAAGGGATATTTGGAAGCCCATAGAGGGCTATGGTGAAAAAGGAAATATCTTCCGTTCAAAACTGGAAAGAAGCTTTCTGAGAAACTGCTCTGTGTTCTGTTAATTCATCTCACAGAGTTACATCTTTCCCTTCTAGAAGCCTTTCGCTAAGGCTGTTCTTGTGGAATTGGCAAAGGGATATTTGGAAGCCCATAGAGGGCTACGGTGAAAAAGGAAATATCTTCCGTTCAAAACTGGAAAGAAGCTTTCTGAGAAACTGCTCTGTGTTCTGTTAATTCATCTCACAGAGTTACATCTTTCCCTTCAAGAAGCCTTTCGCTAAGTCTGTCGTTGTGGAATTGGCAAAGGGATATTTAGAAGCCCATAGTGGGCTATGGTGGAAAAGGAAATATCTTCCGTTCAAAACTGGAAAGAAGCTTTCTGAGAAACTGCTCTGTGTTCTGTTAATTCATCTCACAGAGTTACATCTTTCCCTTCAAGAAGCCTTTCGCTAAGGCTGTTCTTGTGGAATTGGCAAAGTGATATTTGGAAGCCCATAGAGGGCTATGGTGAAAAAGGAAATATCTTCCGTTCAAAACTGGAAAGAAGCTTTCTGAGAAACTGCTCTGTGTTCTGTTAATTCATCTCACAGAGTTACATCTTTCCCTTCAAGAAGCCTTTCGCTAAGGCTGTTCTTGTGGAATTGGCAAAGGGATATTTGAAATCCCATAGAGGGCTATGGTGAAAAAGGAAATATCTTCCGTTCAAAACTGGAAAAATGCTTTCTGAGAAACTGCTCTGTGTTCTGTTAATTCATCTCACAGAGTTACATCTTTCCCTTCAAGAAGCCTTTCGCTAAGGCTGTTCTTGTGGAATTGGCAAAGGGATATTTGGAAGCCCATAGAGGGCGATGGTGAAAAAGGAAATATCTTCCGTTCAAAACTGGAAAGAAGCTTTCTGAGAAACTGCTTTGTGTTCTGTTAATTCATCTCACAGAGTTACATCTTTCAGTTCAAGAAGCATTTCGCTAAGGCTGTTCTTGTGGAATTGGCAAAGGGATATTTGGAAGCCCTTAGAGGACTATGGTGAAAAAGGAAATATCTTCCGTTCAAAACTGGAAAGAAGCTTTCTGAGAAACTGCTCTGTGTTCTGTTAATTCATCTCACAGAGTTACGTCTTTCTCTTCTAGAAGCCTTTCGCTAAGGCTGTTCTTGTGGAATTGGCAAAGGGATATTTGGAAGCCCATAGAGGGCTATGGTGAAAAAGGAAATATCTTCCGTTCAAAACTGGAGGGAAGCTTTCTGAGAAACTGCTCTGTGTTCTGTTAATTCATCTCAAAGAGTTACATCTTTCCCTTCAAGAAGCCTTTCGCTAAGGCTGTTCTTGTGGAATTGGCAAAGGGATATTTGGAACCCCATAGAGGGCTATGGTGAAAAAGGAAATATCTTCCGTTCAAAACTGGAAAGAAGCTTTCTGAGAAACTGCTCTGTGTTCTGTTAATTCATCTCACAGAGTTACATCTTTTCCTTCAAGAAGCCTTTTCCTAAGGCTGTTCTTGTGGAATTGGCAAAGGGATATTTGGAAGCCCATAGAGGGCTATGGTGAAAAAGGAAATATCTTCCGTTCAAAACTGGAAAGAAGCTTTCTGAGAAACTGCTCTGTGTTCTGTTAATTCATCTCACAGAGTTACATCTTTCCCTTCAAGAAGCCTTTCGCTAAGGCTGTTCTTTTGGAATTGGCAAAGGGATATTTGGAAGCCCATAGAGGGCTATGGTGAAAAAGGAAATATCTTCCGTTCAAAACTGGAAAGAAGCTTTCTGAGAAACTGCTCTGTGTTCTGTTAATTCATCTCACAGAGTTACATCTTTCCCTTCAAGAAGCCTTTCGCTAAGCCTGTTCTTGTGGAATTGGCAAAGGGATATTTGGAAGCCCATAGAGGGCTATGGTGAAAAAGGAAATATCTTCCGTTCAAAACTGGAAAGAAGCTTTCTGAGAAACTGCTTTGTGTTCTGTTAATTCATCTCACAGAGTTACATCTTTCCCTTCAAGAAGCCTTTCGCTAAGGCTGTTCTTGTGGAATTGGCAAAGGGATGTTTGGAAGCCCATAGAGGGCTATGGTGAAAAAGGAAATATCTTCCGTTCAAAACTGGAAAGAAGCTTTCTGAGAAACTGCTTTGTGTTCTGTTAATTCATCTCACAGAGTTACATCTTTCCCTTCAAGAAGCCTTTCGCTAAGGCTGTTCTTGTGGAATTGGCAAAGGGATATTTGGAAGCCCATAGAGGGCTATGGTGAAAAAGGAAATATCTTCCGTTCAAAACTGGAAAGAAGCTTTCTGAGAAACTGCTCTGTGTTCTGTAATTCATCTCACAGAGTTACATCTTTCCCTTCAAGAAGCCTTTCGCTAAGGCTGTTCTTGTGGAATTGGCAAAGGGATATTAGGAAACCCATAGAGGGCTATGGTGAAAAAGGAAATATCTTCCTTTCAAAACTGGAAAGAAGCTTTCTGAGAAACTGCTTTGTGTTCTGTTAATTCATCTCACAGAGGTACATCTTTCCCTTCAAGAAGCCTTTCGCCAAGGCTGTTCTTGTGGAATTGGCAAAGAGATATTTGGAAGCCCATAGAGGGCTATGGTGAAAAAAGAAATATCTTCCGTTCAAAACTGGAAAGAAGCTTTCTGAGAAACTGTTTTATGTTCTGTTAATTCATCTCACAGAGTTACATCTTTCCCTTCAAGAAGCCTTTCGCTAAGTCTGTCGTTGTGGTATTGGCAAACGGATAATTGGAAGCCCATAGTGGGCTATGGTGGAAAAGGAAATATCTTCCGTTCAAAACTGGAAAGAAGCTTCCTGAGAAACTTCTCTGTTTTCTGTTAATTCATCTCACAGAGTTACATCTTTCCCTTCAAGAAGCCTTTCGCTAAGGCTGTTCTTGTGGAATTGGCAAAGTGATATTTGGAAGCCCATAGAGGGCTGGGGTGAAAAAGGAAATATCTTCCGTTCAAAACTGGAAAGATGCTTTCTGAGAAACTGCTCTGTGTTCTGTTAATTCATCTCACAGAGTTACATCTCTTCCTTCAAGAAGCCTTTCGCTAAGGCTGTTCTTGTGGAATTGGCAAAGGGATACTTGGAAGCATATAGAGGGCTATGGTGAAAAAGGAAATATCTTCCGTTCAAAACTGGAAAGAAGCTTTCTGAGAAACTGCTCTGTGTTCTGTTAATTCATCTCACAGAGTTACATCTTTCCCTTCAAGAAGCCTTTCGCTAAGGCTGTTCTTGTGGAATTGGCAAAGGGATATTTGGAAGCCCATAGAGGGCTATGGTGAAAAAGGAAATATCTTCGGTTCAAAACTGGAAAGAAGCTTTCTGAGAAACTGCTCTGTGTTCTGTTAATTCATCTCACAGAGTTACATCTTTCCCTTCAAGAAGCCTTTCGCTAAGGCTGTTCTTGTGGAATTGGCAAAGGGATATTTGGAACCCCATAGAGGGTATGGTGAAAAAGGAAATACCTTCCGTTCAAAAGAGGAAAGAAGCTTTCTGAGAAACTGTTTTATGTTCTGTTAATTCATCTCACAGAGTTACATCTTTCCCTTCAAGAAGCCTTTCGCTACGTCTGTCGTTGTGGAATTGGCAAACGGATATTTGGAAGCCCCTAGATGGCTATGGTGAAAAAGGAAATATCTTCCGTTCAAAACTGGAAAGAAGCTTTCTGAGAAACTGCTTTGTGTTCTGTTAATTCATCTCACAGAGTTACATCTTTCCCTTCAAGAAGCCTTTCGCTAAGGCTGTTCTTGTGGAATTGGCAAAGGGATATTTGGAAGCCCATAGAGGGCTATGGTGAAAAAGGAAATATCTTCCGTTCAAAACTGGAAAGAAGCTTTCTGAGAAACTGCTCTGTGTTCTGTAATTCATCTCACAGAGTTACATCTTTCCCTTCAAGAAGCCTTTCGCTAAGGCTGTTCTTGTGGAATTGGCAAAGGGATATTAGGAAACCCATAGAGGGCTATGGTGAAAAAGGAAATATCTTCCTTTCAAAACTGGAAAGAAGCTTTCTGAGAAACTGCTTTGTGTTCTGTTAATTCATCTCACAGAGTTACATCTTTCCCTTCAAGAAGCCTTTCGCTAAGGCTGTTCTTGTGGAATTGGCAAAGAGATATTTGGAAGCCCATAGAGGGCTATGGTGAAAAAGGAAATATCTTCCGTTCAAAACTGGAAAGAAGCTTTCTGAGAAACTGTTTTATGTTCTGTTAATTCATCTCACAGAGTTACATCTTTCCCTTCAAGAAGCCTTTCGCTAAGTCTGTCGTTGTGGTATTGGCAAACGGATAATTGGAAGCCCACAGTGGGCTATGGTGGAAAAGGAAATATCTTCCGTTCAAAACTGGAAAGAAGCTTCCTGAGAAACTTCTCTGTTTTCTGTTAATTCATCTCACAGAGTTACATCTTTCCCTTCAAGAAGCCTTTCGCTAAGGCTGTTCTTGTGGAATTGGCAAAGTGATATTTGGAAGCCCATAGAGGGCTGGGGTGAAAAAGGAAATATCTTCCGTTCAAAACTGGAAAGATGCTTTCTGAGAAACTGCTCTGTGTTCTGTTAATTCATCTCACAGAGTTACATCTCTTCCTTCAAGAAGCCTTTCGCTAAGGCTGTTCTTGTGGAATTGGCAAAGGGATACTTGGAAGCATATAGAGGGCTATGGTGAAAAAGGAAATATCTTCCCTTCAAAACTGGAAAGAAGCTTTCTGAGAAACTGCTCTGTGTTCTGTTAATTCATCTCACAGAGTTAGATCTTTCCCTTCAAGAAGCCTTTCGCTAAGGCTGTTCTTGTGGAATTGGCAAAGGGATATTTGGAATCCCATAGAGGGCTATGGTGAAAAAGGAAATATCTTCCGTTCAAAACTGGAAAGAAGCTTTCTGAGAAACTACTCTGTGTTCTGTTAATTCATCTCACAGAGTTACATCTTTCCCTTCAAGAAGCCTTTCGCTAAGGCTGTTCTTGTGGAATTGGCAAAGGGATATTTGGAAGCCCATAGAGGGCTATGGTGAAAAAGGAAATATCTTCCGTTCAAAACTGGAAAGAAGCTTTCTGAGAAACTGCTTTGTGTTCTGTTAATTCATCTCACAGAGTTACATCTTTCAATTCAAGAAGCCTTTCGGTAAGGCTGTTCTTGTGGAATTGGCAAAGGGATATTTGGAAGCCCCTAGAGGGCTACGGTGAAAAAGGAAATATCTTCCGTTCAAAACAGGAAAGAAGCTTTCTGAGAAACTGCTCTGTGTTCTGTTAATTCATCTCACAGAGTTACATCTTTCAATTCAAGAAGCCTTTCGCTAAGGCTGTTCTTGTGGAATTGGCAAAGGGATATTTGGAAGCCCCTAGATGGCTATGGTGAAAAAGGAATTATCTTCCGTTCAAAACTGGAAAGAAGCTTTCTGAGAAACTGTTTTATGTTCTGTTAATTCATCTCACAGAGTTACATCTTTCCCTTCAAGAAGCCTTTCGCTAAGGCTGTTCTTGTGGAATTGGCAAAGCGATATTTGGAAGCATATAGAGGGCTACGGTGAAAAAGGCAATATCTTCCGTTCAAAACTGGAAAGAAGCTTTCTGAGAAACTGCTCTGTGTTCTGTTAATTCATCTCACAGAGTTACATCATTCCCTTCAAGAAGCCTTTCGCTAAGGCTGTTCTTGTGGAATTGGCAAAGGGATATTTGGAATCCCATAGAGGGCTATGGTGAAAAAGGAAATATCTTCCGTTCAAAACTGGAAAGAAGCTTTCTGAGAAACTGCTCTGTGTTCTGTTAATTCATCTCACAGAGTTACATCTTTCCCTTCAAGAAGCCTTTCGCTAAGGCTGTTCTTGTGGAATTGGCAAAGGGATATTAGGAAGCAAATAGAGGGCTATGGTGAAAAAGGAAATATCTTCCGTTCAAAACCTGAAAGAAGCTTTCTGAGAAACTGCTTTGTGTTCTGTTAATTCATCTCACAGAGTTACATCTTTCCCTTCAAGAAGCCTTTCGCTAAGGCTGCTCTTGTGGAATTGGCAAAGGGATATTTGGAAGCCCATAGGGGGCTATGGTGAAAAAGGAAATATCTTCCGTTCAAAACTGGAAAGAAGCTTTCTGATAAACTGCTCTGTGTTCTGTTAATTCATCTCACAGAGTTACATCTTTCCCTTCAAGAAGCCTTTCGCTAAGGCTGTTCTTGTGGAATTTGCAAAGGGATATTTGGAAGCCCCTAGAGGGCTATGGTGAAAAAGGAAATATCTTCCGTTCAAAACTGGAAAGAAGCTTTCTGAGAAACTGCTCTGTGTTCTGTTAATTCATCTCACAGAGTTACATCTTTCAATTCAAGACGTCTTTCGCTAAGGCTGTTCTTGTGGAATTGGCAAAGGGATATTTGGAAGCCCATAGAGGGCTACGGTGAAAAAGGAAATATCTTCCGTTCAAAACTGGAAAGAAGCTTTCTGAGAAACTGCTCTGTGTTCTGTTAATTCATCTCACAGAGTTACATCTTTCAATTCAAGAAGCCTTTCGCTAAGGCTGTTCTTGTGGAATTGGCAAAGGGATATTTGGAATCCCATAGAGGGCTATGGTGAAAAAGGAAATATCTTCCGTTCAAAACTGGAAAGAAGCTTTCTGAGAAACTACTCTGTGTTCTGTTAATTCATCTCACAGAGTTACATCTTTCCCTTCAAGAAGCCTTTCGCTAAGGCTGTTCTTGTGGAATTGGCAAAGGGATATTTGGAAGCCCATAGAGGGCTATGGTGAAAAAGGAAATATCTTCCGTTCAAAACTGGAAAGAAGCTTTCTGAGAAACTGCTTTGTGTTCTGTTAATTCATCTCACAGAGTTACATCTTTCAATTCAAGAAGCCTTTCGCTAAGGCTGTTTTTGTGGAATTGGCAAAGGGATATTTGGAAGCCCATAGAGGGCTACGGTGAAAAAGGAAATATCTTCCGTTCAAAACTGGAAAGAAGCTTTCTGAGAAACTGCTCTGTGTTCTGTTAATTCATCTCACAGAGTTACATCTTTCAATTCAAGAAGCCTTTCGCTAAGGCTGTTCTTGTGGAATTGGCAAAGGGATATTTGGAAGCCCCTAGATGGCTATGGTGAAAAAGGAAATATCTTCCGTTCAAAACTGGAAAGAAGCTTTCTGAGAAACTGCTCTGTGTTCTGTTAATTCATCTCACAGAGTTACATCTTTCCCTTCAAGAAGCCTTTCGCTAAGGCTGTTCTTGTGGAATTGGCAAAGGGATATTTGGAAGCCCATAGAGGGCTATGGTGAAAAAGGAAATAACTTCCGTTCAAAACTGGAAAGAAGCTTCCTTAGAAACTGCTCTGTGTTCTGTTAATTCATCTCACAGAGTTACATCTTTCCCTTCAAGAAGCCTTTCGCTAAGGCTGTTCTTGTGGAATTGGCAAAGGGATATTAGGAAGCCCATAGAGGGCTATGGTGAAAAAGGAAATATCTTCCGTTCAAAACTGGAAAGAAGCTTTCTGAGAAACTGCTTTGTGTTCTGTTAATTCATCTCACAGAGTTACATCTTTCCCTTCAAGAAGCCTTTCGCTAAGGCTGTTCTTGTGGAATTGGCAAAGGGATATTAGGAAGCCCATAGAGGGCTATGGTGAAAAAGGAAATATCTTCCGTTCAAAACTGGAAAGAAGCTTTCTGAGAAACTGCTCTTTGCTCTGTTAATTCATCTCACAGAGTTACATCTTTCCCTTCAAGAAGCCTTTCGCTAAGCCTGTTCTTGTGGAATTGGCAAAGGGATATTTGGAAGCCCATAGAGGGCTATGGTGAAAAAGGAAATATCTTCCGTTCAAAACTGGAAAGAAGGTTTCTGAGAAACTGCTCTGTGTTCTGTTAATTCATCTCACAGAGTTACATCTTTCAATTCAAGAAGCCTTTCGCTAAGGCTGTTCTTGTGGAATTGGCAAAGGGATATTTGGAAGCCCCTAGATGGCTATGGTGAAAAAGGAAATATCTTCCGTTCAAACCTGGAAAGAAGCTTTCTGAGAAACTGCTCTGTGTTCTGTTAATTCATCTCACAGAGTTACATCTTTCCCTTCAAGAAGCCTTTCGCTAAGGCTGTTCTTGTGGAATTGGCAAAGGGATATTTGGAAGCCCATAGAGGGCTATGGTGAAAAAGGAAATAACTTCCGTTCAAAACTGGAAAGAAGCTTCCTTAGAAACTGCTCTGTGTTCTGTTAATTCATCTCACAGAGTTACATCTTTCCCTTCAAGAAGCCTTTCGCTAAGGCTGTTCTTGTGGAATTGGCAAAGGGATATTAGGAAGCCCATAGAGGGCTATGGTGAAAAAGGAAATATCTTCCGTTCAAAACTGGAAAGAAGCTTTCTGAGAAACTGCTTTGTGTTCTGTTAATTCATCTCACAGAGTTACATCTTTCCCTTCAAGAAGCCTTTCGCTAAGGCTGTTCTTGTGGAATTGGCAAAGGGATATTAGGAAGCCCATAGAGGGCTATGGTGAAAAAGGAAATATCTTCCGTTCAAAACTGGAAAGAAGCTTTCTGAGAAACTGCTCTTTGCTCTGTTAATTCATCTCACAGAGTTACATCTTTCCCTTCAAGAAGCCTTTCGCTAAGCCTGTTCTTGTGGAATTGGCAAAGGGATATTTGGAAGCCCATAGAGGGCTATGGTGAAAAAGGAAATATCTTCCGTTCAAAACTGGAAAGAAGGTTTCTGAGAAACTGCTCTGTGTTCTGTTAATTCATCTCACAGAGTTACATCTTTCAATTCAAGACGTCTTTCGCTAAGGCTGTTCTTGTGGAATTGGCAAAGGGATATTTGGAAGCCCATAGAGGGCTACGGTGAAAAAGGAAATATCTTCCGTTCAAAACTGGAAAGAAGCTTTCTGAGAAACTGCTCTGTGTTCTGTTAATTCATCTCACAGAGTTACATCTTTCAATTCAAGAAGCCTTTCGCTAAGGCTGTTCTTGTGGAATTGGCAAAGGGATATTTGGAAGCCCCTAGATGGCTATGGTGAAACAGAAATATCTTCCGTTCAAAACTGGAAAGAAGCTTTCTGAGAAACTGTTTTATGTTCTGTTAATTCATCTCACAGAGTTACATCTTTCCCTTCAAGAAGCCTTTCGCTAAGTCTGTCGTTGTGTAATTGGCAAACGGATATTTGGAAGCCCATAGTGGGCTATGGTGGAAAAGGAAATATCTTCCGTTCAAAACTGGAAAGAAGCTTTCTGAGAAACTGCTCTGTGTTCTGTTAATTCATCTCACAGAGTTACATCTTTCCCTTCAAGAAGCCTTTCGCTAAGGCTGTTCTTGTGGAATTGGCAAAGGGATATTTGGAAGCATATAGAGGGCTACGGTGAAAAAGGAAATATCTTCCGTTCAAAACTGGAAAGAAGCTTTCTGAGAAACTGCTCTGTGTTCTGTTAATTCATCTCACAGAGTTACATCGTTACCTTCAAGAAGCCTTTCGCTAAGGCTGTTCTTGTGGAATTGGCAAAGGGATATTTGGAAGCCCATAGAGGGCTATGGTGAAAAAGGAAATATCTTCCGTTCAAAACTGGAAAGAAGCTTTCTGAGAAACTGCTCTGTGTTCTGTTAATTCATCTCACAGAGTTTCATCTTTTCCTTCAAGAAGCCTTTCGCTAAGGCTGTTCTTGTGGAATTGGCAAAGGGATATTTGGAAGCCCATAGAGGGCTATGGTGAAAAAGGAAATATCTTCCGTTCAAACCTGGAAAGAAGCTTTCTGAGAAACTGCTCTGTGTTCTGTTAATTCATCTCACAGAGTTACATCCTTCCCTTCAAGAAGCCTTTCGCTAAGGCTGTTCTTGTGGAATTGGCAAAGGGATATTTGGAAGCCCATAGAGGGCTATGGTGAAAAAGGAAATATCTTCCGTTCAAAACTGGAAAGAAGCTTTCTGAGAAACTGTTCTGTGTTCTGTTAATTCATCTCACAGAGTTACATATTTCAATTCAAGACGTCTTTCGCTAAGGCTGTTCTTGTGGAATTGGCAAAGGGATATTTGGAAGCCCATAGAGGGCTACGGTGAAAAAGGAAATATCTTCCGTTCAAAACTGGAAAGAAGCTTTCTGAGAAACTGCTCTGTGTTCTGTTAATTCATCTCACAGAGTTACATCTTTCAATTCAAGAAGCCTTTCGCTAAGGCTGTTCTTGTGGAATTGGCAAAGAGATATTTGGAAGCCCCTAGATGGCTATGGTGAAAAAGGAAATATCTTCCGTTAAAAACTGGAAAGAAGCTTTCTGAGAAACTGTTTTATGTTCTGTTAATTCATCTCACAGAGTTACATCTTTCCCTTCAAGAAGCCTTTCGCTAAGTCTGTCGTTGTGGAATTGGCAAACGGATATTTTGAAGCCCATAGTGGGCTATGGTGGAAAAGGAAATATCTTATGTTCAAAACTGGAAAGAAGCTTTATGAGAAACTGCTCTGTGTTCTGTTAATTCATCTCACAGAGTTACATCTTTCCCTTCAAGAAGCCTTTCGCTAAGGCTGTTCTTGTGGAATTGGCAAAGTGATATTTGGAAGCCCATAGAGGGCTAGGGTGAAAAAGGAAATATCTTCCGTTCAAAACTGGAAAGAAGCTTTCTGAGAAACTGCTCTGTGTTCTGTTAATTCATCTCACAGAGTTACACCTCTCCCTTCAGGAAGCCTTTCGCTAAGGCTGTTCTTGTGGAATTGGCAATGGGATATTTGGAAGCATATAGAGGGCTATGGTGAAAAAGGAAATATCTTCCGTTCAAAACTGGAAAGAAGCTTTCTGAGAAACTGCTCTGTGTTCTGTTAATTCATCTCACAGAGTTAGATCTTTCCCTTCAAGAAGCCTTTCGCTAAGGCTGTTCTTGTGGAATTGGCAAAGGGATATTTGGAATCCCATAGAGGGCTGTGGTGCAAAAGGAAATATCTTCCGTTCAAAACTGGAAAGAAGCTTTCTGAGAAACTACTCTGTGTTCTGTTAATTCATCTCACAGAGTTACATCTTTCCCTTCAAGAAGCCTTTCGCTAAGGCTGTTCTTGTGGAATTGGCAAAGGGATATTTGGAAGCCCATAGAGGGCTACGGTGAAAAAGGAAATATCTTCCGTTCAAAACTGGAAAGAAGCTTTCTGAGAAACTGCTCTGTGTTCTGTTAATTCATCTCACAGAGTTACATCTTTCAATTCAAGAAGCCTTTCGCTAAGGCTGTTCTTGTGGAATTGGCAAAGGGATATTTGGAAGCCCCTAGATGGCTATGGTGAAAAAGGAAATATCTTCCGTTCAAAACTGGAAAGAAGCTTTCTGAGAAACTGTTTTATGTTCTGTTAATTCATCTCACAGAGATACATCTTTCCCTTCAAGAAGCCTTTCGCTAAGTCTGTCGTTGTGGAACTGGCAAACGGATATTTGGAAGCCCATAGTGGGCTATGGTGGAAAAGGAAATATCTTCCGTTCAAAACTGGAAACAAGCTTTCTGAGAAACTGCTCTGTGTTCTGTTAATTCATCTCACAGAGTTACATCTTTCCCTTCAAGAAGCCTTTCCCTAAGGCTGTTCTTGTGGAATTGGCAAAGTGATATTTGGAAGCCCATAGAGGGCTATGGTGAAAAAGGAAATATCTTCCGTTCAAAACTGGAAAGAAGCTTTCTGAGAAACTGCTCTGTGTTCTGTTAATTCATCTCACAGAGTTACATCTTTCCCTTCAAGAAGCCCTTCGCTAAGGCTGTTCTTGTGGAATTGGCAAAGGGATATTTGGAAGCATATAGAGGGCTATGGTGAAAAAGGAAATATCTTCCGTTCAAAACTGGAAAGAAGCTTTCTGAGAAACTGCTCTGTGTTCTGTTAATTCATCTCACAGAGTTACATCTTTCCCTTCAAGAAGCCTTTCGCTAAGGCTGTTCTTGTGGAATTGGCAAAGGGATATTTGGAAGCCCATAGAGGGCTATGGTGAAAAAGGAAATATCTTCCGTTCAAAACTGGAAAGAAGCTTTCTGAGAAACTGTTTGTGTTCTGTTAATTCATCTCACAGAGTTACATCTTTCCCTTCAAGAAGCCTTTCGCTAAGGCTGTTGTTGTGGAATTGGCAAAGGGATATTTGGAATCCCATAGAGGGCTATGGTGAAAAAGGAAATATCTTCCGTTCAAATCTGGAAAGAAGCTTTCTGAGAAACTGCTCTGTGTTCTGTTAATTCATCTCACAGAGTTACATCTTTCCCTTCAAGAAGCCTTTCGCTAAGGCTGTTCTTGTGGAATTGGCAAAGGGATATTAGGAAGCCCATAGAGGGCTATGGTGAAAAAGGAAATATCTTCCGTTCAAAACTGGAAAGAAGCTTTCTGAGAAACTGCTTTGTGTTCCGTTAATTCATCTCACAGAGTTACATCTTTCCCTTCAAGAAGCCTTTCGCTAAGGCTGTTCTTTTGGAATTGGCAAAGGGATAATTGGAAGCCCATAGAGGGCTATGGTGAAAAAGGAAATATCTTCCGTTCAAAACTGGAAAGAAGCTTTCTGAGAAACTGCTCTGTGTTCTGTTAATTCATCTCACAGAGTTACATCTTTCCCTTCAAGAAGCCTTTTGCTAAGGCTGTTCTTGTGGAATTGGCAAAGGGATATTAGGAAGCCCATAGAGGGCTATGGTGAAAAAGTAAATATCTTCCGTTCAAAACTGGAAAGAAGCTTTCTGAGAAACTGTTCTTTGCTCTGTTAATTCATCTCACAGAGTTACATCTTTCCCTTCAAGAAGCCTTTCGCTAAGCCTGTTCTTGTGGAATTGGCAAAGGGATATTTGGAAGCCCATAGAGGGCTATGGTGAAAAAGGAAATATCTTCCGTTCAAAACTGGAAAGAAGGTTTCTGAGAAACTGCTCTGTGTTCTGTTAATTCATCTCACAGAGTTACATCTTTCAATTCAAGACGTCTTTGGCAAATGCTGTTATTGTGGAATTGGCAAAGGGATATTTGGAAGCCCATAGAGGGCTATGGTGAAAAAGGAAATATCTTCCGTTCAAAACTGGAAAGAAGCTTTCTGAGAAACTGCTCTGTGTTGCGTTAATTCATCTCACAGAGTTACATCTTTCCCTTATAGAAGCCTTTCGCTAAGGCTGTTCTTGTGGAATTGGCAAAGGGATATTTGGAAGCCCCTAGAGGGCTATGGTGAAAAAGGAAATATCTTCCGTTCAAAACTGGAAAGAAGCTTTCTGAGAAACTGCTCTGTGTTCTGTTAATTCATGTCACAGAGTTACATCTTTTCCTTCAAGAAGCCTTTCGCTAAGGCTGTTCTTGTGGAATTGGCAAAGGGATATTTGGAAGCCCATAGAGGGCTATGGTGAAAAAGGAAATATCTTCCGTTCAAAACTGGAAAGAAGCTTTCTGAGAAACTGCTCTGTGTTCTGTTAATTCTTCTCACAGAGTTACATCTTTCCCTTCAAGAAGCCTTTCGCTAAGGCTGTTCTTGTGGAATTGGCAAAGGGATATTTGGAAGCCCATAGAGGGCTATGGTGAAAAAGGAAATATCTTCCGTTCAAAACTGGAAAGAAGCTTTCTGAGAAACTCCTCTGTGTTCTGGTAATTCATCTCACAGAGTTACATCTTTCAATTCAAGAAGCCTTTTGCTAAGCCTGTTCTTGTGGAATTGGCAAAGGGATATTTGGAAGCCCATAGAGGGCTATGGTGAAAAAGGAAATATCTTCCGTTCAAAACTGGAAAGAAGCTTTCTGAGAAACTGTTTTATGTTCTGTTAATTCATCTCACAGAGTTACATCTTTCCCTTCAAGAAGCCTTTCGCTAAGTCTGTCGTTTTGGAATTGGCAAACGGATATTTGGAAGCCCATAGTGGGCTATGGTGGAAAAGGAAATATCTTCCGTTCAAAACTGGAAAGAAGCTTTCTGAGAAACTGCTCTGTGTTCTGTTAATTCATCTCACAGAGTTACATCTTTCCCTTCAAGAAGCCTTTCGCTAAGGCTGTTCTTGTGGAATTGGCAAAGGGATATTTGGAAGCCCATAGAGGGCTATGGTGAAAAAGGAAATATCTTCCGTTCAAAACTGGAAAGAAGCTTTCTGAGAAACTGTTTTGTGTTCTGTTAATTCATCTCACAGAGTTACATCTTTCCCTTCAAGAAGCCTTTCGCTAAGGCTGTTGTTGTGGAATTGGCAAAGGGATATTTGGAATCCCATAGAGGGCTATGGTGAAAAAGGAAATATCTTCCGTTCAAATCTGGAAAGAAGCTTTCTGAGAAACTGCTCTGTGTTCTGTTAATTCATCTCACAGAGTTACATCTTTCCCTTCAAGAAGCCTTTCGCTAAGGCTGTTCTTGTGGAATTGGCAAAGGGATATTAGGAAGCCCATAGAGGGCTATGGTGAAAAAGGAAATATCTTCCGTTCAAAACTGGAAAGAAGCTTTCTGAGAAACTGCTTTGTGTTCCGTTAATTCATCTCACAGAGTTACATCTTTCCCTTCAAGAAGCCTTTCGCTAAGGCTGTTCTTGTGGAATTGGCAAAGGGATAATTGGAAGCCCATAGAGGGCTATGGTGAAAAAGGAAATATCTTCCGTTCAAAACTGGAAAGAAGCTTTCTGAGAAACTGCTCTGTGTTCTGTTAATTCATCTCACAGAGTTACATCTTTCCCTTCAAGAAGCCTTTTGCTAAGGCTGTTCTTGTGGAATTGGCAAAGGGATATTAGGAAGCCCATAGAGGGCTATGGTGAAAAAGTAAATATCTTCCGTTCAAAACTGGAAAGAAGCTTTGTGAGAAACTGTTCTTTGCTCTGTTAATTCATCTCACAGAGTTACATCTTTCCCTTCAAGAAGCCTTTCGCTAAGCCTGTTCTTGTGGAATTGGCAAAGGGATATTTGGAAGCCCATAGAGGGCTATGGTGAAAAAGGAAATATCTTCCGTTCAAAACTGGAAAGAAGGTTTCTGAGAAACTGCTCTGTGTTCTGTTAATTCATCTCACAGAGTTACATCTTTCAATTCAAGACGTCTTTGGCAAAGGCTGTTATTGTGGAATTGGCAAAGGGATATTTGGAAGCCCATAGAGGGCTATGGTGAAAAAGGAAATATCTTCCGTTCAAAACTGGAAAGAAGCTTTCTGAGAAACTGCTCTGTGTTGTGTTAATTCATCTCACAGAGTTACATCTTTCCCTTATAGAAGCCTTTCGCTAAGGCTGTTCTTGTGGAATTGGCAAAGGGATATTTGGAAGCCCCTAGAGGGCTATGGTGAAAAAGGAAATATCTTCCGTTCAAAACTGGAAAGAAGCTTTCTGAGAAACTGCTCTGTGTTCTGTTAATTCATGTCACAGAGTTACATCTTTTCCTTCAAGAAGCCTTTCGCTAAGGCTGTTCTTGTGGAATTGGCAAAGGGATATTTGGAAGCCCATAGAGGGCTATGGTGAAAAAGGAAATATCTTCCGTTCAAAACTGGAAAGAAGCTTTCTGAGAAACTGCTCTGTGTTCTGTTAATTCTTCTCACAGAGTTACATCTTTCCCTTCAAGAAGCCTTTCGCTAAGGCTGTTCTTGTGGAATTGGCAAAGGGATATTTGGAAGCCCATAGAGGGCTATGGTGAAAAAGGAAATATCTTCCTTTCAAAACTGGAAAGAAGCTTTCTGAGAAACTGCTCTGTGTTCTGTTAATTCATCTCACAGAGTTACATCTTTCAATTCAAGACGTCTTTCGCTAAGGCTGTTCTTGTGGAATTGGCAAAGGGATATTTGGAAGCCCATAGAGGGCTATGGTGAAAAAGGAAATATCTTCCGTTCAAAACTGGAAAGAAGCTTTCTGAGAAACTCCTCTGTGTTCTGGTAATTCATCTCACAGAGTTACATCTTTCAATTCAAGAAGCCTTTTGCTAAGCCTGTTCTTGTGGAATTGGCAAAGGGATATTTGGAAGCCCATAGAGGGCTATGGTGAAAAAGGAAATATCTTCCGTTCAAAACTGGAAAGAAGCTTTCTGAGAAACTGTTTTATGTTCTGTTAATTCATCTCACAGAGTTACATCTTTCCCTTCAAGAAGCCTTTCGCTAAGTCTGTCGTTTTGGAATTGGCAAACGGATATTTGGAAGCCCATAGTGGGCTATGGTGGAAAAGGAAATATCTTCCGTTCAAAACTGGAAAGAAGCTTTCTGAGAAACTGCTCTGTGTTCTGTTAATTCATCTCACAGAGTTACATCTTTCCCTTCAAGAAGCCTTTCGCTAAGGCTGTTCTTGTGGAACTGGCAAAGTGATATTTGGAAGCCCATAGAGGGCTAGGGTGAAAAAGGAAATATCTTCCGTTCAAAACTGGAAAGAAGCTTTCTGAGAAACTGCTCTGTGTTCTGTTAATTCATCTCACAGAGTTACATCTCTCCCTTCAAGAAGCCTTTCGCTAAGGCTGTTCTTGTGGAATTGGCAAAGGGATATTTGGAATCCCATAGAGGGCTATGGTGAAAAAGGAAATATCTTCCGTTCAAAACTGGAAAGAAGCTTTCTGAGAAACTACTCTGTGTTCTGTTAATTCATCTCACAGAGTTACATCTTTCCCTTCAAGAAGCCTTTCGCTAAGTCTGTCGTTGTGGAATTGGCAAACGGATATTTGGAAGCCCATAGTGGGTTATGGTGAAAAAGGAAATATCTTCCGTTCAAAACTGGAAAGAAGCTTTCTGAGAAACTGCTCTGTGTTCTGTTAATTCATCTCACAGAGTTACATCTTTCCCTTCAAGAAGCCTTTCGCTAAGGCTGTTCTTGTGGAATTGGCAACGTGATATTTGGAAGCCCATAGAGAGCTATGGTGAAAAAGGAAATATCTTCCGTTCAAAACTGGAAAGAAGCTTTCTGAGAAACTGCTCTGTGTTCTGTTAATTCATCTCACAGAGTTACATCTTTCCCTTCAAGAAGCCTTTCGCTAAGGCTGTCGTTGTGGAATTGGCAAACGGATATTTGGAAGCCCATAGAGGGCTATGGTGAAAAAGGAAATATCTTCCGTTCAAAACTGGAAAGAAGCTTTCTGAGAAACTGCTCTGTGTTCTGTTAATTCATCTCACAGAGTTACATCTTTCCCTTCAAGAAGCCTTTCGCTAAGGCTGTTCTTGTGGAATTGGCAAAGGGATATTAGGAAGCCCCTAGAGGGCTATGGTGAAAAAGGAAATATCTTCCGTTCAAAACTGGAAAGAAGCTTTCTGAGAAACTGCTTTGTGTTCCGTTAATTCATCTCACAGAGTTACATCTTTCCCTTCAAGAAGCCTTTCGCTAAGGCTGTTCTTGTGGAATTGGCAAAGGGATAATTGGAAGCCCATAGAGGGCTATGGTGAAAAAGGAAATATCTTCCGTTCAAAACTGGAAAGAAGCTTTCTGAGAAACTGCTCTGTGTTCTGTTAATTCATCTCACAGAGTTACATCTTTCCCTTCAAGAAGCCTTTTGCTAAGGCTGTTCTTGTGGAATTGGCAAAGGGATATTAGGAAGCCCATAGAGGGCTATGGTGAAAAAGTAAATATCTTCCGTTCAAAACTGGAAAGAAGCTTTCTGAGAAACTGTTCTTTGCTCTGTTAATTCATCTCACAGAGTTACATCTTTCCCTTCAAGAAGCCTTTCGCTAAGCCTGTTCTTGTGGAATTGGCAAAGGGATATTTGGAAGCCCATAGAGGGCTATGGTGAAAAAGGAAATATCTTCCGTTCAAAACTGGAAAGAAGGTTTCTGAGAAACTGCTCTGTGTTCTGTTAATTCATCTCACAGAGTTACATCTTTCAATTCAAGACGTCTTTGGCAAAGGCTGTTATTGGGAATTGGCAAAGGGATATTTGGAAGCCCATAGAGGGCTATGGTGAAAAAGGAAATATCTTCCGTTCAAAACTGGAAAGAAGCTTTCTGAGAAACTGCTCTGTGTTGTGTTAATTCATCTCACAGAGTTACATCTTTCCCTTATAGAAGCCTTTCGCTAAGGCTGTTCTTGTGGAATTGGCAAAGGGATATTTGGAAGCCCCTAGAGGGCTATGGTGAAAAAGGAAATATCTTCCGTTCAAAACTGGAAAGAAGCTTTCTGAGAAACTGCTCTGTGTTCTGTTAATTCATGTCACAGAGTTACATCTTTTCCTTCAAGAAGCCTTTCGCTAAGGCTGTTCTTGTGGAATTGGCAAAGGGATATTTGGAAGCCCATAGAGGGCTATGGTGAAAAAGGAAATATCTTCCGTTCAAAACTGGAAAGAAGCTTTCTGAGAAACTGCTCTGTGTTCTGTTAATTCTTCTCACAGAGTTACATCTTTCCCTTCAAGAAGCCTTTCGCTAAGGCTGTTCTTGTGGAATTGGCAAAGGGATATTTGGAAGCCCATAGAGGGCTATGGTGAAAAAGGAAATATTTTCCGTTCAAAACTGGAAAGAAGCTTTCTGAGAAACTGCTCTGTGTTCTGTTAATTCATCTCACAGAGTTACATCTTTCCCTTCAAGAAGCCTTTCGCTAAGGCTGTTCTTGTGGAATTGGCAAAGGGATATTTGGAAGCCCATAGAGGGCTATGGTGAAAAAGGAAATATCTTCCTTTCAAAACTGGAAAGAAGCTTTCTGAGAAACTGCTCTGTGTTCTGTTAATTCATCTCACAGAGTTACATCTTTCAATTCAAGACGTCTTTCGCTAAGGCTGTTCTTGTGGAATTGGCAAAGGGATATTTGGAAGCCCATAGAGGGCTATGGTGAAAAAGGAAATATCTTCCGTTCAAAACTGGAAAGAAGCTTTCTGAGAAACTCCTCTGTGTTCTGGTAATTCATCTCACAGAGTTACATCTTTCAATTCAAGAAGCCTTTTGCTAAGCCTGTTCTTGTGGAATTGGCAAAGGGATATTTGGAAGCCCATAGAGGGCTATGGTGAAAAAGGAAATATCTTCCGTTCAAAACTGGAAAGAAGCTTTCTGAGAAACTGTTTTATGTTCTGTTAATTCATCTCACAGAGTTACATCTTTCCCTTCAAGAAGCCTTTCGCTAAGTCTGTCGTTTTGGAATTGGCAAACGGATATTTGGAAGCCCATAGTGGGCTATGGTGGAAAAGGAAATATCTTCCGTTCAAAACTGGAAAGAAGCTTTCTGAGAAACTGCTCTGTGTTCTGTTAATTCATCTCACAGAGTTACATCTTTTCCTTCAAGAAGCCTTTCGCTAAGGCTGTTCTTGTGGAATTGGCAAAGTGATATTTGGAAGCCCATAGAGGGCTAGGGTGAAAAAGGAAATATCTTCCGTTCAAAACTGGAAAGAAGCTTTCTGAGAAACTGCTCTGTGTTCTGTTAATTCATCTCACAGAGTTACATCTCTCCCTTCAAGAAGCCTTTCGCTAAGGCTGTTCTTGTGGAATTGGCAAAGGGATATTTGGAATCCCATAGAGGGCTATGGTGAAAAAGGAAATATCTTCCGTTCAAAACTGGAAAGAAGCTTTCTGAGAAACTACTCTGTGTTCTGTTAATTCATCTCACAGAGTTACATCTTTCCCTTCAAGAAGCCTTTCGCTAAGTCTGTCGTTGTGGAATTGGCAAACGGATATTTGGAAGCCCATAGTGGGCTATGGTGAAAAAGGAAATATCTTCCGTTCAAAACTGGAAAGAAGCTTTCTGAGAAACTGCTCTGTGTTCTGTTAATTCATCTCACAGAGTTACATCTTTCCCTTCAAGAAGCCTTTCGCTAAGGCTGTTCTTGTGGAATTGGCAACGTGATATTTGGAAGCCCATAGAGAGCTATGGTGAAAAAGGAAATATCTTCCGTTCAAAACTGGAAAGAAGCTTTCTGAGAAACTGCTCTGTGTTCTGTTAATTCATCTCACAGAGTTACATCTTTCCCTTCAAGAAGCCTTTCTCTAAGGCTGTCGTTGTGGAATTGGCAAACGGATATTTGGAACCCCATAGAGGGCTATGGTGAAAAAGGAAATATCTTCCGTTCAAAACTGGAAAGAAGCTTTCTGAGAAACTGCTCTGTGTTCTGTTAATTCATCTCACAGAGTTACATCTTTCAATTCAAGAAGCCTTTCGCTAAGGCTGTTCTTGTGGTATTGGCAAAGGGATATTTGGAAGCCCCTAGATTGCTATGGTGAAAAAGAAAATATCTTCCGTTCAAAACTGGAAAGAAGCTTTCTGAGAAACTGTTTTATGTTCTGTTAATTCATCTCACAGAGTTACATCTTTCCCTTCAAGAAGCCTTTCGCTAAGTCTGTCGTTGTGGAATTGGCAAAGGGATATTTGGAAGCCCATAGTGGGCTATGGTGGAAAAGGAAATATCTTCCGTTCAAAACTGGAAAGAAGCTTTCTGAGAAACTGCTCTGTGTTCTGTTAATTCATCTCACAGAGTTACATCTTTCCCTTCAAGAAGCCTTTCGCTAAGGCTGTTCTTGTGGAATTGGCAAAGTGATATTTGGAAGCCCATAGAGGGCTATGGTGAAAAAGGAAATATCTTCCGTTCAAAACTGGAAAGAAGCTTTCTGAGAAACTGCTCTGTGTTCTGTTAATTCATCTCACAGAGTTACATCTTTCCCTTCAAGAAGTATTTCGCTAAGGCTATTCTTGTGGAATTGGCAAAGTGATATTTGGAAGCCCATAGAGGGCTAGGGTGAAAAAGGAAATATCTTCCGTTCAAAACTGGAAAGAAGCTTTCTGAGAAACTGCTCTGTGTTCTGTTAATTCATCTCACAGAGTTACATCTCTCCCTTCAAGAAGCCTTTCGCTAAGGCTGTTCTTGTGGAATTGGCAAAGGGATATTTGGAAGCCCATAGAGGGCTACGGTGAAAAAGGAAATATCTTCCGTTCAAAACTGGAAAGAAGCTTTCTGAGAAACTGCTCTGTGTTCTGTTAATTCATCTCACAGAGTTACATCTTTCCCTTCAAGAAGCCTTTCGCTAAGGCTGTTCTTGTGGAATTGGCAAAGGGATATTTGGAAGCCCATAGAGGGCTATGGTGAAAAAGGAAATATCTTCCGTTCAAAACTGGAAAGAAGCTTTCTGAGAAACTGCTCTGTGTTCTGTTAATTCATCTCACAGAGTTACATCTTTCCCTTCAAGAAGCCTTTCGCTAAGGCTGTTCTTGTGGAATTGGCAAAGGGATATTAGGAAGCCCATAGAGGGCTATGGTGAAAAAGGAAATATCTTCCGTTCAAAACTGGAAAGAAGCTTTCTGAGAAACTGTTCTATGTTCTGTTAATTCATCTCACAGAGTTACATCTTTCCCTTCAAGAAGCCTTTCGCTAAGGTTGTTCTTGTGGAATTGGCAAAGGGATATTAGGAAGCCCATAGAGGGCTGTGGTGATAAAGGAAATATCTTCCGTTCAAAACTGGAAAGAAGCTTTCTGAGAAACTGCTTTGTGTTCTGTTAATTCATCTCACAGAGTTACATCTTTCCCTTCAAGAAGCCTTTCGCTAAGGCTGTTCTTGTGGAATTGGCAAAGGGATATTTGGAAGCCCATAGAGGGCTATGGTGAAAAAGGAAATATCTTCCGTTCAAAACTGGAAAGAAGCTTTCTGAGAAACTGCTCTGTGTTCTGTTAATTCATCTCACAGAGTTACATCTTTCCCTTCAAGAAGCCTTTCGCTAAGGCTGTTCTTGTGGAATTGGCAAAGGGATATTTGGAAGCCCATAGAGGGCTATGGTGAAAAAGGAAATATCTTCCGTTCAAAACTGGAAAGAAGCTTTCTTAGAAAATGCTCTGTGTTCTGTTAATTCATCTCACAGAGTTACATCTTTCCCTTCAAGAAGCCTTTCGCTAAGGCTGTTCTTGTGGAATTGGCAAAGGGATATTTGGAAGCCCATAGAGGGCTATGGTGAAAAAGGAAATATCTTCCGTTCAAAACTGGAAAGAAGCTTTCTGAGAAACTGCTCTGTGTTCTGTTAATTCATCTCACAGAGTTACATCTTTCCCTTCAAGAAGCCTTTTGCTAAGGCTGTTCTTGTGGAATTGGCAAAGGGATATTTGGAAGCCCATAGAGGGCTATGGTGAAAAAGGAAATATCTTCCGTTCAAAACTGGAAAGAAGCTTTCTGAGAAACTGCTCTGTGTTCTGTTAATTCATCTCACAGAGTTACATCTTTCAATTCAAGACGTCTTTCGCTAAGGCTGTTCTTGTGGAATTGGCAAAGGGATATTTGGAAGCCCATAGAGGGCTATGGTGAAAAAGGAAGTATCTTCCGTTCAAAACTGGAAAGAAGCTTTCTGAGAAACTGCTCTGTGTTCTGTTAATTCATCTCACAGAGTTACATCTTTTCCTTCAAGAAGCCTTTCGCTAAGGCTGTTCTTGTGGAATTGGCAAAGGGATATTTGGAAGCCCATTGAGGGCTATGGTGAAAAAGGAAATATCTTCCGTTCAAAACTGGAAAGAAGCTTTCTGAGAAACTGCTCTGTGTTCTGTTAATTCATCTCACAGAGTTACATCTTTCCCTACAAGAAGCCTTTCGCTAAGGCTGTTCTTGTGGAATTGGCAAAGGGATATTTGGAAGCCCATAGAGGGCTATGGTGAAAAAGGAAATATCTTCCGTTCAAAATTGGAAAGAAGCTTTCTGAGAAACTGCTCTGTGTTCTGTTAATTCATCTCACAGAGTTACATCTTTCCCTTCAAGAAGCCTTTTGCTAAGGTTGTTCCTGTGGAATTGGCAAAGGGATATTTGGAAGCCCATAGAGGGCTATGGTGAAAAAGGAAATATCTTCCGTTCAAAACTGGAAAGAAGCTTCCTGAGAAACTGCTTTGTGTTCTGTTAATTCGTCTCACAGAGTTACATCTTTCCCTTCCAGAAGCCTTTCGCTAAGGCTGTTCTTGTGGAATTGGCAAAGGGATATTTGGAAGCCCATAGAGGGCTACTGTGAAAAAGGAAATATCTTCCGTTCAAAACTGGAAAGAAGCTTTCTGAGAAACTGCTCTGTGTTCTGTTAATTCATCTCACAGAGTTACATCTTTGCCTTCAAGAAGCCTTTCGCTAAGGCTGTTCTTGTGGAATTGGCAAAGGGATATTTGGAAGCCCATAGAGGGCTATGGTGAAAAAGGAAATATCTTCCGTTCAAAACTGGAAAGAAGCTTTCTTAGAAAATGCTCTGTGTTCTGTTAATTCATCTCACAGAGTTACATCTTTCCCTTCAAGAAGCCTTTCGCTAAGGCTGTTCTTGTGGAATTGGCAAAGGGATATTAGGAAGCCCATAGAGGGCTATGGTGAAAAAGGAAATATCTTCCGTTCAAAACTGGAAAGAAGCTTTCTGAGAAACTGCTCTGTGTTCTGTTAATTCATCTCACAGAGTTACATCTTTTCCTTCAAGAAGCCTTTCGCTAAGGCTGTTCTTGTGGAATTGGCAAAGGGATATTTGGAAGCCCATAGAGGGCTATGGTGAAAAAGGAAATATCTTTCGTTCAAAACTGGAAAGAAGCTTTCTGAGAAACTGTTCTGTGTTCTGTTAATTCATCTCACAGAGTTACATCTTTCCCTTCAAGAAGCCTTTCGCTAAGGCTGTTCTTGTGGAATTGGCAAAGGGATATTTGGAAGCCCATAGAGGGCTGTGGTGAAAAAGGAAATATCTTCCGTTCAAAACTGGAAAGAAGCTTTCTGAGAAACTGCTCTGTGTTCTGTTAATTCATCTCACAGAGTTACCTCTTTTCCTTCAAGAAGCCTTTCGCTAAGGCTGCTCTTGTGGAATTGGCAAAGGGATATTTGGAAGCCCATAGAGGGCTATGGTGAAAAAGGAAATATCTTCCGTTCAAAACTGGAAAGAAGCTTTCTGAGAAACTGCTCTGTGTTCTGTTAATTCATCTCACAGAGTTACATCTTTCCCTACAAGAAACCTTTCGCTAAGGCTGTTCTTGTGGAATTGGCAAAGGGATATTTGGAAGCCCATAGAGGGCTATGGTGAAAAAGGAAATATCTTCCGTTCAAAACTGGAAAGAAGCTTTCTGAGAAACTGCTCTGTGTTCTGTTAATTCATCTCACAGAGTTACATCTTTCCCTTCAAGAAGCCTTTTGCTAAGGTTGTTCCTGTGGAATTGGCAAAGGGATATTTGGAAGCCCATAGAGGGCTATGGTGAAAAAGGAAATATCTTCCGTTCAAAACTGGAAAGAAGCTTCCTGAGAAACTGCTTTGTGTTCTGTTAATTCATCTCACAGAGTTACATCTTTCCCTTCAAGAAGCCTTTCGCTAAGGCTGTTCTTGTGGAATTGGCAAAGGGATATTTGGAAGCCCATAGAGGGCAATGGTGAAAAAGGAAATATCTTCCGTTCAAAACTGGAAAGAAGCTTTCTGAGAAACTGTTCTTTGCTCCGTTAATTCATCTCACAGAGTTACATCTTTCCCTTCAAGAAGCCTTTCGCTAAGCCTGTTCTTGTGGAATTGGCAAAGGGATATTTGGAAGCCCATAGAGGGCTATGGTGAAAAAGGAAATATCTTCCGTTCAAAACTGGAAAGAAGGTTTCTGAGAAACTGCTCTGTGTTCTCTTAATTCATCTCAAAGAGTTACATCTTTCAATTCAAGACGTCTTTCGCAAAGGCTGTTCTTGTGGAATTGGCAAAGGGATATTTGGAAGCCCATAGAGGGCTATGGTGAAAAAGGAAATATCTTCCGTTAAAAACTGGAAAGAAGCCTTCTGAGAAACTGCTCTGTGTTGTGTTAATTCATCTCACAGAGTTACATCTTTCCCTTCTAGAAGCCTTTCACTAAGGCTGTTCTTGTGGAATTGGCATAGGGATATTTGGAAGCCCATAGAGGGCTATGGTGAAAAAGGAAATATCTTCCGTTCAAAACTGGAAAGAAGCTTTCTGAGAAACTGCTCTGTGTTCTGTTAATTCATCTCACAGAGTTACATCTTTTCCTTCAAGAAGCCTTTCGCTAAGGCTGTTCTTGTGGAATTGGCAAAGGGATATTTGGAAGCCCATAGAGGGCTATGGTGAAAAAGGAAATATCTTCCGTTCAAAACTGGAAAGAAGCTTTCTGAGAAACTGTTCTGTGTTCTGTTAATTCATCTCACAGAGTTACATCTTTCCCTTCAAGAAGCCTTTCGCTAATGCTGTTCTTGTGGAATTGGCAAAGGGATATTTGGAAGCCCATAGAGGGCTATGGTGAAAAAGGAAATATCTTCCGTTCAAAACTGGAAAGAAGCTTTCTGAGAAACTGCTCTGTGTTCTGTTAATTCATCTCACAGAGTTACATCTTTCCCTTCAAGAAGCCTTTTGCTAAGGCTGTTCTTGTGGAATTGGCAAAGGGATATTTGGAAGCCCATAGAGGGCTATGGTGAAAATGGAAATATCTTCCGTTCAAAACTGGAAAGAAGCTTTCTGAGAAACTGCTCTGTGTTCTGTTAATTCATCTCACAGAGTTACATCTTTCAATTCAAGACGTCTTTCGCTAAGGCTGTTCTTGTGGATTTGGCAAAGGGATATTTGGAAGCCCATAGAGGGCTATGGTGAAAAAGGAAATATCTTCCGTTCAAAACTGGAAAGAAGCTTTCTGAGAAACTGCTCTGTGTTCTGTTAATTCATCTCACAGAGTTACATCTTTTCCTTCAAGAAGCCTTTCGCTAAGGCTGTTCTTGTGGAATTGGCAAAGGGATATTTGGAAGCCCATAGAGGGCTATGGTGAAAAAGGAAATATCTTCCGTTCAAAACTGGAAAGAAGCTTTCTGAGAAACTGCTCTGTGTTCTGTTAATTCATCTCACAGAGTTACATCTTTCCCTACAAGAAGCCTTTCGCTAAGGCTGTTCTTGTGGAAATGGCAAAGGGATATTTGGAAGCCCATAGAGGGCTATGGTGAAAAAGGAAATATCTTCCGTTCAAAACTGGAAACAAGCTTTCTGAGAAACTGCTCTGTGTTCTGTTAATTCATCTCACAGAGTTACATCTTTCCCTTCAAGAAGCCTTTCGCTAAGGCTTTTCTTGTGGAATTGGCAAAGGGATATTTGGAAGCCCATAGAGGGCTACTGTGAAAAAGGAAATATCTTCCGTTCAAAACTGGAAGGAAGCTTTCTGAGAAACTGCTCTGTGTTCTGTTAATTCATCTCACAGAGTTACATCTTTCCCTTCAAGAAGCCTTTCGCTAAGGCTGTTCTTGTGGAATTGGCAAAGGGATATTTGGAAGCGCATAGAGGGCTATGGTGAAAAAGGAAATATCTTCCGTTCAAAACTGGAAAGAAGCTTTCTTAGAAAATGCTCTGTGTTCTGTTAATTCATCTCACAGAGTTACATCTTTCAATTCAAGAAGCCTTTCGCTAAGGCTGTTCTTGTGGAATTGGCAAAGGGATATTAGGAAGCCCATAGAGGGCTATGGTGAAAAAGGAAATATCTTCCGTTCAAAACTGGAAAGAAGCTTTCTGAGAAACTGCTTTGTGTTCTGTTAATTCATCTCACAGAGTTACATCTTTCCCTTCAAGAAGCCTTTCGCTAAGGCTGTTCTTGTGGAATTGGCAAAGGGATATTAGGAAGCCCCTAGATGGCTATGGTGAAAAAGGAAATATCTTCCGTTCAAAACTGGAAAGAAGCTTTCTGAGAAACTGTTTTATGTTCTGTTAATTCATCTCACAGAGTTACATCTTTCCCTTCAAGAAGCCTTTCGCTAAGTCTGTCGTTGTGGAATTGGCAAACAGATATTTGGAAACCCATAGTGGGCTATGGTAGAGAAGGAAATATCTTCCGTTCAAAACTGGAAAGAAGCTTTCTGAGAAACTGCTCTGTGTTCTGTTAATTCATCTCACAGAGTTACATCTTTCCCTTCAAGAAGCCTTTCGCTAAGGCTGTTCTTGTGGAATTGGCAAAGGGATATTTGGAAGCCCATAGAGGGCTATGGTGAAAAAGGAAATATCTTCCGTTCAAAACTGGAAAGAAGCTTTCTGAGAAACTGCTCTGTGTTCTGTTAATTCATCTCACAGAGTTACATCTTTCCCTTCAAGAAGCCTTTCGCTAAGGCTGTTCTTGTGGAATTGGCAAAGGGATATTAGGAAGCCCATAGAGGGCTATGGTGAAAAAGGAAATATCTTCCGTTCAAAACTGGAAAGAAGCTTTCTGAGAAACTGCTTTGTGTTCTGTTAATTCATCTCACAGAGTTACATCTTTCCCTTCAAGAAGCCTTTCGCTAAGGCTGTTCTTGTGGAATTGGCAAAGAGATATTTGGAAGCCCATAGAGGGCTATGGTGAAAAAGGAAATATCTTCCGTTCCAAACTGGAAAGAAGCTTTCTGAGAAACTGCTCTGGGTTCTGTTAATTCATCTCACAGAGTTACATCTTTCCCTTCAAGAAGCCTTTCGCTAAGGCTGTTCTTGTGGAATTGGCAAAGGGATATTTGGAAGCCCATAGAGGGCTATGGTGAAAAAGGAAATATCTTCCGTTCAAAACTGGAAAGAAGCTTTCTGAGAAACTGCTCTGTGTTCTGTTAATTCATCTCACAGAGTTACATCTTTCCCTTCAAGAAGCCTTTCGCTAAGGCTGTTCTTGTGGAATTGGCAAAGGGATATTTGGAAGCCCATACAGGGCTATGGTGAAAAAGGAAATATCTTCCCTTCAAAACTGGAAAGAAGCTTTCTGAGAAACTGCTCTGTGTTCTGTTAATTCATCTCACAGAGTTACATCTTTCCCTTCAAGAAGCCTTTTGCTAAGGCTGTTCCTGTGGAATTGGCAAAGGGATATTTGGAAGCCCATAGAGGGCTATGGTGAAAAAGGAAATATCTTCCGTTAAAAACTGGAAAGAAGCTTTCTGAGAAACTGCTCTGTGTTCTGTTAATTCATCTCACAGAGTTACATCTTTCAATTCAAGACGTCTTTCGCTAAGGCTGTTCTTGTGGAATTGGCAAAGGGATATTTGGAAGCCCATAGAGGGCTATGGTGAAAAAGGAAATATCTTCCGTTCAAAACTGGAAAGAAGCTTTCTGAGAAACTCCTCTGTGTTCTGGTAATTCATCTCACAGAGTTACATCTTTCAATTCAAGAAGCCTTTTGCTAAGCCTGTTCTTGTGGAATTGGCAAAGGGATATTTGGAAGCCCATAGAGGGCTATGGTGAAAAAGGAAATATCTTCCGTTCAAAACTGGAAAGAAGCTTTCTGAGAAACTGTTTTATGTTCTGTTAATTCATCTCACAGAGTTACATCTATCCCTTCAAGAAGCCTTTCGCTAAGTCTGTCGTTTTGGAATTGGCAAACGGATATTTGGAAGCCCATAGTGGGCTATGGTGGAAAAGGAAATATCTTCCGTTCAAAACTGGAAAGAAGCTTTCTGAGAAACTGCTCTGTGTTCTGTTAATTCATCTCACAGAGTTACATCTTTCCCTTCAAGAAGCCTTTCGCTAAGGCTGTTCTTGTGGAATTGGCAAAGTGATATTTGGAAGCCCATAGAGGGCTAGGGTGAAAAAGGAAATATCTTCCGTTCAAAACTGGAAAGAAGCTTTCTGAGAAACTGCTCTGTGTTCTGTTAATTCATCTCACAGAGTTACATCTCTCCCTTCAAGAAGCCTTTCGCTAAGGCTGTTCTTGTGGAATTGGCAAAGGGATATTTGGAATCCCATAGAGGGCTATGGTGAAAAAGGAAATATCTTCCGTTCAAAACTGGAAAGAAGCTTTCTGAGAAACTACTCTGTGTTCTGTTAATTCATCTCACAGAGTTACATCTTTCCCTTCAAGAAGCCTTTCGCTAAGTCTGTCGTTGTGGAATTGGCAAACGGATATTTGGAAGCCCATAGTGGGCTATGGTGAAAAAAGAAATATCTTCCGTTCAAAACTGGAAAGAAGCTTTCTGAGAAACTGCTCTGTGTTCTGTTAATTCATCTCACAGAGTTACATCTTTCCCTTCAAGAAGCCTTTCGCTAAGGCTGTTCTTGTGGAATTGGCAACGTGATATTTGGAAGCCCATAGAGAGCTATGGTGAAAAAGGAAATATCTTCCGTTCAAAACTGGAAAGAAGCTTTCTGAGAAACTGCTCTGTGTTCTGTTAATTCATCTCACAGAGTTACATCTTTCCCTTCAAGAAGCCTTTCGCTAAGGCTGTCGTTGTGGAATTGGCAAACGGATATTTGGAAGCCCATAGAGGGCTATGGTGAAAAAGGAAATATCTTCCGTTCAAAACTGGAAAGAAGCTTTCTGAGAAACTGCTCTGTGTTCTGTTAATTCATCTCACAGAGTTACATCTTTCAATTCAAGAAGCCTTTCGCTAAGGCTGTTCTTGTGGTATTGGCAAAGGGATATTTGGAAGCCCCTAGATTGCTATGGTGAAAAAGGAAATATCTTCCGTTCAAAACTGGAAAGAAGCTTTCTGAGAAACTGTTTTATGTTCTGTTAATTCATCTCACAGAGTTACATCTTTCCCTTCAAGAAGCCTTTCGCTAAGTCTGTCGTTGTGGAATTGGCAAAGGGATATTTGGAAGCCCATAGTGGGCTATGGTGGAAAAGGAAATATCTTCCGTTCAAAACTGGAAAGAAGCTTTCTGAGAAACTGCTCTGTGTTCTGTTAATTCATCTCACAGAGTTACATTTTTCCCTTCAAGAAGCCTTTCGCTAAGGCTGTTCTTGTGGAATTGGCAAAGTGATATTTGGAAGCCCATAGAGGGCTATGGTGAAAAAGGAAATATCTTCCGTTCAAAACTGGAAAGAAGCTTTCTGAGAAACTGCTCTGTGTTCTGTTAATTCATCTCACAGAGTTACATCTTTCAATTCAAGAAGCCTTTCGCTAAGGCTGTGCTTGTGGAATTGGCAAAGGGATATTTGGAAGCCCCTAGATGGCTATGGTGAAAAAGGAAATATCTTCCGTTCAAAACTGGAAAGAAGCTTTCTGAGAAACTGTTTTATGTTCTGTTAATTCATCTCACAGAGTTACATCTTTCCCTTCAAGAAACCTTTCGCTAAGTCTGTCGTTGTGGAATTGGCAAACGGATATTTGGAAACCCATAGTGGGCTATGGTGGAAAAGGAAATATCTTCCGTTCAAAACTGGAAAGAAGCTTTCTGAGAAACTGCTCTGTGTTCTGTTAATTCATCTCACAGAGTTTCATCTTTCCCTTCAAGAAGCCTTTCGCTAAGGCTGTTCTTGTGGAATTGGCAAAGGGATATTTGGAAGCCCATAGAGGGCTATGGTGAAAAAGGAAATATCTTCCGTTCAAAACTGGAAAGAAGCTTTCTGAGAAACTGCTCTGTGTTCTGTTAATTCATCTCACAGTGTTACATCTTTCCCTTCAAGAAGTCTTTCGCTAAGGCTGTTCTTGTGGAATTGGCAAAGGGATATTAGGAAGCCCATAGAGGGCTATGGTGAAAAAGGAAATATCTTCCGTTCAAAACTGGAAAGAAGCTTTCTGAGAAACTGCTTTGTGTTCTGTTAATTCATCTCACAGAGTTACATCTTTCCCTTCAAGAAGCCTTTCGCTAAGGCTGTTCTTGTGGAATTGGCAAAGAGATATTTGGAAGCCCATAGAGGGCTATGGTGAAAAAGGAAATATCTTCCGTTCAAAACTGGAAAGAAGCTTTCTGAGAAACTGCTCTGTGTTGTGTTAATTCATCTCACAGAGTTACATCTTTCCCTTCTAGAAGCCTTTCACTAAGGCTGTCCTTGTGGAATTGGCAAAGGGATATTTGGAAGCCCATAGAGGGCTATGGTGAAAAAGGAAATATCTTCCATTCAAAACTGGAAAGAAGCTTTCTGAGAAACTGCTCTGTGTTCTGTTAATTCATCTCACAGAGTTACATCTTTTCCTTCAAGAAGCCTTTCGCTAAGGCTGTTCTTGTGGAATTGGCAAAGGGATATTTGGAAGCCCATAGAGGGCTATGGTGAAAAAGGAAATATCTTCCGTTCAAAACTGGAAAGAAGCTTTCTGAGAAACTGTTCTGTGTTCTGTTAATCCATCTCACAGAGTTACACCTTTCCCTTCAAGAAGCCTTTCGCTAAGGCTGTTCTTGTGGAATTGACAAAGGGATATTTGGAAGCCCATAGAGGGCTATGGTGAAAAAGGAAATATCTTCCGTTCAAAACTGGAAAGAAGCTTTCTGAGAAACTGCTCTGTGTTCTGTTAATTCATCTCACAGAGTTACATCTTTCCCTTCAAGAAGCCTTTTGCTAAGGCTGTTCTTGTGGAATTGGCAAAGGGATATTTGGAAGCCCATAGAGGGCTATGGTGAAAAAGGAAATATCTTCCGTTCAAAACTGGAAAGAAGCTTTCTGAGAAACTGCTCTGTGTTCTGTTAATTCATCTCACAGAGTTACATCTTTCAATTCAAGACGTCTTTCGCTAAGGCTGTTCTTGTGGAATTGGCAAAGGGATATTTGGAAGCCCATAGAGGGCTATGGTGAAAAAGGAAGTATCTTCCGTTCAAAACTGGAAAGAAGCTTTCTGAGAAACCTCTCTGTGTTCTGTTAATTCATCTCACAGAGTTACATCTTTTCCTTCAAGAAGCCTTTCGCTAAGGCTGTTCTTGTGGAATTGGCAAAGGGATATTTGGAAGCCCATAGAGGGCTATGGTGAAAAAGGAAATATCTTCCGTTCAAAACTGGAAAGAAGCTTTCTGAGAAACTGCTCTGTGTTCTCTTAATTCATCTCACAGAGTTACATCTTTCCCTACAAGAAGCGTTTCGCTAAGGCTGTTCTTGTGGAATTGGCAAAGGGATATTTGGAAGCCCATAGAGGGCTATGGTGAAAAAGGAAATATCTTCCGTTCAAAATTGGAAAGAAGCTTTCTGAGAAACTGCTCTGTGTTCTGTTAATTCATCTCACAGAGTTACATCTTTCCCTTCAAGAAGCCTTTTGCTAAGGTTGTTCCTGTGGAATTGGCAAAGGGATATTTGGAAGCCCATAGAGGGCTATGGTGAAAAAGGAAATATCTTCCGTTCAAAACTGGAAAGAAGCTTCCTGAGAAACTGCTTTGTGTTCTGTTAATTCATCTCACAGAGTTACATCTTTCCCTTCAAGAAGCCTTTCGCTAAGGCTGTTCTTGTGGAATTGGCAAAGTGATATTTGGAAGCCCTTAGAGGGCTACTGTGAAAAAGGAAATATCTTCCGTTCAAAACTCGAAAGAAGCTTTCTGAGAAACTGCTCTGTGTTCTGTTAATTCATCTCACAGAGTTACATCTTTGCCTTCAAGAAGCCTTTCGCTAAGGCTGTTCTTGTGGAATTGGCAAAGGGATATTTGGAAGCCCATAGAGGGCTATGGTGAAAAAGGAAATATCTTCCGTTCAAAACTGGAAAGAAGCTTTCTTAGAAAATGCTCTGTGTTCTGTTAATTCATCTCACAGAGTTACAATTTCCCTTCAAGAAGCCTTTCGCTAAGGCTGTTCTTGTGGAATTGGCAAAGGGATATTAGGAAGCCCATAGAGGGCTATGGTGAAAAAGGAAATATCTTCCGTTCAAAACTGGAAAGAAGCTTTCTGAGAAACTGCTCTGTGTTCTGTTAATTCATCTCACAGAGTTACATCTTTTCCTTCAAGAAGCCTTTCGCTAAGGCTGTTCTTGTGGAATTGGCAAAGGGATATTTGGAAGCCCATAGAGGGCTATGGTGAAAAAGGAAATATCTTCCGTTCAAAACTGGAAAGAAGCTTTCTGAGAAACTGTTCTGTGTTCTGTTAATTCATCTCACAGAGTTACATCTTTCCCTTCAAGAAGCCTTTCGCTAAGGCTGTTCTTGTGGAATTGGCAAAGGGATATTTGGAAGCCCATAGAGGGCTATGGTGAAAAAGGAAATATCTTCCGTTCAAAACTGGAAAGAAGCTTTCTGAGAAACTGCTCTGTGTTCTGTTAATTCATCTCACAGAGTTACATCTTTTCCTTCAAGAAGCCTTTCGCTAAGGCTGTTCTTGTGGAATTGGCAAAGGGATATTTGGAAGCCCATAGAGGGCTATGGTGAAAAAGGAAATATCTTCCGTTCAAAACTGGAAAGAAGCTTTCTGAGAAACTGCTCTGTGTTCTGTTAATTCATCTCACAGAGTTACATCTTTCCCTACAAGAAACCTTTCGCTAAGGCTGTTCTTGTGGAATTGGCAAAGGGATATTTGGAAGCCCATAGAGGGCTATGGTGAAAAAGGAAATATCTTCCGTTCAAAACTGGAAAGAAGCTTTCTGAGAAACTGCTCTGTGTTCTGTTAATTCATCTCACAGAGTTACATCTTTCCCTTCAAGAAGCCTTTTGCTAAGGTTGTTCCTGTGGAATTGGCAAAGGGATATTTGGAAGCCCATAGAGGGCTATGGTGAAAAAGGAAATATCTTCCGTTCAAAACTGGAAAGAAGCTTCCTGAGAAACTGCTTTGTGTTCTGTTAATTCATCTCACAGAGTTACATCTTTCCCTTCAAGAAGCCTTTCGCTAAGGCTGTTCTTGTGGAATTGGCAAAGGGATATTTGGAAGCCCATAGAGGGCTATGGTGAAAAAGGAAATATCTTCCGTTCAAAACTGGAAAGAAGCTTTCTGAGAAACTGCTCTGTGTTCTGTTAATTCATCTCACAGAGTTACATCTTTCCCTTCAAGAAGCCTTTCGCTAAGGCTGTTCTTGTGGAATTGGCAAAGGGATATTTGGAAGCCCACAGAGGGCTATGGTGAAAAAGGAAATATCTTCCGTTCAAAACTGGAAAGAAGCTTTCTTAGAAAATGGTCTGTGTTCTGTTAATTCATCTCACAGAGTTACATCTTTCCCTTCAAGAAGCCTTTCGCTAAGTCTGTTCTTGTGGAATTGGCAAAGGGATATTAGGAAGCCCATAGAGGGCTATGGTGAAAAAGGAAATATCTTCCGTTCAAAACTGGAAAGAAGCTTTCTGAGAAACTGCTTTGTGTTCTGTTAATTCATCTCACAGAGTTACATCTTTCCCTTCAAGAAGCCTTTCGCTAAGGCTGTTCTTGTGGAATTGGCAAAGGGATATTAGGAAGCCCATAGAGGGCTATGGTGAAAAAGGAAATATCTTCCGTTCAAAACTGGAAAGAAGCTTTCTGAGAAACTGCTCTTTGCTCTGTTAATTCATCTCACAGAGTTACATCTTTCCCTTCAAGAAGCCTTTCGCTAAGGCTGTTCTTGTGGAATTGGCAAAGGGATATTTGGAAGCCCATAGAGGGCTATGGTGAAAAAGGAAATATCTTCCGTTCAAAACTGGAAAGAAGCTTTCTGAGAAACTGCTCTGTGTTCTGTTAATTCATCTCACAGAGTTACATCTTTCCCTTCGAGAAGCCTTTCGCTAAGGCTGTTCTTGTGGAATTGGCAACGTGATATTTGGAAGCCCATAGAGGGATATGGTGAAAAAGGAAATATCTTCCGTTCAAAACTGGAAAGAAGCTTTCTGAGAAACTGCTCTGTGTTCTGTTAATTCATCTCACAGAGTTACATCTTTCCCTTCAAGAAGCCTTTCGCTAAGGCTGTTCTTGTGGAATTGGCAAAGGGATATTAGGAAGCCCATAGAGGGCTATGGTGAAAAAGGAAATATCTTCCGTTCAAAACTGGAAAGAAGCTTTCTGAGAAACTGTTCTATGTTCTGTTAATTCATCTCACAGAGTTACATCTTTCCCTTCAAGATGCCTTTCGCTAAGGCTGTTCTTGTGGAATTGGCAAAGGGATAATAGGAAGCCCATAGAGGGCTGTGGTGAAAAAGGAAATATCTTCCGTTCAAAACTGGAAAGAAGCTTTCTGAGAAACTGCTTTGTGTTCCGTTAATTCATCTCACAGAGTTACATCTTTCCCTTCAAGAAGCCTTTCGCTAAGGCTGTTCTTGTGGAATTGGCAAAGGGATATTTGGAAGCCCATAGAGGGCTATGGTGAAAAAGGAAATATCTTCCGTTCAAAACTGGAAAGAAGCTTTCTGAGAAACTGTTCTTTGCTCCGTTAATTCATCTCACAGAGTTACATCTTTCCCTTCAAGAAGCCTTTCGCTAAGCCTGTTCTTGTGGAATTGGCAAAGGGATATTTGGAAGCCCATAGAGGGCTATGGTGAAAAAGGAAATATCTTCCGTTCAAAACTGGAAGGAAGGTTTCTGAGAAACTGCTCTGTGTTCTCTTAATTCATCTCAAAGAGTTACATCTTTCAATTCAAGACGTCTTTCGCAAAGGCTGTTCTTGTGGAATTGGCAAAGGGATATTTGGAAGCCCATAGAGGGCTATGGTGAAAAAGGAAATATCTTCCGTTCAAAACTGGAAAGAAGCTTTCTGAGAAACTGCTCTGTGTTGTGTTAATTCATCTCACAGAGTTACATCTTTCCCTTCAAGAAGCCTTTCACTAAGGCTGTTCTTGTGGAATTGGCATAGGGATATTTGGAAGCCCATAGAGGGCTATGGTGAAAAAGGAAATATCTTCCGTTCAAAACTGGAAAGAAGCTTTCTGAGAAACTGCTCTGTGTTCTGTTAATTCATCTCACAGAGTTACATCTTTTCCTTCAAGAAGCCTTTCGCTAAGGCTGTTCTTGTGGAATTGGCAAAGGGATATTTGGAAGCCCATAGAGGGCTATGGTGAAAAAGGAAATATCTTCCGTTCAAAACTGGAAAGAAGCTTTCTGAGAAACTGTTCTGTGTTCTGTTAATTCATCTCACAGAGTTACATCTTTCCCTTCAAGAAGGCTTTCGCTAAGGCTGTTCTTGTGGAATTGGCAAAGGGATATTTGGAAGCCCATAGAGGGCTATGGTGAAAAAGGAAATATCTTCCGTTCAAAACTGGAAAGAAGCTTTCTGAGAAACTGCTCTGTGTTCTGTTAATTCATCTCACAGAGTTACATCTTTCCCTTCAAGAAGCCTTTTGCTAAGGCTGTTCTTGTGGAATTGGCAAAGGGATATTAGGAAGCCCATAGAGGGCTATGGTGAAAAAGGAAATATCTTCCGTTCAAAACTGGAAAGAAGCTTTCTGAGAAACTGCTTTGTGTTCTGTTAATTCATCTCACAGAGTTACATCTTTCCCTTCAAGAAGCCTTTCGCTAAGGCTGTTCTTGTGGAATTGGCAAAGGGATATTAGGAAGCCCATAGAGGGCTATGGTGAAAAAGGAAATATCTTCCGTTCAAAACTGGAAAGAAGCTTTCTGAGAAACTGCTCTTTGCTCTCTTAATTCATCTCACAGAGTTACATCTTTCCCTTCAAGAAGCCTTTCGCTAAGCCTGTTCTTGTGGAATTGGCAAAAGGATATTTGGAAGCCCCTAGATGGCTATGGTGAAAAAGGAAATATCTTCCGTTCAAAACTGGAAAGAAGCTTTCTGAGAAACTGTTTTATGTTCTGTTAATTCATCTCACAGAGTTACATCTTTCCCTTCAAGAAGCCTTTCGCTAAGTCTGTCGTTGTGGAATTGGCAAACGGATATTTGGAAACCCATAGTGGGCTATGGTGGAGAAGGAAATATCTTCCCTTCAAAACTGGAAAGAAGCTTTCTGAGAAACTGCTCTGTGTTCTGTTAATTCATCTCACAGAGTTACATCTTTCCCTTCATGAAGCCTTTCGCTAAGGCTGTTCTTGTGGAATTGGCAAAGGGATATTTGGAAGCCCATAGAGGGCTATGGTGAAAAAGGAAATATCTTCCGTTCAAAACTGGAAAGAAGCTTTCTGAGAAACTGCTCTGTGTTCTGTTAATTCATCTCACAGAGTTACATCTTTCCCTTCAAGAAGCCTTTCGCTAAGGCTGTTCTTGTGGAATTGGCAAAGGGATATTAGGAAGCCCGTAGAGGGCTATGGTGAAAAAGGAAATATCTTCCGTTCAAAACTGGAAAGAAGCTTTCTGAGAAACTGCTTTGTGTTCTGTTAATTCATCTCACAGAGTTACATCTTTCCCTTCAAGAAGCCTTTCGCTAAGGCTGTTCTTGTGGAATTGGCAAAGAGATATTTGGAAGCCCATAGAGGGCTATGGTGAAAAAGGAAATATCTTCCGTTCCAAACTGGAAAGAAGCTTTCTGAGAAACTGCTCTGGGTTCTGTTAATTCATCTCACAGAGTTACATCTTTCCCTTCAAGAAGCCTTTCGCTAAGGCTGTTCTTGTGGAATTGGCAAAGGGATATTTGGAAGCCCATAGAGGGCTATGGTGAAAAAGGAAATATCTTCCGTTCAAAACTGGAAAGAAGCTTTCTGAGAAACTGCTCTGTGTTCTGTTAATTCATCTCACAGAGATACATCTTTCAATTCAAGAAGCCTTTCGCTAAGGCTGTTCTTGTGGAATTGGCAAAGGGATATTTGGAAGCCCATACAGGGCTATGGTGAAAAAAGAAATATCTTCCCTTCAAAACTGGAAAGAAGCTTTCTGAGAAACTGCTCTGTGTTCTGTTAATTCATCTCACAGAGTTACATCTTTCCCTTCAAGAAGCCTTTTGCTAAGGCTGTTCCTGTGGAATTGGCAAAGGGATATTTGGAAGCCCATAGAGGGCTATGGTGAAAAAGGAAATATCTTCCGTTCAAAACTGGAAAGAAGCTTTCTGAGAAACTGCTCTGTGTTCTGTTAATTCATCTCACAGAGTTACATCTTTCAATTCAAGACGTCTTTCGCTAAGGCTGTTCTTGTGGAATTGGCAAAGGGATATTTGGAAGCCCATAGAGGGCTATGGTGAAAAAGGAAATATCTACCGTTCAAAACTGGAAAGAAGCTTTCTGAGAAACTGCTCTGTGTTCTGTTAATTCATCTCACAGAGTTACATCTTTTCCTTCAAGAAGCCTTTCGCTAAGGCTGTTCTTGTGGAATTGGCAAAGGGATATTTGGAAGCCCATAGAGGGCTATGGTGAAAAAGGAAATATCTTCCGTTCAAAACTGGAAAGAAGCTTTCTGAGAAACTGCTCTGTGTTCTGTTAATTCATCTCACAGAGTTACATCTTTCCCTACAAGAAGCCTTTCGCTAAGGCTGTTCTTGTGGAATTGGCAAAGGGATATTTGGAAGCCCATAGAGGGCTATGGTGAAAAAGGAAATATCTTCCGTTCAAAACTGGAAAGAAGCTTTCTGAGAAACTGCTCTTTGCTCTGTTAATTCATCTCAGAGAGTTACATCTTTCCCTTCAAGAAGCCTTTCGCTAAGCCTGTTCCTGTGGAATTGTCAAAGGGATATTTGGAAGCCCATAGAGGGCTATGGTGAAAAAGGAAATATCTTCCGTTCAAAAGTGGAAAGAAGCTTTCTGAGAAACTGCTCTGTGTTCTGTTAATTCATCTCACAGAGTTACATCTTTCAATTCAAGACGTCTTTCGCTAAGGCTGTTCTTGTGGAATTGGCAAAGGGATATTTGGAAGCCCATAGAGGGCTACGGTGAAAAAGGAAATATCTTCCGTTCAAAACTGGAAAGAAGCTTTCTGAGAAACTGCTCTGTGTTCTGTCAATTCATCTCACAGAGTTACATGTTTCAATTCAAGACGTCTTTCGCTAAAGCTGTTCTTGTGGAATTGGCAAAGGGATATTTGGAAGCCCATAGAGGGCTATGGTGAAAAAGGAAATATCTTCCGTTCAAAACTGGAAAGAAGCTTTCTGAGAAACTGCTCTGTGTTCTGTTAATTCATCTCAGAGAGTTACATCTTTCCCTTCTAGAAGCCTTTCGCTAAGGCTGTTCTTGTGGAATTGGCAAAGGGATATTTGGAAGCCCATAGAGGGCTATGGTGAAAAAGGAAATATCTTCCGTTCAAAACTGGAAAGAAGCTTTCTGAGAAACTGCTCTGTGTTCTGTTAATTCATCTGACAGAGTTACATATTTCAATTCAAGACGTCTTTCGCTAAGGCTGTTCATGTGGAATTGGCAAAGGGATATTTGGAAGCACATAGAGGGCTATGGTGAAAAAGGAAATATCTTAGGTTCAAAACTGGAAAGAATCTTTCTGAGAAACTGCTCTGTGTTCTGTTAATTCATCTCACAGAGTTACATCTTTCCCTTCACGAAGCCTTTCGCTAAGGCTGTTCTTGTGGAATTGGCAAAGGGATATTTGGAATCCCATAGAGGGCTGTGGTGAAAAAGGAAATATCTTCCGTTCAAAACTGGAAAGAAGCTTTCTGAGAAACTACTCTGTGTTCTGTTAATTCATCTCACAGAGTTACATCTTTGCCTTCAAGAAGCCTTTCGCTAAGGCTGTTCTTGTGGAATTGGCAAAGGGATATTTGGAAGCCCATAGAGGGCTATGGTGAAAAAGGAAATATCTTCCGTTCAAAACTGGAAAGAAGCTTTCTGAGAAACTGCTTTGTGTTCTGTTAATTCATCTCACAGAGTTACAACTTTCAATTCAAGAAGCCTTTCGCTAAGGCTGTTCTTGTGGAATTGGCAAAGGGATATTTGGAAGCCCTTAGAGGGCAACGGTGAAAAAGGAAATATCTTCCGTTCAAAACTGGAAAGAAGCTTTCTGAGAAACTGCTCTGTGTTCTGTTAATTCATCTCACAGAGTTACATCTTTCAATTCAAGAAGCCTTTCGCTAAGGCTGTTCTTGTGGAATTGGCAAAGGGATATTTGGAAGCCCCTAGATGGCTATGGTGAAAAAGGAAATATCTTCCGTTCAAATCTGGAAAGAAGCTTTCTGAGAAACTGTTTTATGTTCTGTTAATTCATCTGACAGTGTTACATCTTTCCCTTCAAGAAGCCTTTCGCTAAGTCTGTCGTTGTGGAATTGGCAAACGGATATTTGGAAGCCCATAGTGGGCTATGGTGGAAAAGGAAATAACTTCCGTTCAAAACTGGAAAGAAGCTTTCTGAGAAACTGCTCTGTGTTCTGTTAATTCATCTCACAGAGTTACACCTTTCCCTTCAAGAAGCCCTTCGCTAAGGCTGTTCTTGTGGAATTGGCAAAGGGATATTTGGAAGCATATAGAGGGCTATGGTGAAAAAGGAAATATCTTCCGTTCAAAACTGGAAAGAAGCTTTCTGAGAAACTGCTCTGTGTTCTGTTAATTCATCTCACAGTGTTACATCTTTCCCTTCAAGAAGCCTTTCGCTAAGGCTGTTCTTGTGGAATTGGCAAAGGGATATTTGGAAGCCCATAGAGGGCTATGGTGAAAAAGGAAATATCTTCCGTTCAAAACTGGAAAGAAGCTTTCTGAGAAACTGTTTTGTGTTCTGTTAATTCATCTCACAGAGTTACATCTTTCCCTTCAAGAAGCCTTTCGCTAAGGCTGTTCTTGTGGAATTGGCAAAGGGATATTTGGAAGCCCATAGAGGGCTATGGTGAAAAAGGAAATATCTTCTGTTCAAATCTGGAAAGAAGCTTTCTGAGAAACTGCTCTGAGTTCTGTTAATTCATCTCACAGAGTTACATCTTTCCCTTCAAGAAGCCTTTCGCTAAGGCTGTTCTTGTGGAATTGGCAAAGGGATATTTGGAAGCCCATAGAGGGCTATGGTGAAAAAGGAAATATCTTCCGTTCAAAACTGGAAAGAAGCTTTCTGAGAAACTGCTCTGTGTTCTGTTAATTCATCTCACAGAGTTACATCTTTCCCTTCAAGAAGCCTTTCGCTAAGGCTGTTCTTGTGGAATTGGCAAAGGGATATTTGGAAGCCCATAGAGGGCTATGTTGAAAAAGGAAATATCTTCCTTTCAAAACTGGAAAGAAGCTTTCTGAGAAACTGCTCTGTGTTCTGTTAATTCATCTCACAGAGTTACATCTTTCAATTCAAGACGTCTTTCGCTAAGGCTGTTCTTGTGGAATTGGCAAAGGGATATTTGGAAGCCCATAGAGGGCTACGGTGAAAAAGGAAATATCTTCCGTTCAAAACTGGAAAGAAGCTTTCTGAGAAACTGCTCTGTGTTCTGTTAATTCATCTCACAGAGTTACATCCTTCCCTTCAAGAAGCCCTTCGCTAAGGCTGTTCTTGTGGAATTGGCAAAGGGATATATGGAAGCATATAGAGGGCTATGGTGAAAAAGGAAATATCTTCCGTTCAAAACTGGAAAGAAGCTTTCTGAGAAACTGCTCTGTGTTCTGTTAATTCATCTCACAGAGTTACATCTTTCCCTTCAAGAAGCCTTTCGCTAAGGCTGTTCTTGAGGAATTTGCAAAGGGATATTTGAAAGCCCATAGAGGGCTATGGTGAAAAAGGAAATATCTTCCGTTCAAAACTGGAAAGAAGCTTTCTGAGAAACTGCTCTGTGTTCTGTTAATTCATCTCACAGAGTTACATCTTTCCCTTCAAGAAGCCTTTCGCTAAGGCTGTTCTTGTGGAATTGGCAAAGGGATATTTGGAAGCCCATAGAGGGCTATGGTGAAAAAGGAAATATCTTCCGTTCAAAACTGGAAAGAAGGTTTCTGAGAAACTGCTCTGTGTTCTGTTAATTCATCTCACAGAGTTACATCTTTCAATTCAAGACGTCTTTCGCAAAGGCTGTTCTTGTGGAATTGGCAAAGGGATATTTGGAAGCCCATAGATTGCTATGGTGAAAAAGGAAATATCTTCCGTTCAAAACTGGAAAGAAGCTTTCTGAGAAACTGTTTTATGTCCTGTTAATTCATCTCACAGAGTTACATCTTTCCCTTCAAGAAGCCTTTCGCTAAGTCTGTCGTTGTGGAATTGGCAAAGGGATATTTGGAAGCCCATAGTGGGCTATGGTGGGAAAGGAAATATCTTCCGTTCAAAACTGGAAAGAAGCTTTCTGAGAAACTGCTCTGTGTTCTGTTAATTCATCTCACAGAGTTACATCTTTCCCTTCAAGAAGCCTTTCGCTAAGGCTGTTCTTGTGGAATTGGCATAGTGATATTTGGAAGCCCATAGAGGGCTATGGTGAAAAAGGAAATATCTTCCGTTCAAAACTGGAAAGAAGCTTTCTGAGAAACTGCTCTGTGTTCTGTTAATTCATCTCACAGAGTTACATCTTTCCCTTCAAGAAGCCTTTCGCTAAGGCTGTTCTTGTGGAATTGGCAAAGGGATATTTGCAAGCATATAGAGGGCTATGGTGAAAAAGGAAATATCTTCCGTTCAAAACTGGAAAGAAGCTTTCTGAGAAACTGGTCTGTGTTCTGTTAATTCATCTCACAGAGTTACATCTTTCCCTTCAAGAAGCCTTTCGCTAAGGCTGTTCTTGTGGAATTGGCAAAGGGATATTTGGAAGCCCATAGAGGGCTATGGTGAAAAAGGTAATATCTTCCGTTCAAAACTGGAAAGAAGCTTTCTGAGAAACTGCTCTGTGTTCTGTTAATTCATCTCACAGAGTTACATCTTTCCCTTCAAGAAGCGTTTCGCTAAGGCTGTTCTTGTGGAATTGGCAAAGGGATATTTGGAAGCCCATAGAGGGCTATGGTGAAAAAGGAAATATCTTCCGTTCAAAACTGGAAAGAAGCTTTCTGAGAAACTGCTCTGTGTTCTGTTAATTCATCTCACAGAGTTACATCTTTCCCTTCAAGAAGCCTTTCGCTAAGGCTGTCGTTGTGGAATTGGCAAACGGATATTTGGAAGCCCATAGAGGGCTATGGTGAAAAAGGAAATATCTTCCGTTCAAAACTGGAAAGAAGCTTTCTGAAAAACTGCTCTGTGTTCTGTTAATTCATCTCACAGAGTTACATCTTTCAATTCAAGAAGCCTTTCGCTAAGGCTGTTCTTGTGGAATTGGCAAAGGGATATTTGGAAGCCCCTAGATTGCTATGGTGAAAAAGGAAATATCTTCCGTTCAAAACTGGAAAGAAGCTTTCTGAGAAACTGTTTTATGTTCTGTTAATTCATCTCACAGAGTTACATCTTTCCCTTCAAGAAGCCTTTCGCTAAGTCTGTCGTTGTGGAATTGGCAAAGGGATATTTGGAAGCCCATAGTGGGCTATGGTGGAAAAGGAAATATCTTCCGTTCAAAACTGGAAAGAAGTTTCTGAGAAACTGCTCTGTGTTCTGTTAATTCATCTCACAGAGTTACATCTTTCCCTTCAAGAAGCCTTTCGCTAAGGCTGTTCTTGTGGAATTGGCAAAGGGATATTTGGAAGCCCATAGAGGGCTATGGTGAAAAAGGAAATATCTTCCGTTCAAAACTGGAAAGAAGCTTTCTGAGAAACTGCTCTGTGTTCTGTTAATTCATCTCAGAGAGTTACATCTTTCAATTCAAGAAGCCTTTCGCTAAGGCTGTTCTTGTGGAATTGGCAAAGGGATATTTGGAAGCCCCTAGATGGCTATGGTGAAAAAGGAAATATCTTCCGTTCAAAACTGGAAAGAAGCTTTCTGAGATACTGTTTTATGTTCTGTTAATTCATCTCACAGAGTTACATCTTTCCCTTCAAGAAGCCTTTCGCTAAGTCTGTCGTTTTGGAATTGGCAAACGGATATTTGGAAGCCCATAGTGGGCTATGGTGGAAAAGGAAATATCTTCCGTTCAAAACTGGAAAGAAGCTTTCTGAGAAACTGCTCTGTGTTCTGTTAATTCATCTCACAGAGTTACATCTTTCCCTTCAAGAAGCATTTCGCTAAGGCTATTCTTGTGGAATTGGCAAAGTGATATTTGGAAGCCCATAGAGGGCTAGGGTGAAAAAGGAAATATCTTCCGTTCATAACTGGAAAGAAGCTTTCTGAGAAACTGCTCTGTGTTCTGTTAATTCATCTCACAGAGTTACATCTCTCCCTTCAAGAAGCCTTTCGCTAAGGCTGTTCTTGTGGAATTGGCAAAGGGATATTTGGAAGCATATAGAGGGCTATGGTGAAAAAGGAAATATCTTCCGTTCAAAACTGGAAAGAAGCTTTCTGAGAAACTGCTCTGTGTTCTGTTAATTCATCTCACAGAGTTAGATCTTTCCCTTCAAGAAGCCTTTCGCTAAGGCTGTTCTTGTGGAATTGGCAAAGGGATATTTGGAAACCCATAGAGGGCTATGGTGAAAAAGGAAATATCTTCCGTTCAAAACTGGAAAGAAGCTTTCTGAGAAACTGCTCTGTGTTCTGTTAATTCATCTCACAGAGTTACATCTTTCCCTTCAAGAAGCCTTTCGCTAAGGCTGTTCTTGTGGAATTGGCAAAGGGATATTTGGAAGCCCATAGAGGGTTATGGTGAAAAAGGAAATATCTTCCGTTCAAAACTGGAAAGAAGCTTTCTGAGAAACTGCTCTGTGTTCTGTTAATTCATCTCACAGAGTTACATCTTTCCCTTCAAGAAGCCTTTCGCTAAGGCTGTTCTTGTGGAATTGGCAAAGGGATATTTGGAAGCCCATAGAGGGCTATGGTGAAAAAGGAAATATCTTCCGTTCAAAACTGGAAAGAAGCTTTCTGAGAAACTGCTCTGTGTTCTGTTAATTCATCTCACAGAGTTACATCTTTCCCTTCAAGAAGCTTTTCGCTAAGGCTGTTCTTGTGGAATTGGCAAAGGGATATTTGGAAGCCCTTAGAGGGCTATTGTGAAAAAGGAAATATGTTCCGTTCAAAACCGGAAAGAAGCCTTCTGAGAAACTGCTCTGTGTTGTGTTAATTCATCTCACAGAGTTACATCTTTCCCTTCAAGAAGCCTTTCGCTAAGGCTGTTCTTGTGGAATTGGCAAAGGGATATTTGGAAGCCCATAGAGGGCTATGGTGAAAAAGGAAATATCTTCCGTTCAAAACTGGAAGGAAGCTTTCTGAGAAACTGTTCTGTGTTCTGTTAATTCATCTCACAGAGTTACATCTTTCCCTTCAAGAAGCCTTTCGCTAAGTCTGTCGTTGTGGAATTGGCAAACGGATATTTGGAAGCCCATAGTGGGCTATGGTGGGAAAGGAAATATCTTCCGTTCAAAACTGGAAAGAAGCTTTCTGAGAAACTGCTCTGTGTTCTGTTATTCATCTCATAGAGTTACATCTTTCCCTTCAAGAAGCCTTTCGCTAAGGCTGTTCTTGTGGAATTGGCAAAGTGATATTTGGAAGCCCATAGAGGGCTATGGTGAAAAAGGAAATATCTTCCGTTCAAAACTGGAAAGAAGGTTTCTGCGAAACTGCTCTGTGTTCTGTTAATTCATCTCACAGAGTTACATCTTTCCCTTCAAGAAGCCTTTCGCTAAGTCTGTCGTTGTGTAATTGGCAAACGGATATTTGGAAGCCCATAGTGGGCTATGGTGGAAAAGGAAATATCTTCCGTTCAAAACTGGAAAGAAGCTTTCTGAGAAACTGCTCTGTGTTCTGTTACTTCATCTCACAGAGTTACATCTTTCAATTCAAGAAGCCTTTCGCTAAGGCTGTTCTTGTGGAATTGGCAAAGGGATATTTGGAAGCCCCTAGATGGCTATGGTGAAAAAGGAAATATCTTCCGTTCAAAACTGGAAAGAAGCTTTCTGAGAAACTGCTCTGTGTTCTGTTAATTCATCTCACAGAGTTACATCTTTCCCTTCAAGAAGCCTTTCGCTAAGTCTGTCGTTGTGGAATTGGCAAACGGATATTTGGAAGCCCATAGTGGGCTATGGTGGAAAAGGAAATATCTTCCGTTCAAAACTGGAAAGAAGCTTTCTGAGAAACTGCTCTGTGTTCTGTTAATTCATCTCACAGAGTTACATCTTTCCCTTCAAGAAGCCTTTCGCTAAGGCTGTTCTTGAGGAATTGGCAAAGGGATATTTGGAAGCCCATAGAGGGCTATGGTGAAAAAGGAAATATCTTCCTTTCAAATCTGGAAAGAAGCTTTCTGAGAAACTGCTCTGTGTTCTGTTAATTCATCTCACAGAGTTACATCTTTCCCTTCAAGAAGCCTTTCGCTAAGGCTGGTCTTGTGGAATTGGCAAAGGGATATTTGGAAGCCCATAGAGGGCTATGGTGAAAAAGGAAATATCTTCCGTTCAAAACTGGAAAGAAGCTTTCTGAGAAACTGCTTTGTGTTCTGTTAATTCATCTCACAGAGTTACAACTTTCAATTCAAGAAGCCTTTCGCTAAGGCTGTTCTTGTGGAATTGGCAAAGGGATATTTGGAAGCCCATAGAGGGCTACGGTGAAAAAGGAAATATCTTCCGTTCAAAACTGGAAAGAAGCTTTCTGAGAAACTGCTCTGTGTTCTGTTAATTCATCTCACAGAGTTACATCTTTCAATTCAAGAAGCCTTTCGCTAAGGCTGTTCTTGTGGAATTGGCAAAGTGATATTTGGAAGCCCATAGAGGGCTATGGTGAAAAAGGAAATATCTTTCGTTCAAAACTGGAAAGAAGCTTTCTGAGAAACTGCTCTGTGTTCTGTTAATTCATCTCACAGAGTTACATCTTTCCCTTCAAGAAGCCCTTCGCTAAGGCTGTTCTTGTGGAATTGGCAAAGGGATATTTGGAAGCATATAGAGGGCTATGGTGAAAAAGGAAATATCTTCCGTTCAAAACTGGAAAGAAGCTTTCTGAGAATCTGCTCTGTGTTCTGTTAATTCATCTCACAGAGTTACATCTTTCCCTTCAAGAAGCCTTTCGCTAAGGCTGTTCTGGTGGAATTGGCAAAGGGATATTTGGAAGCCCATAGAGGGCTATGGTGAAAAAGGAAATATCTTCCGTTCAAAACTGGAAAGAAGCTTTCTGAGAAACTGCTCTGTGTTCTGTTAATTCATCTCACAGAGTTACATCTTTCAATTCAAGACGTCTTTCGCAAAGGCTGTTCTTGTGGAATTGGCAAAGGGATATTTGGAAGCCCATAGAGGGCTATGGTGAAAAAGGAAATATCTTCCGTTCAAAACTGGAAAGAAGCTTTCTGAGAAACTGCTCTGTATTGTGCTAATTCATCTCACAGAGTTACATCTTTCCCTTCTAGAAGCCTTTCGCTAAGGCTGTTCTTGTGGAATTGGCAAAGTGATATTTGGAAGCCGATAGAGGGCTATGGTGAAAAAGGAAATATCTTCCGTTCAAAACTGGAAAGAAGCTTTCTGAGAAACTGCTCTGTGTTCTGTTAATTCATCTCACAGAGTTACATCTTTCCCTTCAAGAAGCCTTTCGCTAAGGCTGTTCTTGTGGAATTGGCAAAGGGATATTTGGAAGCCCATAGAGGGCTACGGTGAAAAAGGAAATATCTTCCGTTCAAAACTGGAAAGAAGCTTTCTGAGAAACTGTTTTGTGTTCTGTTAATTCATCTCACAGAGTTACATCTTTCCCTTCAAGAAGCCTTTCGCTAAGGCTGTTCTTGTGGAATTGGCAAAGGGATATTTGGAAGCCCATAGAGGGCTATGGTGAAAAAGGAAATATCTTCTGTTCAAATCTGGAAAGAAGCTTTCTGAGAAACTGCTCTGAGTTCTGTTAATTCATCTCACAGAGTTACATCTTTCCCTTCAAGAAGCCTTTCGCTAAGGCTGTTCTTGTGGAATTGGCAAAGGGATATTTGGAAGCCCATAGAGGGCTATGGTGAAAAAGGAAATATCTTCCGTTCAAAACTGGAAAGAAGCTTTCTGAGAAACTGCTCTGTGTTCTGTTAATTCATCTCACAGAGTTACATCTTTCCCTTCAAGAAGCCTTTCGCTAAGGCTGTTCTTGTGGAATTGGCAAAGGGATATTTGGAAGCCCATAGAGGGCTATGTTGAAAAAGGAAATATCTTCCTTTCAAAACTGGAAAGAAGCTTTCTGAGAAACTGCTCTGTGTTCTGTTAATTCATCTCACAGAGTTACATCTTTCAATTCAAGACGTCTTTCGCTAAGGCTGTTCTTGTGGAATTGGCAAAGGGATATTTGGAAGCCCATAGAGGGCTACGGTGAAAAAGGAAATATCTTCCGTTCAAAACTGGAAAGAAGCTTTCTGAGAAACTGCTCTGTGTTCTGTTAATTCATCTCACAGAGTTACATCCTTCCCTTCAAGAAGCCCTTCGCTAAGGCTGTTCTTGTGGAATTGGCAAAGGGATATATGGAAGCATATAGAGGGCTATGGTGAAAAAGGAAATATCTTCCGTTCAAAACTGGAAAGAAGCTTTCTGAGAAACTGCTCTGTGTTCTGTTAATTCATCTCACAGAGTTACATCTTTCCCTTCAAGAAGCCTTTCGCTAAGGCTGTTCTTGAGGAATTGGCAAAGGGATATTTGAAAGCCCATAGAGGGCTATGGTGAAAAAGGAAATATCTTCCGTTCAAAACTGGAAAGAAGCTTTCTGAGAAACTGCTCTGTGTTCTGTTAATTCATCTCACAGAGTTACATCTTTCCCTTCAAGAAGCCTTTCGCTAAGGCTGTTCTTGTGGAATTGGCAAAGGGATATTTGGAAGCCCATAGAGGGCTATGGTGAAAAAGGAAATATCTTCCGTTCAAAACTGGAAAGAAGGTTTCTGAGAAACTGCTCTGTGTTCTGTTAATTCATCTCACAGAGTTACATCTTTCAATTCAAGACGTCTTTCGCAAAGGCTGTTCTTGTGGAATTGGCAAAGGGATATTTGGAAGCCCATAGATTGCTATGGTGAAAAAGGAAATATCTTCCGTTCAAAACTGGAAAGAAGCTTTCTGAGAAACTGTTTTATGTCCTGTTAATTCATCTCACAGAGTTACATCTTTCCCTTCAAGAAGCCTTTCGCTAAGGCTGTCGTTGTGGAATTGGCAAAGGGATATTTGGAAGCCCATAGTGGGCTATGGTGGAAAAGGAAATATCTTCCGTTCAAAACTGGAAAGAAGCTTTCTGAGAAACTGCTCTGTGTTCTGTTAATTCATCTCACAGAGTTACATCTTTCCCTTCAAGAAGCCTTTCGCTAAGGCTGTTCTTGTGGAATTGGCATAGTGATATTTGGAAGCCCATAGAGGGCTATGGTGAAAAAGGAAATATCTTCCGTTCAAAACTGGAAAGAAGCTTTCTGAGAAACTGCTCTGTGTTCTGTTAATTCATCTCACAGAGTTACATCTTTCCCTTCAAGAAGCCTTTCGCTAAGGCTGTTCTTGTGGAATTGGCAAAGGGATATTTGCAAGCATATAGAGGGCTATGGTGAAAAAGGAAATATCTTCCGTTCAAAACTGGAAAGAAGCTTTCTGAGAAACTGGTCTGTGTTCTGTTAATTCATCTCACAGAGTTACATCTTTCCCTTCAAGAAGCCTTTCGCTAAGGCTGTTCTTGTGGAATTGGCAAAGGGATATTTGGAAGCCCATAGAGGGCTATGGTGAAAAAGGAAATATCTTCCGTTCAAAACTGGAAAGAAGCTTTCTGAGAAACTGCTCTGTGTTCTGTTAATTCATCTCACAGAGTTACATCTTTCCCTTCAAGAAGCGTTTCGCTAAGGCTGTTCTTGTGGAATTGGCAAAGGGATATTTGGAAGCCCATAGAGGGCTATGGTGAAAAAGGAAATATCTTCCGTTCAAAACTGGAAAGAAGCTTTCTGAGAAACTGCTCTGTGTTCTGTTAATTCATCTCACAGAGTTACATCTTTCCCTTCAAGAAGCCTTTCGCTAAGGCTGTCGTTGTGGAATTGGCAAACGGATATTTGGAAGCCCATAGAGGGCTATGGTGAAAAAGGAAATATCTTCCGTTCAAAACTGGAAAGAAGCTTTCTGAAAAACTGCTCTGTGTTCTGTTAATTCATCTCACAGAGTTACATCTTTCAATTCAAGAAGCCTTTCGCTAAGGCTGTTCTTGTGGAATTGGCAAAGGGATATTTGGAAGCCCCTAGATTGCTATGGTGAAAAAGGAAATATCTTCCGTTCAAAACTGGAAAGAAGCTTTCTGAGAAACTGTTTTATGTTCTGTTAATTCATCTCACAGAGTTACATCTTTCCCTTCAAGAAGCCTTTCGCTAAGTCTGTCGTTGTGGAATTGGCAAAGGGATATTTGGAAGCCCATAGTGGGCTATGGTGGAAAAGGAAATATCTTCCGTTCAAAACTGGAAAGAAGCTTTCTGAGAAACTGCTCTGTGTTCTGTTAATTCATCTCACAGAGTTACATCTTTCCCTTCAAGAAGCCTTTCGCTAAGGCTGTTCTTGTGGAATTGGCAAAGTGATATTTGGAAGCCCATAGAGGGCTATGGTGAAAAAGGAAATATCTTCCGTTCAAAACTGGAAAGAAGCTTTCTGAGAAACTGCTCTGTGTTCTGTTAATTCATCTCAGAGAGTTACATCTTTCAATTCAAGAAGCCTTTCGCTAAGGCTGTTCTTGTGGAATTGGCAAAGGGATATTTGGAAGCCCCTAGATGGCTATGGTGAAAAAGGAAATATCTTCCGTTCAAAACTGGAAAGAAGCTTTCTGAGAAACTGTTTTATGTTCTGTTAATTCATCTCACAGAGTTACATCTTTCCCTTCAAGAAGCCTTTCGCTAAGTCTGTCGTTTTGGAATTGGCAAACGGATATTTGGAAGCCCATAGTGGGCTATGGTGGAAAAGGAAATATCTTCCGTTCAAAACTGGAAAGAAGCTTTCTGAGAAACTGCTCTGTGTTCTGTTAATTCATCTCACAGAGTTACATCTTTCCCTTCAAGAAGCATTTCGCTAAGGCTATTCTTGTGGAATTGGCAAAGTGATATTTGGAAGCCCATAGAGGGCTAGGGTGAAAAAGGAAATATCTTCCGTTCATAACTGGAAAGAAGCTTACTGAGAAACTGCTCTGTGTTCTGTTAATTCATCTCACAGAGTTACATCTCTCCCTTCAAGAAGCCTTTCGCTAAGGCTGTTCTTGTGGAATTGGCAAAGGGATATTTGGAAGCATATAGAGGGCTATGGTGAAAAAGGAAATATCTTCCGTTCAAAACTGGAAAGAAGCTTTCTGAGAAACTGCTCTGTGTTCTGTTAATTCATCTCACAGAGTTAGATCTTTCCCTTCAAGAAGCCTTTCGCTAAGGCTGTTCTTGTGGAATTGGCAAAGGGATATTTGGAAACCCATAGAGGGCTATGGTGAAAAAGGAAATATCTTCCGTTCAAAACTGGAAAGAAGCTTTCTGAGAAACTACTCTGTGTTCTGTTAATTCATCTCACAGAGTTACATCTTTCAATTCAAGAAGCCTTTCGCTAAGGCTGTTCTTGTGGAATTGGCAAAGGGATATTTGGAAGCCCATAGAGGGCTATGGTGAAAAAGGAAATATCTTCCGTTCCAAACTGGAAAGAAGCTTTCTGAGAAACTACTCTGTGTTCTCTTAATTCATCTCACAGAGTTACATCTTTCCCTTCAAGAAGCCTTTCGCTAAGGCTGTTCTTGTGGAATTGGCAAAGGGATATTTGGAAGCCCATAGAGGGCTATGGTGAAAAAGGAAATATCTTCCGTTCAAACTGGAAAGAAGCTTTCTGAGAAACTGCTCTGTGTTCTGTTAATTCATCTCACAGAGTTACATCTTTCCCTTCAAGAAGCCTTTCGCTAAGGCTGTTCTTGTGGAATTGGCAAAGGGATATTTGGAAGCCCATAGAGGGCTATGATGAAAAAGGAAATATCTTCCGTTCAAAACTGGAAAGAAGCTTTCTGAGAAACTGCTCTGTGTTCTGTTAATTCATCTCACAGAGTTACACCTCTCCCTTCAGGAAGCCTTTCGCTAAGGCTGTTCTTGTGGAATTGGCAAAGGGATATTTGGAAGCATATAGAGGGCTATGGAGAAAAAGGAAATATCTTCCGTTCAAAACTGGAAAGAAGCTTTCTGAGAAACTGCTCTGTGTTCTGTTAATTCATCTCACAGAGTTAGATCTTTCCCTTCAAGAAGCCTTTCGCTAAGGCTGTTCTTGTGGAATTGGCAAAGGGATATTTGGAATCCCATAGAGGGCTGTGGTGAAAAAGGAAATATCTTCCGTTCAAAACTGGAAAGAAGCTTTCTGAGAAACTGCTTTGTGTTCTGTTAATTCATCTCACAGAGTTACAACTTTCAATTCAAGAAGCCTTTCGCTAAGGCTGTTCTTGTGGAATTGGCAAAGGGATATTTGGAAGCCCATAGAGGGCTATGGTGAAAAAGGAAATATCTTCCGTTCAAACTGGAAAGAAGCTTTCTGAGAAACTGCTCTGTGTTCTGTTAATTCATCTCACAGAGTTACATCTTTCCCTTCAAGAAGCCTTTCGCTAAGGCTGTTCTTGTGGAATTGGCAAAGGGATATTTGGAAGCCCATAGAGGGCTATGATGAAAAAGGAAATATCTTCCGTTCAAAACTGGAAAGAAGCTTTCTGAGAAACTGCTCTGTGTTCTGTTAATTCATCTCACAGAGTTACACCTCTCCCTTCAGGAAGCCTTTCGCTAAGGCTGTTCTTGTGGAATTGGCAAAGGGATATTTGGAAGCATATAGAGGGCTATGGAGAAAAAGGAAATATCTTCCGTTCAAAACTGGAAAGAAGCTTTCTGAGAAACTGCTCTGTGTTCTGTTAATTCATCTCACAGAGTTAGATCTTTCCCTTCAAGAAGCCTTTCGCTAAGGCTGTTCTTGTGGAATTGGCAAAGGGATATTTGGAATCCCATAGAGGGCTGTGGTGAAAAAGGAAATATCTTCCGTTCAAAACTGGAAAGAAGCTTTCTGAGAAACTGCTTTGTGTTCTGTTAATTCATCTCACAGAGTTACAACTTTCAATTCAAGAAGCCTTTCGCTAAGGCTGTTCTTGTGGAATTGGCAAAGGGATATTTGGAAGCCCATAGAGGGCTACGGTGAAAAAGGAAATATCTTCCGTTCAAAACTGGAAAGAAGCTTTCTGAGAAACTGCTCTGTGTTCTGTTAATTCATCTCACAGAGTTACATCTTTCAATTCAAGAAGCCTTTCGCTAAGGCTGTTCTTGTGGAATTGGCAAAGGGATATTTGGAAGCCCCTAGATGGCTATGGTGAAAAAGGAAATATCTTCCGTTCAAAACTGGAAAGAAGCTTTCTGAGAAACTGTTTTATGTTCTGTTAATTCATCTCACAGAGTTACATCTTTCCCTTCAAGAAGCCTTTCGCTAAGTCTGTCGTTGTGGAATTGGCAAACGGATATTTGGAAGCCCATAGTGGGCTATGGTGGAAAAGGAAATATCTTCCGTTCAAAACTGGAAAGAAGCTTTCTGAGAAACTGCTCTGTGTTCTGTTAATTCATCCCACAGAGTTACATCTTTCCCTTCAAGAAGCGCTTCGCTAAGGATGTTCTTGTGGAATTGGCAAAGGGATATTTGGAAGCATATAGAGGGCTATGGTGAAAAAGGAAATATCTTCCGTTCAAAACTGGAAAGAAGCTTTCTGAGAAACTGCTCTGTGTTCTGTTAATTCATCTCACAGAGTTACATCTTTCCCTTCAAGAAGCCTTTCGCTAAGGCTGTTCTTGTGGAATTGGCAAAGGGATATTTGGAAGCCCATAGAGGGCTATGGTGAAAAAGGAAATATCTTCCGTTCAAAACTGGAAAGAAGCTTTCTGAGAAACTGCTCTGTGTTCTGTTAATTCATCTCACAGAGTTACATCTTTCCCTTCAAGAAGCCTTTCGCTAAGGCTGTTCTTGTGGAATTGGCAAAGGGATATTTGGAAGCCCATAGAGGGCTATGGTGAAAAAGGAAATATCTTCCTTTCAAATCTGGAAAGAAGCTTTCTGAGAAACTGCTCTGTGTTCTGTTAATTCATCTCACAGAGTTACATCTTTCCCTTCAAGAAGCCTTTCGCTAAGGCTGGTCTTGTGGAATTGGCAAAGGGATATTTGGAAGCCCATAGAGGGCTATGGTGAAAAAGGAAATATCTTCCGTTCAAAACTGGAAAGAAGCTTTCTGAGAAACTGCTTTGTGTTCTGTTAATTCATCTCACAGAGTTACAACTTTCAATTCAAGAAGCCTTTCGCTAAGGCTGTTCTTGTGGAATTGGCAAAGGGATATTTGGAAGCCCATAGAGGGCTACGGTGAAAAAGGAAATATCTTCCGTTCAAAACTGGAAAGAAGCTTTCTGAGAAACTGCTCTGTGTTCTGTTAATTCATCTCACAGAGTTACATCTTTCAATTCAAGAAGCCTTTCGCTAAGGCTGTTCTTGTGGAATTGGCAAAGTGATATTTGGAAGCCCATAGAGGGCTATGGTGAAAAAGGAAATATCTTTCGTTCAAAACTGGAAAGAAGCTTTCTGAGAAACTGCTCTGTGTTCTGTTAATTCATCTCACAGAGTTACATCTTTCCCTTCAAGAAGCCCTTCGCTAAGGCTGTTCTTGTGGAATTGGCAAAGGGATATTTGGAAGCATATAGAGGGCTATGGTGAAAAAGGAAATATCTTCCGTTCAAAACTGGAAAGAAGCTTTCTGAGAATCTGCTCTGTGTTCTGTTAATTCATCTCACAGAGTTACATCTTTCCCTTCAAGAAGCCTTTCGCTAAGGCTGTTCTGGTGGAATTGGCAAAGGGATATTTGGAAGCCCATAGAGGGCTATGGTGAAAAAGGAAATATCTTCCGTTCAAAACTGGAAAGAAGCTTTCTGAGAAACTGCTCTGTGTTCTGTTAATTCATCTCACAGAGTTACATCTTTCAATTCAAGACGTCTTTCGCAAAGGCTGTTCTTGTGGAATTGGCAAAGGGATATTTGGAAGCCCATAGAGGGCTATGGTGAAAAAGGAAATATCTTCCGTTCAAAACTGGAAAGAAGCTTTCTGAGAAACTGCTCTGTATTGTGTTAATTCATCTCACAGAGTTACATCTTTCCCTTCTAGAAGCCTTTCGCTAAGGCTGTTCTTGTGGAATTGGCAAAGGGATATTTGGAAGCCCATAGATGGCTATGGTGAAAAAGGAAATATCTTCCGTTCAAAACTGGAAAGAAGCTTTCTGAGAAACTGCTCTGTGTTCTGTTAATTTATCTCACAGAGTTACATCTTTCCCTTCAAGAAGCCTTTCGCTAAGGCTGTTCTTGTGGAATTGGCAAAGGGATATTTGGAAGCCGATAGAGGGCTATGGTGAAAAAGGAAATATCTTCCGTTCAAAACTGGAAAGAAGCTTTCTGAGAAACTGCTCTGTGTTCTGTTAATTCATCTCACAGAGTTACATCTTTCCCTTCAAGAAGCCTTTCGCTAAGGCTGTTCTTGTGGAATTGGCAAAGGGATATTTGGAAGCCCATAGAGGGCTATTGTGAAAAAGGAAATATATTCCGTTCAAAACTGGAAAGAAGCTTTCTGAGAAACTGCTCTGTGTTCTGTTAATTCATCTCACAGAGTTACATCTTTCCCTTCAAGAAGCCTTTTGCTAAGGCTGTTCTTGTGGAATTGGCAAAGGGATATTTGGAAGCCCATAGAGGGCTATGGTGAAAAAGGAAATATCTTCCTTTCAAAACTGGAAAGAAGCTTTCTGAGAAACTGCTCTGTGTTCTGTTAATTCATCTCACAGAGTTACATCTTTCAATTCAAGACGACTTTCGCTGAGGCTGTTCTTGTGGAATTGGCAAAGGGATATTTGGAAGCCCATAGAGGGCTATGGTGAAAAAGGAAATATCTTCCGTTCAAAACTGGAAAGAAGCTTTCTGAGAAACTGCTCTGTGTTCTGTTAATTCATCTCACAGAGTTACATCTTTCCCTTCAAGAAGCCCTTCGCTAAGGCTGTTCTTGTGGAATTGGCAAAGGGATATTTGGAAGCATATAGAGGGCTATGGTGAAAAAGGAAATATCTTCCGTTCAAAACTGGAAAGAAGCTTTCTGAGAAACTGCTCTGTGTTCTGTTAATTCATCTCACAGAGTTACATCTTTCCCTTCAAGAAGCCTTTCGCTAAGGCTGTTCTTGTGGAATTGGCAAAGGGATATTTGGAAGCCCATAGAGGGCTATGGTGAAAAAGGAAATATCTTCCGTTCAAAACTGGAAAGAAGCTTTCTGAGAAACTGCTCTGTGTTCTGTTAATTCATCTCACAGAGTTACATCTTTCCCTTCAAGAAGCCTTTCGCTAAGGCTGTTCTTGTGGAATTGGCAAAGGGATATTTGGAAGCCCATAGAGGGCTATGGTGAAAAAGGAAATATCTTCCGTTCAAAACAGGAAAGAAGCTTTCTGAGAAACTGTTTTGTGTTCTGTTAATTCATCTCACAGAGTTACATCTTTCCCTTCAAGAAGCCTTTCGCTAAGGCTGTTCTTGTGGAATTGGCAAAGGGATATTTGGAAGCCCATAGAGGGCTACGGTGAAAAAGGAAATATCTTCCGTTCAAAACTGGAAAGAAGCTTTCTGAGAAACTGCTCTGTGTTCTGTTAATTCATCTCACAGAGTTACATCTTTCCCTTCAAGAAGCCTTTTGCTAAGGCTGTTCTTGTGGAATTGGCAAAGGGATATTTGGAAGCCCATAGAGGGCTATGGTGAAAAAGGAAATATCTTCCTTTCAAAACTGGAAAGAAGCTTTCTGAGAAACTGCTCTGTGTTCTGTTAATTCATCTCACAGAGTTACATCTTTCAATTCAAGACGTCTTTCGCTGAGGCTGTTCTTGTGGAATTGGCAAAGGGATATTTGGAGGCCCATAGAGGGCTATGGTGAAAAAGGAAATATCTTCCGTTCAAAACTGGAAAGAAGCTTTCTGAGAAACTGCTCTGTGTTCTGTTAATTCATCTCACAGAGTTACATCCTTCCCTTCAAGAAGCCCTTCGCTAAGGCTGTTCTTGCGGAATTGGCAAAGGGATATTTGGAAGCATATAGAGGGCTATGGTGAAAAAGGAAATATCTTCCGTTCAAAACTGGAAAGAAGCTTTCTGAGAAACTGCTCCGTGTTCCGTTAATTCATCTCACAGAGTTACATCTTTCCCTTCAAGAAGCCTTTCGCTAAAGCTGTTCTTGTGGAATTGGCAAAGGGATATTTGGAAGCCCATAGAGGGCTATGGTGAAAAAGGAAATATCTTCCGTTCAAAACTGGAAAGAAGCTTTCTGAGAAACTGCTCTGTGTTCTGTTAATTCATCTCACAGAGTTACATCTTTCCCTTCAAGAAGCCTTTCGCTAAGGCTGTTCTTGTGGAATTGGCAAAGCGATATTTGGAAGCCCATAGAGGGCTATGGTGAAAAAGGAAATATCTTCCGTTCAAAACTGGAAAGAAGCTTTCTGAGAAACTGCTCTGTGTTCTGTTAATTCATCTCACAGAGTTACATCTTTCCCTTCAAGAAGCCTTTCGCTAAGGCTGTTCTTGTGGAATTGGCAAAGGGATATTTGGAAGCCCATAGAGGGCTATGGTGAAAAAGGAAATATCTTCCTTTCAAAACTGGAAAGAAGCTTTCTGAGAAACTGCTCTGTGTTCTGTTAATTCATCTCACAGAGTTACATCTTTCCCTTCAAGAAGCCTTTCGCTAAGGCTGTTCTTGTGGAATTGGCAAAGGGATATTAGGAAGCCCATAGAGGGCTATGGTGAAAAAGGAAATATCTTCAGTTCAAAACTGGAAAGAAGCTTTCTGAGAAACTGCTTTGTGTTCTGTTAATTCATCTCACAGAGTTACATCTTTCCCTTCAAGAAGCCTTTCGCTAAGGCTGTTCTTGTGGAATTGGCAAAGAGATATTTGGACGCCCATACAGGGCTATGGTGAAAAAGGAAATATCTTCCGTTCAAAACTGGAAAGAAGCTTTCTGAGAAACTGCTCTGTGTTCTGTTAATTCATCTCACAGAGTTACATCTTTCCCTTCAAGAAGCCTTTCGCTAAGGCTGTTCTTGTGGAATTGGCAAAGGGATATTTGGAAGCCCGTAGAGGGCTATGGTGAAAAAGGAAATATCTTCCGTTCAAAACTGGAAAGAAGCTTTCTGAGAAACTGTTCTTTGCTCTGTTAATTCATCTCACAGAGTTACATCTTTCCCTTCAAGAAGCCTTTCGCTAAGCCTGTTCTTGTGGAATTGGCAAAGGGATATTTGGAAGCCCATAGAGGGCTATGGTGAAAAAGGATATATCTTCCGTTCAAAACTGGAAAGAAGGTTTCTGAGAAACTGCTCTGTGTTCTGTTAATTCATCTCACAGAGTTACATCTTTCAATTCAAGACGTCTTTCGCAAAGGCTGTTCTTGTGGAATTGGCAAAGGGATATTTGGAAGCCCATAGATTGCTATGGTGAAAAAGGAAATATCTTCCGTTCAAAACTGGAAAGAAGCTTTCTGAGAAACTGTTTTATGTCCTGTTAATTCATCTCACAGAGTTACATCTTTCCCTTCAAGAAGCCTTTCGCTAAGGCTGTTCTTGTGGAATTGGCAAAGGGATATTTGGAAGCCCATAGAGGGCTATTGTGAAAAAGGAAATATCTTCCGTTCAAAACTGGAAAGAAGCTTTCTGAGAAACTGCTCTGTGTTCTGTTAATTCATCTCACAGAGTTACATCTTTCCCTTCAAGAAGCCTTTCGCTAAGGCTGTTCTTGGGGAATTGGCAAAGGGATATTTGGAAGCCCATAGAGGGCTATGGTGAAAAAGGAAATATCTTCCGTTCAAAACTGGTAAGAAGCTTTCTGAGAAACTGCTCGGTGTTTTGTTAATTCATCTCACAGAGTTACATCTTTCCCTTCAAGAAGCCTTTCGCAAAGGCTGTTCTTGTGGAATTGGCAAAGGGATATTTGGAAGCCCATAGAGGGCTATGGTGAAAAAGGAAATATCTTCCGTTCAAAACTTCAAAGAAGCTTTCTGAGAAACTGCTCCGTGTTCTGTTAATTCATCTCACAGAGTTACGTCTTTCCCTTAAAGAAGCCTTTCGCTAAGGCTGTTCTTGTGGAACTGGCAAAGGGATATTTGGAAGCCCATAGAGGGCTACGTTGAAAAAGGAAATATCTTCCGTTCAAAACTGGAAAGAAGCTTTCTGAGAAACTGCTCTGTGTTCTGTTAATTCATCTCACAGAGTTACATGTTTCCCTTCAAGAAGCCTTTCGCTAAGGCTGTTCTTGTGGAATTGAAAAAGGGATATTTGGAAGCCCATAGAGGGCTATGGTGAAAAAGGAAATATCTTCCGTTCAAAACTGGAAGGAAGCTTTCTGAGAAACTGTTCTGTGTTCTGTTAATTCAACTCACAGAGTTACATCTTTCCCTTCAAGAAGCCTTTTGCTAAGGCTGTTCTTGTGGAATTGGCAAAGGGATATTTCGAAGCCCATAGTGGGCTATGGTGAAAAAGGACATATCTTCCGTTCAAACTGGAAAGAAGCTTTCTGAGAAACTGCTCTGTGTCCTGTTAATTCATCTCACAGAGTTACATCTTTCCCTTCAAGAAGCCTTTCGCTAAGGCTGTTCTTGTGGAATTGGCAAAGGGATATTTGGAAGCCCATAGAGGGCTATGCTGAAAAAGGAAATATCTTCCGTTCAAAACTGGAAAGAAGCTTTCTGAGAAACTGCTCTGTGTTCTGTTAATTCATCTCACAGAGTTACATCTTTCCCTTCAAGAAACTTTTCGCTAAGGCTGTTCTTGTGGAATTGGCAAAGGGATATTTGGAAGCCCTTAGAGGGCTATTGTGAAAAAGGAAATATCTTCCGTTCAAAACTGGAAAGAAACTTTCTGAGAAACTGTTCTGTGTTCTGTTAATTCATCTCACAGAGTTACATCTTTCCCTTCAAGAAGCCTTTCGCTAAGGCTGTTCTTGTGGAATTGGCAAAGGGATATTTGGAAGCCCATAGAGGGCTATGGTGAAAAAGGAAATATCTTCCGTTGAAAAGTGGAAAGAAGCTTTCTGAGAAATTGTTCTGTGTTCTGTTAATTCATCTCACAGAGTTACATCTTTCCCTTCAAGAAGCCTTTCGCTAAGGCTGTTTTTGTGGAATTGGCAAAGGGATATTTGGAAGCCCATAGAGGGCTATTGTGAAAAAGGAAATATCTTCCGTTCAAAACTGGAAAGAAGCTTTCTGAGAAACTGCTCTGTGTTCTGTTAATTCATCTCACAGAGTTACATCTTTCCCTTCAAGAAGCCTTTCGCTAAGGCTGTTCTTGGGGAATTGGCAAAGGGATATTTGGAAGCCCATAGAGGGCTATGGTGAAAAAGGAAATATCTTCCGTTCAAAACTGGAAAGAAGCTTTCTGAGAAACTGCTCTGTGTTCTGTTAATTCATCTCACAGAGTTACATCTTTCAATTCAAGACGTCTTTCGCTAAGGCTGTTCTTGTGGAATTGGCAAAGGGATATTTGGAAGCCCATAGAGGGCTATGGTGAAAAAGGAAATATCTTCCGTTGAAAACTGGAAAGAATCTTTCTGAGAAACTGCTCTGTGTTCTGTTAATTCATCTCACAGAGTTACATCTTTCCCTTCAAGAAGCCTTTCGCTAAGGCTGTTCTTGTGGAATTGGCAAAGGGATATTTGGAAGCCCATAGAGGGCTACGGTGAAAAAGGAAATATCTTCCGTTCAAAACTGGAAGGAAGCTTTCTGAGAAACTGTTCTGTGTTCTGTTAATTCATCTCACAGAGTTACATCTTTCCCTTCAAGAAGCCTTTCGCTAAGTCTGTCGTTGTGGAATTGGCAAACGGATATTTGGAAGCCCATAGTGGGCTATGGTGGGAAAGGAAATATCTTCCGTTCAAAACTGGAAAGAAGCTTTCTGAGAAACTGCTCTGTGTTCTGTTATTCATCTCATAGAGTTACATCTTTCCCTTCAAGAAGCCTTTCGCTAAGGCTGTTCTTGTGGAATTGGCAAAGTGATATTTGGAAGCCCATAGGGGGCTATGGTGAAAAAGGAAATATCTTCCGTTCAAAACTGGAAAGAAGGTTTCTGCGAAACTGCTCTGTGTTCTGTTAATTCATCTCACAGAGTTACATACTTCAATTCAAGACGTCTTTCGCTAAGGCTGTTCTGGTGGAATTGGCAAAGGGATATTTGGAAGCCCATAGAGGGCTACGGTGAAAAAGGAAATATCTTCCGTTCAAAACTGGAAAGAAGCTTTCTGAGAAACTGCTCTGTGTTCTGTTAATTCATCTCACAGAGTTACATCTTTCAATTCAAGAAGCCTTTCGCTAAGGCTGTTCTTGTGGAATTGGCAAAGGGATATTTGGAAGCCCCTAGATGGCTATGGTGAAAAAGGAAATATCTTCCGTTCAAAACTGGAAAGAAGCTTTCTGAGAAACTGTTTTATGTCCTGTTAATTCATCTCACAGAGTTACATCTTTCCCTTCAAGAAGCCTTTCGCTAAGGCTGTTCTTGTGGAATTGGCAAAGGGATATTTGGAAGCCCATAGAGGGCTATTGTGAAAAAGGAAATATCTTCCGTTCAAAACTGGAAAGAAGCTTTCTGCGAAACTGCTCTGTGTTCTGTTCATTCATCTCACAGAGTTACATACTTCAATTCAAGACGTCTTTCGCTAAGGCTGTTCTGGTGGAATTGGCAAAGGGATATTTGGAAGCCCATAGAGGGCTACGGTGAAAAAGGAAATATCTTCCGTTCAAAACTGGAAAGAAGCTTTCTGAGAAACTGCTCTGTGTTCTGTTAATTCATCTCACAGAGTTACATCTTTCAATTCAAGAAGCCTTTCGCTAAGGCTGTTCTTGTGGAATTGGCAAAGGGATATTTGGAAGCCCCTAGATGGCTATGGTGAAAAAGGAAATATCTTCCGTTCAAAACTGGAAAGAAGCTTTCTGAGAAACTGTTTTATGTCCTGTTAATTCATCTCACAGAGTTACATCTTTCCCTTCAAGAAGCCTTTCGCTAAGGCTGTTCTTGTGGAATTGGCAAAGGGATATTTGGAAGCCCATAGAGGGCTATTGTGAAAAAGGAAATATCTTCCGTTCAAAACTGGAAAGAAGCTTTCTGAGAAACTGCTCTGTGTTCTGTTAATTCATCTCACAGAGTTACATCTTTCCCTTCAAGAAGCCTTTCGCTAAGGCTGTTCTTGTGGAATTGGCAAAGGGATATTTGGAAGCCCATAGAGGGCTATGGTGAAAAAGGAAATATCTTCCGTTCCAAACTGGAAAGAAGCTTTCTGAGAAACTGCTCTGTGTTCTGTTAATTCATCTCACAGAGTTACATCTTTCCCTTCAAGAAGCCTTTCGCTAAGGCTGTTCTTGTGGAATTGGCAAAGGGATATTTGGAAGCCCATAGAGGGCTATGGTGAAAAAGGAAATATCTTCCGTTCAAACTGGAAAGAAGCTTTCTGAGAAACTGCTCTGTGTTCTGTTAATTCATCTCACAGAGTTACATCTTTCCCTTCAAGAAGCCTTTCGCTAAGGCTGTTCTTGTGGAATTGGCAAAGGGATATTTGGAAGCCCATAGAGGGCTATGCAGAAAAAGGAAATATCTTCCGTTCAAAACTGGAAAGAAGCTTTCTGAGAAACTGCTCTGTGTTCTGTTAATTCATCTCACAGAGTTACATCTTTCCCTTCAAGAAGCCTTTCGCTAAGGCTGTTCTTGTGGAATTGGCAAAGGGATATTTGGAAGCCCTTAGAGGGCTATTGTGAAAAAGGAAATATCTTCCGTTCCAAACTGGAAAGAAGCCTTCTGAGAAACTGCTCTGTGTTCTGTTAATTCATCTCACAGAGTTACATCTTTCCCTTCAAGAAGCCTTTCGTTAAGGCTCTTCTTGTGGAATTGGCAAAGGGATATTTGGAAGCCCATAGAGGGCTATGGTGAAAAAGAAAATATCTTCCGTTCAAAACTGGAAAGAAGCTTTCTGAGAAACTGTTCTGTGTTCTGTTAATTCATCTCACAGAGTTACATCTTTCCCTTCAAGAAGCCTTTCGCTAAGGCTGTTCTTGTGGAAGTGGCAAAGGGATATTTGGAAGCCCATAGAAGGCTATTGTGAAAAAGGAAATATCTTCCGTTCAAAACTGGAAAGAAGCTTTCTGAGAAACTGCTCTGTGTTCTGTTAATTCATCTCACAGAGTTACATCTTTCCCTTCAAGAAGCCTTTCGCTAAGGCTGTTCTTGGGGAATTGGCAAAGGGATATTTGGAAGCCCATAGAGGGCTATGGTGAAAAAGGAAATATCTTCCGTTCAAAACTGGTAAGAAGCTTTCTGAGAAACTGCTCGGTGTTTTGTTAATTCATCTCACAGAGTTACATCTTTCCCTTCAAGAAGCCTTTCGCAAAGGCTGTTCTTGTGGAATTGGCAAAGGGATATTTGGAAGCCCATAGAGGGCTATGGTGAAAAAGGAAATATCTTCCGTTCAAAACTTCAAAGAAGCTTTCTGAGAAACTGCTCCGTGTTCTGTTAATTCATCTCACAGAGTTACGTCTTTCCCTTAAAGAAGCCTTTCGCTAAGGCTGTTCTTGTGGAACTGGCAAAGGGATATTTGGAAGCCCATAGAGGGCTACGTTGAAAAAGGAAATATCTTCCGTTCAAAACTGGAAAGAAGCTTTCTGAGAAACTGCTCTGTGTTCTGTTAATTCATCTCACAGACTTACATGTTTCCCTTCAAGAAGCCTTTCGCTAAGGCTGTTCTTGTGGAATTGAAAAAGGGATATTTGGAAGCCCATAGAGGGCTATGGTGAAAAAGGAAATATCTTCCGTTCAAAACTGGAAGGAAGCTTTCTGAGAAACTGTTCTGTGTTCTGTTAATTCAACTCACAGAGTTACATCTTTCCCTTCAAGAAGCCTTTTGCTAAGGCTGTTCTTGTGGAATTGGCAAAGGGATATTTCGAAGCCCATAGTGGGCTATGGTGAAAAAGGACATATCTTCCGTTCAAACTGGAAAGAAGCTTTCTGAGAAACTGCTCTGTGTTCTGTTAATTCATCTCACAGAGTTACATCTTTCCCTTCAAGAAGCCTTTCGCTAAGGCTGTTCTTGTGGAATTGGCAAAGGGATATTTGGAAGCCCATAGAGGGCTATGCTGAAAAAGGAAATATCTTCCGTTCAAAACTGGAAAGAAGCTTTCTGAGAAACTGCTCTGTGTTCTGTTAATTCATCTCACAGAGTTACATCTTTCCCTTCAAGAAGCTTTTCGCTAAGCCTGTTCTTGTGGAATTGGCAAAGGGATATTTGGAAGCCCTTAGAGGGCTATTGTGAAAAAGGAAATATCTTCCGTTCAAAACTGGAAAGAAACTTTCTGAGAAACTGTTCTGTGTTCTGTTAATTCATCTCACAGAGTTACATCTTTCCCTTCAAGAAGCCTTTCGCTAAGGCTGTTCTTGTGGAATTGGCAAAGGGATATTTGGAAGCCCATAGAGGGCTATGGTGAAAAAGGAAATATCTTCCGTTGAAAAGTGGAAAGAAGCTTTCTGAGAAATTGTTCTGTGTTCTGTTAATTCATCTCACAGAGTTACATCTTTCCCTTCAAGAAGCCTTTCGCTAAGGCTGTTTTTGTGGAATTGGCAAAGGGATATTTGGAAGCCCATAGAGGGCTATTGTGAAAAAGGAAATATCTTCCGTTCAAAACTGGAAAGAAGCTTTCTGAGAAACTGCTCTGTGTTCTGTTAATTCATCTCACAGAGTTACATCTTTCCCTTCAAGAAGCCTTTCGCTAAGGCTGTTCTTGGGGAATTGGCAAAGGGATATTTGGAAGCCCATAGAGGGCTATGGTGAAAAAGGAAATATCTTCCGTTCAAAACTGGAAAGAAGCTTTCTGAGAAACTGCTCTGTGTTCTGTTAATTCATCTCACAGAGTTACATCTTTCAATTCAAGACGTCTTTCGCTAAGGCTGTTCTTGTGGAATTGGCAAAGGGATATTTGGAAGCCCATAGAGGGCTATGGTGAAAAAGGAAATATCTTCCGTTGAAAACTGGAAAGAATCTTTCTGAGAAACTGCTCTGTGTTCTGTTAATTCATCTCACAGAGTTACATCTTTCCCTTCAAGAAGCCTTTCGCTAAGGCTGTTCTTGTGGAATTGGCAAAGGGATATTTGGAAGCCCATAGAGGGCTACGGTGAAAAAGGAAATATCTTCCGTTCAAAACTGGAAGGAAGCTTTCTGAGAAACTGTTCTGTGTTCTGTTAATTCATCTCACAGAGTTACATCTTTCCCTTCAAGAAGCCTTTCGCTAAGTCTGTCGTTGTGGAATTGGCAAACGGATATTTGGAAGCCCATAGTGGGCTATGGTGGGAAAGGAAATATCTTCCGTTCAAAACTGGAAAGAAGCTTTCTGAGAAACTGCTCTGTGTTCTGTTATTCATCTCATAGAGTTACATCTTTCCCTTCAAGAAGCCTTTCGCTAAGGCTGTTCTTGTGGAATTGGCAAAGTGATATTTGGAAGCCCATAGGGGGCTATGGTGAAAAAGGAAATATCTTCCGTTCAAAACTGGAAAGAAGGTTTCTGCGAAACTGCTCTGTGTTCTGTTAATTCATCTCACAGAGTTACATACTTCAATTCAAGACGTCTTTCGCTAAGGCTGTTCTGGTGGAATTGGCAAAGGGATATTTGGAAGCCCATAGAGGGCTACGGTGAAAAAGGAAATATCTTCCGTTCAAAACTGGAAAGAAGCTTTCTGAGAAACTGCTCTGTGTTCTGTTAATTCATCTCACAAAGTTACATCTTTCAATTCAAGAAGCCTTTCGCTAAGGCTGTTCTTGTGGAATTGGCAAAGGGATATTTGGAAGCCCCTAGATGGCTATGGTGAAAAAGGAAATATCTTCCGTTCAAAACTGGAAAGAAGCTTTCTGAGAAACTGCTCTGTGTTCTGTTAATTCATCTCACAGAGTTACATCTTTCCCTTCAAGAAGCCTTTCGCTAAGTCTGTCGTTGTGGAATTGGCAAACGGATATTTGGAAGCCCATAGTGGGCTATGGTGGAAAAGGAAATATCTTCCGTTCAAAACTGGAAAGAAGCTTTATGAGAAACTGCTCTGTGTTCTGTTAATTCATCTCACAGAGTTACATCTTTCCCTTCAAGAAGCCTTTCGCTAAGGCTGTTCTTGTGGAATTGGCAAAGTGATATTTGGAAGCCCATAGAGGGCTAGGGTGAAAAAGGAAATATCTTCCGTTCAAAACTGGAAAGAAGCTTTCTGAGAAACTGCTCTGTGTTCTGTTAATTCATCTCACAGAGTTACACCTCTCCCTTCAGGAAGCCTTTCGCTAAGGCTGTTCTTGTGGAATTGGCAAAGGGATATTTGGAAGCATATAGAGGGCTATGGAGAAAAAGGAAATATCTTCCGTTCAAAACTGGAAAGAAGCTTTCTGAGAAACTGCTCTGTGTTCTGTTAATTCATCTCACAGAGTTAGATCTTTCCCTTCAAGAAGCCTTTCGCTAAGGCTGTTCTTGTGGAATTGGCAAAGGGATATTTGGAATCCCATAGAGGGCTGTGGTGAAAAAGGAAATATCTTCCGTTCAAAACTGGAAAGAAGCTTTCTGAGAAACTGCTTTGTGTTCTGTTAATTCATCTCACAGAGTTACAACTTTCAATTCAAGAAGCCTTTCGCTAAGGCTGTTCTTGTGGAATTGGCAAAGGGATATTTGGAAGCCCATAGAGGGCTACGGTGAAAAAGGAAATATCTTCCGTTCAAAACTGGAAAGAAGCTTTCTGAGAAACTGCTCTGTGTTCTGTTAATTCATCTCACAGAGTTACATCTTTCAATTCAAGAAGCCTTTCGCTAAGGCTGTTCTTGTGGAATTGGCAAAGGGATATTTGGAAGCCCCTAGATGGCTATGGTGAAAAAGGAAATATCTTCCGTTCAAAACTGGAAAGAAGCTTTCTGAGAAACTGTTTTATGTTCTGTTAATTCATCTCACAGAGTTACATCTTTCCCTTCAAGAAGCCTTTCGCTAAGTCTGTCGTTGTGGAATTGGCAAACGGATATTTGGAAGCCCATAGTGGGCTATGGTGGAAAAGGAAATATCTTCCGTTCAAAACTGGAAAGAAGCTTTCTGAGAAACTGCTCTGTGTTCTGTTAATTCATCCCACAGAGTTACATCTTTCCCTTCAAGAAGCGCTTCGCTAAGGATGTTCTTGTGGAATTGGCAAAGGGATATTTGGAAGCATATAGAGGGCTATGGTGAAAAAGGAAATATCTTCCGTTCAAAACTGGAAAGAAGCTTTCTGAGAAACTGCTCTGTGTTCTTTTAATTCATCTCACAGAGTTACATCTTTCCCTTCAAGAAGCCTTTCGCTAAGGCTGTTCTTGTGGAATTGGCAAAGGGATATTTGGAAGCCCATAGAGGGCTATGGTGAAAAAGGAAATATCTTCCGTTCAAAACTGGAAAGAAGCTTTCTGAGAAACTGCTCTGTGTTCTGTTAATTCATCTCACAGAGTTACATCTTTCCCTTCAAGAAGCCTTTCGCTAAGGCTGTTCTTGTGGAATTGGCAAAGGGATATTTGGAAGCCCATAGAGGGCTATGGTGAAAAAGGAAATATCTTCCTTTCAAATCTGGAAAGAAGCTTTCTGAGAAACTGCTCTGTGTTCTGTTAATTCATCTCACAGAGTTACATCTTTCCCTTCAAGAAGCCTTTCGCTAAGGCTGGTCTTGTGGAATTGGCAAAGGGATATTTGGAAGCCCATAGAGGGCTATGGTGAAAAAGGAAATATCTTCCGTTCAAAACTGGAAAGAAGCTTTCTGAGAAACTGCTTTGTGTTCTGTTAATTCATCTCACAGAGTTACAACTTTCAATTCAAGAAGCCTTTCGCTAAGGCTGTTCTTGTGGAATTGGCAAAGGGATATTTGGAAGCCCATAGAGGGCTACGGTGAAAAAGGAAATATCCTCCGTTCAAAACTGGAAAGAAGCTTTCTGAGAAACTGCTCTGTGTTCTGTTAATTCATCTCACAGGGTTACATCTTTCAATTCAAGAAGCCTTTCGCTAAGGCTGTTCTTGTGGAATTGGCAAAGTGATATTTGGAAGCCCATAGAGGGCTATGGTGAAAAAGGAAATATCTTTCGTTCAAAACTGGAAAGAAGCTTTCTGAGAAACTGCTCTGTGTTCTGTTAATTCATCTCACAGAGTTACATCTTTCCCTTCAAGAAGCCCTTCGCTAAGGCTGTTCTTGTGGAATTGGCAAAGGGATATTTGGAAGCATATAGAGGGCTATGGTGAAAAAGGAAATATCTTCCGTTCAAAACTGGAAAGAAGCTTTCTGAGAATCTGCTCTGTGTTCTGTTAATTCATCTCACAGAGTTACATCTTTCCCTTCAAGAAGCCTTTCGCTAAGGCTGTTCTGGTGGAATTGGCAAAGGGATATTTGGAAGCCCATAGAGGGCTATGGTGAAAAAGGAAATATCTTCCGTTCAAAACTGGAAAGAAGCTTTCTGAGAAACTGCTCTGTGTTCTGTTAATTCATCTCACAGAGTTACATCTTTCAATTCAAGACGTCTTTCGCAAAGGCTGTTCTTGTGGAATTGGCAAAGGGATATTTGGAAGCCCATAGAGGGCTATGGTGAAAAAGGAAATATCTTCCGTTCAAAACTGGAAAGAAGCTTTCTGAGAAACTGCTCTGTATTGTGTTAATTCATCTCACAGAGTTACATCTTTCCCTTCTAGAAGCCTTTCGCTAAGGCTGTTCTTGTGGAATTGGCAAAGGGATATTTGGAAGCCCATATATGGCTATGGTGAAAAAGGAAATATCTTCCGTTCAAAACTGGAAAGAAGCTTTCTGAGAAACTGCTCTGTGTTCTGTTAATTTATCTCACAGAGTTACATCTTTCCCTTCAAGAAGCCTTTCGCTAAGGCTGTTCTTGTGGAATTGGCAAAGGGATATTTGGAAGCCCATAGAGGGCTATGGTGAAAAAGGAAATATCTTCCGTTCAAAACTGGAAAGAAGCTTTCTGAGAAACTGCTCTGTGTTCTGTTAATTCATCTCACAGAGTTACATCTTTCCCTTCAAGAAGCCTTTCGCTAAGGCTGTTCTTGTGGAATTGGCAAAGGGATATTTGGAAGCCCATAGAGGGCTATGCTGAAAAAGGAAATATATTCCGTTCAAAACTGGAAAGAAGCTTTCTGAGAAACTGCTCTGTGTTCTGTTAATTCATCTCACAGAGTTACATCTTTCCCTTCAAGAAGCTTTTCGCTAAGGCTGTTCTTGTGGAATTGGCAAAGGGATATTTGGAAGCCCTTAGAGGGCTATTGTGAAAAAGGAAATATCTTCCGTTCAAAACTGGAAAGAAACTTTCTGAGAAACTGTTCTGTGTTCTGTTAATTCATCTCACAGAGTTACATCTTTCCCTTCAAGAAGCCTTTCGCTAAGGCTGTTCTTGTGGAATTGGCAAAGGGATATTTGGAAGCCCATAGAGGGCTATGGTGAAAAAGGAAATATCTTCCGTTGAAAAGTGGAAAGAAGCTTTCTGAGAAATTGTTCTGTGTTCTGTTAATTCATCTCACAGAGTTACATCTTTCCCTTCAAGAAGCCTTTCGCTAAGGCTGTTTTTGTGGAATTGGCAAAGGGATATTTGGAAGCCCATAGAGGGCTATTGTGAAAAAGGAAATATCTTCCGTTCAAAACTGGAAAGAAGCTTTCTGAGAAACTGCTCTGTGTTCTGTTAATTCATCTCACAGAGTTACATCTTTCCCTTCAAGAAGCCTTTCGCTAAGGCTGTTCTTGGGGAATTGGCAAAGGGATATTTGGAAGCCCATAGAGGGCTATGGTGAAAAAGGAAATATCTTCCGTTCAAAACTGGAAAGAAGCTTTCTGAGAAACTGCTCTGTGTTCTGTTAATTCATCTCACAGAGTTACATCTTTCAATTCAAGACGTCTTTCGCTAAGGCTGTTCTTGTGGAATTGGCAAAGGGATATTTGGAAGCCCATAGAGGGCTATGGTGAAAAAGGAAATATCTTCCGTTGAAAACTGGAAAGAATCTTTCTGAGAAACTGCTCTGTGTTCTGTTAATTCATCTCACAGAGTTACATCTTTCCCTTCAAGAAGCCTTTCGCTAAGGCTGTTCTTGTGGAATTGGCAAAGGGATATTTGGAAGCCCATAGAGGGCTACGGTGAAAAAGGAAATATCTTCCGTTCAAAACTGGAAGGAAGCTTTCTGAGAAACTGTTCTGTGTTCTGTTAATTCATCTCACAGAGTTACATCTTTCCCTTCAAGAAGCCTTTCGCTAAGTCTGTCGTTGTGGAATTGGCAAACGGATATTTGGAAGCCCATAGTGGGCTATGGTGGGAAAGGAAATATCTTCCGTTCAAAACTGGAAAGAAGCTTTCTGAGAAACTGCTCTGTGTTCTGTTATTCATCTCATAGAGTTACATCTTTCCCTTCAAGAAGCCTTTCGCTAAGGCTGTTCTTGTGGAATTGGCAAAGTGATATTTGGAAGCCCATAGAGGGCTATGGTGAAAAAGGAAATATCTTCCGTTCAAAACTGGAAAGAAGGTTTCTGCGAAACTGCTCTGTGTTCTGTTAATTCATCTCACAGAGTTACATACTTCAATTCAAGACGTCTTTCGCTAAGGCTGTTCTGGTGGAATTGGCAAAGGGATATTTGGAAGCCCATAGAGGGCTACGGTGAAAAAGGAAATATCTTCCGTTCAAAACTGGAAAGAAGCTTTCTGAGAAACTGCTCTGTGTTCTGTTAATTCATCTCACAGAGTTACATCTTTCAATTCAAGAAGCCTTTCGCTAAGGCTGTTCTTGTGGAATTGGCAAAGGGATATTTGGAAGCCCCTAGATGGCTATGGTGAAAAAGGAAATATCTTCCGTTCAAAACTGGAAAGAAGCTTTCTGAGAAACTGCTCTGTGTTCTGTTAATTCATCTCACAGAGTTACATCTTTCCCTTCAAGAAGCCTTTCGCTAAGTCTGTCGTTGTGGAATTGGCAAACGGATATTTGGAAGCCCATAGTGGGCTATGGTGGAAAAGGAAATATCTTCCGTTCAAAACTGGAAAGAAGCTTTATGAGAAACTGCTCTGTGTTCTGTTAATTCATCTCACAGAGTTACATCTTTCCCTTCAAGAAGCCTTTCGCTAAGGCTGTTCTTGTGGAATTGGCAAAGTGATATTTGGAAGCCCATAGAGGGCTAGGGTGAAAAAGGAAATATCTTCCGTTCAAAACTGGAAAGAAGCTTTCTGAGAAACTGCTCTGTGTTCTGTTAATTCATCTCACAGAGTTACACCTCTCCCTTCAGGAAGTCTTTCGCTAAGGCTGTTCTTGTGGAATTGGCAAAGGGATATTTGGATGCATATAGAGGGCTATGGAGAAAAAGGAAATATCTTCCGTTCAAAACTGGAAAGAAGCTTTCTGAGAAACTGCTCTGTGTTCTGTTAATTCATCTCACAGAGTTAGATCTTTCCCTTCAAGAAGCCTTTCGCTAAGGCTGTTCTTGTGGAATTGGCAAAGGGATATTTGGAATCCCATAGAGGGCTGTGGTGAAAAAGGAAATATCTTCCGTTCAAAACTGGAAAGAAGTTTTCTGAGAAACTGCTTTGTGTTCTGTTAATTCATCTCACAGAGTTACAACTTTCAATTCAAGAAGCCTTTCGCTAAGGCTGTTCTTGTGGAATTGGCAAAGGGATATTTGGAAGCCCATAGAGGGCTACGGTGAAAAAGGAAATATCTTCCGTTCAAAACTGGAAAGAAGCTTTCTGAGAAACTGCTCTGTGTTCTGTTAATTCATCTCACAGAGTTACATCTTTCAATTCAAGAAGCCTTTCGCTAAGGCTGTTCTTGTGGAATTGGCAAAGGGATATTTGGAAGCCCCTAGATGGCTATGGTGAAAAAGGAAATATCTTCCGTTCAAAACTGGAAAGAAGCTTTCTGAGAAACTGTTTTATGTTCTGTTAATTCATCTCACAGAGTTACATCTTTCCCTTCAAGAAGCCTTTCGCTAAGTCTGTCGTTGTGGAATTGGCAAACGGATATTTGGAAGCCCATAGTGGGCTATGGTGGAAAAGGAAATATCTTCCGTTCAAAACTGGAAAGAAGCTTTCTGAGAAACTGCTCTGTGTTCTGTTAATTCATCCCACAGAGTTACATCTTTCCCTTCAAGAAGGCTTCGCTAAGGATGTTCTTGTGGAATTGGCAAAGGGATATTTGGAAGCATATAGAGGGCTATGGTGAAAAAGGAAATATCTTCCGTTCAAAACTGGAAAGAAGCTTTCTGAGAAACTGCTCTGTGTTCTGTTAATTCATCTCACAGAGTTACATCTTTCCCTTCAAGAAGCTTTTCGCTAAGGCTGTTCTTGTGGAATTGGCAAAGGGATATTTGGAAGCCCATAGAGGGCTATGGTGAAAAAGGAAATATCTTCCGTTCAAAACTGGAAAGAAGCTTTCTGAGAAACTGCTCTGTGTTCTGTTAATTCATCTCACAGAGTTACATCTTTCCCTTCAAGAAGCCTTTCGCTAAGGCTGTTCTTGTGGAATTGGCAAAGGGATATTTGGAAGCCCATAGAGGGCTATGGTGAAAAAGGAAATATCTTCCTTTCAAATCTGGAAAGAAGCTTTCTGAGAAACTGCTCTGTGTTCTGTTAATTCATCTCACAGAGTTACATCTTTCCCTTCAAGAAGCCTTTCGCTAAGGCTGGTCTTGTGGAATTGGCAAAGGGATATTTGGAAGCCCATAGAGGGCTATGGTGAAAAAGGAAATATCTTCCGTTCAAAACTGGAAAGAAGCTTTCTGAGAAACTGCTTTGTGTTCTGTTAATTCATCTCACAGAGTTACAACTTTCAATTCAAGAAGCCTTTCGCTAAGGCTGTTCTTGTGGAATTGGCAAAGGGATATTTGGAAGCCCATAGAGGGCTACGGTGAAAAAGGAAATATCTTCCGTTCAAAACTGGAAAGAAGCTTTCTGAGAAACTGCTCTGTGTTCTGTTAATTCATCTCACAGAGTTACATCTTTCAATTCAAGAAGCCTTTCGCTAAGGCTGTTCTTGTGGAATTGGCAAAGTGATATTTGGAAGCCCATAGAGGGCTATGGTGAAAAAGGAAATATCTTTCGTTCAAAACTGGAAAGAAGCTTTCTGAGAAACTGCTCTGTGTTCTGTTAATTCATCTCACAGAGTTACATCTTTCCCTTCAAGAAGCCCTTCGCTAAGGCTGTTCTTATGGAATTGGCAAAGGGATATTTGGAAGCATACAGAGGGCTATGGTGAAAAAGGAAATATCTTCCGTTCAAAACTGGAAAGAAGCTTTCTGAGAATCTGCTCTGTGTTCTGTTAATTCATCTCACAGAGTTACATCTTTCCCTTCAAGAAGCCTTTCGCTAAGGCTGTTCTGGTGGAATTGGCAAAGGGATATTTGGAAGCCCATAGAGGGCTATGGTGAAAAAGGAAATATCTTCCGTTCAAAACTGGAAAGAAGCTTTCTGAGAAACTGCTCTGTGTTCTGTTAATTCATCTCACAGAGTTACATCTTTCAATTCAAGACGTCTTTCGCAAAGGCTGTTCTTGTGGAATTGGAAAAGGGATATTTGGAAGCCCATAGAGGGCTATGGTGAAAAAGGAAATATCTTCCGTTCAAAACTGGAAAGAAGCTTTCTGAGAAACTGCTCTGTATTGTGTTAATTCATCTCACAGAGTTACATCTTTCCCTTCTAGAAGCCTTTCGCTAAGGCTGTTCTTGTGGAATTGGCAAAGGGATATTTGGAAGCCCATAGATGGCTATGGTGAAAAAGGAAATATCTTCCGTTCAAAACTGGAAAGAAGCTTTCTGAGAAACTGCTCTGTGTTCTGTTAATTTATCTCACAGAGTTACATCTTTCCCTTCAAGAAGCCTTTCGCTAAGGCTGTTCTTGTGGAATTGGCAAAGGGATATTTGGAAGCCCATAGAGGGCTATGGTGAAAAAGGAAATATCTTCCGTTCAAAACTGGAAAGAAGCTTTCTGAGAAACTGCTCTGTGTTCTGTTAATTCATCTCACAGAGTTACATCTTTCCCTTCAAGAAGCCTTTTGCTAAGGCTGTTCTTGTGGAATTGGCAAAGGGATATTTGGAAGCCCATAGAGGGCTATGGTGAAAAAGGAAATATCTTCCTTTCAAAACTGGAAAGAAGCTTTCTGAGAAACTGCTCTGTGTTCTGTTAATTCATCTCACAGAGTTACATCTTTCAATTCAAGACGACTTTCGCTGAGGCTGTTCTTGTGGAATTGGCAAAGGGATATTTGGAAGCCCATAGAGGGCTATGGTGAAAAAGGAAATATCTTCCGTTCAAAACTGGAAAGAAGCTTTCTGAGAAACTGCTCTGTGTTCTGTTAATTCATCTCACAGAGTTACATCTTTCCCTTCAAGAAGCCCTTCGCTAAGGCTGTTCTTGTGGAATTGGCAAAGGGATATTTGGAAGCATATAGAGGGCTATGGTGAAAAAGGAAATATCTTCCGTTCAAAACTGGAAAGAAGCTTTCTGAGAAACTGCTCTGTGTTCTGTTAATTCATCTCACAGAGTTACATCTTTCAATTCAAGACGTCTTTCGCAAAGGCTGTTCTTGTGGAATTGGCAAAGGGATATTTCGAAGCCCATAGAGGGCTATGGTGAAAAAGGAAATATCTTCCGTTCAAAACTGGAAAGAAGCTTTCTGAGAAACTGCTCTGTATTGTGTTAATTCATCTCACAGAGTTACATCTTTCCCTTCTAGAAGCCTTTCGCTAAGGCTGTTCTTGTGGAATTGGCAAAGGGATATTTGGAAGCCCATAGATGGCTATGGTGAAAAAGGAAATATCTTCCGTTCAAAACTGGAAAGAAGCTTTCTGAGAAACTGCTCTGTGTTCTGTTAATTTATCTCACAGAGTTACATCTTTCCCTTCAAGAAGCCTTTCGCTAAGGCTGTTCTTGTGGAATTGGCAAAGGGATATTTGGAAGCCCATAGAGGGCTATGGTGAAAAAGGAAATATCTTCCGTTCAAAAGTGGAAAGAAGCTTTCTGAGAAACTGCTCTGTGTTCTGTTAATTCATCTCACAGAGTTACATCTTTCCCTTCAAGAAGCCTTTTGCTAAGGCTGTTCTTGTGGAATTGGCAAAGGGATATTTGGAAGCCCATAGAGGGCTATGGTGAAAAAGGAAATATCTTCCTTTCAAAACTGGAAAGAAGCTTTCTGAGAAACTGCTCTGTGTTCTGTTAATTCATCTCACAGAGTTACATCTTTCAATTCAAGACGACTTTCGCTGAGGCTGTTCTTGTGGAATTGGCAAAGGGATATTTGGAAGCCCATAGAGGGCTATGGTGAAAAAGGAAATATCTTCCGTTCAAAACTGGAAAGAAGCTTTCTGAGAAACTGCTCTGTGTTCTGTTAATTCATCTCACAGAGTTACATCTTTCCCTTCAAGAAGCCCTTCGCTAAGGCTGTTCTTGTGGAATTGGCAAAGGGATATTTGGAAGCATATAGAGGGCTATGGTGAAAAAGGAAATATCTTCCGTTCAAAACTGGAAAGAAGCTTTCTGAGAAACTGCTCTGTGTTCTGTTAATTCATCTCACAGAGTTACATCTTTCCCTTCAAGAAGCCTTTCGCTAAGGCTGTTCTTGTGGAATTGGCAAAGAGATATTTGGAAGCCCGTAGAGGGCTATGGTGAAAAAGGAAATATCTTCCGTTCCAAACTGGAAAGAAGCTTTCTGAGAAACTGCTCTGTGTTCTGTTAATTCATCTCACAGAGTTACATCTTTCCCTTCAAGAAGCCTTTCGCTAAGGCTGTTCTTGTGGAATTGGCAAAGGGATATTTGGAAGCCCATAGAGGGCTATGGTGAAAAAGGAAATATCTTCCGTTCAAAACAGGAAAGAAGCTTTCTGAGAAACTGTTTTGTGTTCTGTTAATTCATCTCACAGAGTTACATCTTTCCCTTCAAGAAGACTTTCGCTAAGGCTGTTCTTGTGGAATTGGCAAAGGGATATTTGGAAGCCCATGGAGGGCTACGGTGAAAAAGGAAATATCTTCCGTTCAAAACTGGAAAGAAGCTTTCTGAGAAACTGCTCTGTGTTCTGTTAATTCATCTCACAGAGTTACATCTTTCCCTTCAAGAAGCCTTTTGCTAAGGCTGTTCTTGTGGAATTGGCAAAGGGATATTTGGAAGCCCATAGAGGGCTATGGTGAAAAAGGAAATATCTTCCTTTCAAAACTGGAAAGAAGCTTTCTGAGAAACTGCTCTGTGTTCTGTTAATTCATCTCACAGAGTTACATCTTTCAATTCAAGACGTCTTTCGCTGAGGCTGTTCTTGTGGAATTGGCAAAGGGATATTTGGAGGCCCATAGAGGGCTATGGTGAAAAAGGAAATATCTTCCGTTCAAAAGTGGAAAGAAGCTTTCTGAGAAACTGCTCTGTGTTCTGTTAATTCATCTCACAGAGTTACATCCTTCCCTTCAAGAAGCCCTTCGCTAAGGCTGTTCTTGTGGAATTGGCAAAGGGATATTTGGAAGCATATAGAGGGCTATGGTGAAAAAGGAAATATCTTCCGTTCAAAACTGGAAAGAAGCTTTCTGAGAAACTGCTCCGTGTTCCGTTAATTCATCTCACAGAGTTACATCTTTCCCTTCAAGAAGCCTTTCGCTAAAGCTGTTCTTGTGGAATTGGCAAAGGGATATTTGGAAGCCCATAGAGGGCTATGGTGAAAAAGGAAATATCTTCCGTTCAAAACTGGAAAGAAGCTTTCTGAGAAACTGCTCTGTGTTCTGTTAATTCATCTCACAGAGTTACATCTTTCCCTTCAAGAAGCCTTTCGCTAAGGCTGTTCTTGTGGAATTGGCAAAGCGATATTTGGAAGCCCATAGAGGGCTATGGTGAAAAAGGAAATATCTTCCGTTCAAAACTGGAAAGAAGCTTTCTGAGAAACTGCTCTGTGTTCTGTTAATTCATCTCACAGAGTTACATCTTTCCCTTCAAGAAGCCTTTCGCTAAGGCTGTTCTTGTGGAATTGGCAAAGGGATATTTGGAAGCCCATAGAGGGCTATGGTGAAAAAGGAAATATCTTCCGTTCAAAAATGGAAAGAAGCTTTCTGAGAAACTGCTCTGTGTTCTGTTAATTCATCTCACAGAGTTACATCTTTCCCTTCAAGAAGCCTTTCGCTGAGGCTGTTCTTGTGGAATTGGCAAAGGGATATTAGGAAGCCCATAGAGGGCTATGGTGAAAAAGGAAATATCTTCAGTTCAAAACTGGAAAGAAGCTTTCTGAGAAACTGCTTTGTGTTCTGTTAATTCATCTCACAGAGTTACATCTTTCCCTTCAAGAAGCCTTTCGCTAAGGCTGTTCTTGTGGAATTGGCAAAGAGATATTTGGAAGCCCATACAGGGCTATGGTGAAAAAGGAAATATCTTCCGTTCAAAACTGGAAAGAAGCTTTCTGAGAAACTGCTCTGTGTTCTGTTAATTCATCTCACAGAGTTACATCTTTCCCTTCAAGAAGCCTTTCGCTAAGGCTGTTCTTGTGGAATTGGCAAAGGGATATTTGGAAGCCCATAGAGGGCTATGGTGAAAAAGGAAATATCTTCCGTTCAAAACTGGAAAGAAGCTTTCTGAGAAACTGTTCTTTGCTCTGTTAATTCATCTCACAGAGTTACATCTTTCCCTTCAAGAAGCCTTTCGCTAAGCCTGTTCTTGTGGAATTGGCAAAGGGATATTTGGAAGCCCATAGAGGGCTATGGTGAAAAAGGATATATCTTCCGTTCAAAACTGGAAAGAAGGTTTCTGAGAAACTGCTCTGTGTTCTGTTAATTCATCTCACAGAGTTACATCTTTCAATTCAAGACGTCTTTCGCAAAGGCTGTTCTTGTGGAATTGGCAAAGGGATATTTGGAAGCCCATAGATTGCTATGGTGAAAAAGGAAATATCTTCCGTTCAAAACTGGAAAGAAGCTTTCTGAGAAACTGTTTTATGTCCTGTTAATTCATCTCACAGAGTTACATCTTTCCCTTCAAGAAGCCTTTCGCTAAGGCTGTTCTTGTGGAATTGGCAAAGGGATATTTGGAAGCCCATAGAGGGCTATTGTGAAAAAGGAAATATCTTCCGTTCAAAACTGGAAAGAAGCTTTCTGAGAAACTGCTCTGTGTTCTGTTAATTCATCTCACAGAGTTACATCTTTCCCTTCAAGAAGCCTTTCGCTAAGGCTGTTCTTGTGGAATTGGCAAAGGGATATTTGGAAGCCCATAGAGGGCTATGGTGAAAAAGGAAATATCTTCCGTTCCAAACTGGAAAGAAGCTTTCTGAGAAACTGCTCTGTGTTCTGTTAATTCATCTCACAGAGTTACATCTTTCCCTTCAAGAAGCCTTTCGCTAAGGCTGTTCTTGTGGAATTGGCAAAGGGATATTTGGAAGCCCATAGAGGGCTATGGTGAAAAAGGAAATATCTTCCGTTCAAACTGGAAAGAAGCTTTCTGAGAAACTGCTCTGTGTTCTGTTAATTCATCTCACAGAGTTACATCTTTCCCTTCAAGAAGCCTTTCGCTAAGGCTGTTCTTGTGGAATTGGCAAAGGGATATTTGGAAGCCCATAGAGGGCTATGCAGAAAAAGGAAATATCTTCCGTTCAAAACTGGAAAGAAGCTTTCTGAGAAACTGCTCTGTGTTCTGTTAATTCATCTCACAGAGTTACATCTTTCCCTTCAAGAAGCCTTTCGCTAAGGCTGTTCTTGTGGAATTGGCAAAGGGATATTTGGAAGCCCTTAGAGGGCTATTGTGAAAAAGGAAATATCTTCCGTTCCAAACTGGAAAGAAGCCTTCTGAGAAACTGCTCTGTGTTCTGTTAATTCATCTCACAGAGTTACATCTTTCCCTTCAAGAAGCCTTTCGTTAAGGCTCTTCTTGTGGAATTGGCAAAGGGATATTTGGAAGCCCTTAGAGGGCTATTGTGAAAAAGGAAATATCTTCCGTTCAAAACTGGAAAGAAGCTTTCTGAGAAACTGTTTTATGTCCTGTTAATTCATCTCACAGAGTTACATCTTTCCCTTCAAGAAGCCTTTCGCTAAGGCTGTTCTTGTGGAATTGGCAAAGGGATATTTGGAAGCCCATAGAGGGCTATTGTGAAAAAGGAAATATCTTCCGTTCAAAACTGGAAAGAAGCTTTCTGAGAAACTGCTCTGTGTTCTGTTAATTCATCTCACAGAGTTACATCTTTCCCTTCAAGAAGCCTTTCGCTAAGGCTGTTCTTGTGGAATTGGCAAAGGGATATTTGGAAGCCCATAGAGGCCTATGGTGAAAAAGGAAATATCTTCCGTTCCAAACTGGAAAGAAGCTTTCTGAGAAACTGCTCTGTGTTCTGTTAATTCATCTCACAGAGTTACATCTTTCCCTTCAAGAAGCCTTTCGCTAAGGCTGTTCTTGTGGAATTGGCAAAGGGATATTTGGAAGCCCATAGAGGGCTATGGTGAAAAAGGAAATATCTTCCGTTCAAACTGGAAAGAAGCTTTCTGAGAAACTGCTCTGTGTTCTGTTAATTCATCTCACAGAGTTACATCTTTCCCTTCAAGAAGCCTTTCGCTAAGGCTGTTCTTGTGGAATTGGCAAAGGGATATTTGGAAGCCCATAGAGGGCTATGCAGAAAAAGGAAATATCTTCCGTTCAAAACTGGAAAGAAGCTTTCTGAGAAACTGCTCTGTGTTCTGTTAATTCATCTCACAGAGTTACATCTTTCCCTTCAAGAAGCCTTTCGCTAAGGCTGTTCTTGTGGAATTGGCAAAGGGATATTTGGAAGCCCTTAGAGGGCTATTGTGAAAAAGGAAATATCTTCCGTTCCAAACTGGAAAGAAGCCTTCTGAGAAACTGCTCTGTGTTCTGTTAATTCATCTCACAGAGTTACATCTTTCCCTTCAAGAAGCCTTTCGCTAAGGCTGTTCTTGTGGAATTGGCAAAGGGATATTTGGAAGCCCATAGAGGGCTATGCAGAAAAAGGAAATATCTTCCGTTCAAAACTGGAAAGAAGCTTTCTGAGAAACTGCTCTGTGTTCTGTTAATTCATCTCACAGAGTTACATCTTTCCCTTCAAGAAGCCTTTCGCTAAGTCTGTCGTTGTGGAATTGGCAAACGGATATTTGGAAGCCCATAGTGGGCTATGGTGGGAAAGGAAATATCTTCCGTTCAAAACTGGAAAGAAGCTTTCTGAGAAACTGCTCTGTGTTCTGTTATTCATCTCATAGAGTTACATCTTTCCCTTCAAGAAGCCTTTCGCTAAGGCTGTTCTTGTGGAATTGGCAAAGTGATATTTGGAAGCCCATAGAGGGCTATGGTGAAAAAGGAAATATCTTCCGTTCAAAACTGGAAAGAAGGTTTCTGCGAAACTGCTCTGTGTTCTGTTAATTCATCTCACAGAGTTACATACTTCAATTCAAGACGTCTTTCGCTAAGGCTGTTCTGGTGGAATTGGCAAAGGGATATTTGGAAGCCCATAGAGGGCTACGGTGAAAAAGGAAATATCTTCCGTTCAAAACTGGAAAGAAGCTTTCTGAGAAACTGCTCTGTGTTCTGTTAATTCATCTCACAGAGTTACATCTTTCAATTCAAGAAGCCTTTCGCTAAGGCTGTTCTTGTGGAATTGGCAAAGGGATATTTGGAAGCCCCTAGATGGCTATGGTGAAAAAGGAAATATCTTCCGTTCAAAACTGGAAAGAAGCTTTCTGAGAAACTGCTCTGTGTTCTGTTAATTCATCTCACAGAGTTACATCTTTCCCTTCAAGAAGCCTTTCGCTAAGTCTGTCGTTGTGGAATTGGCAAACGGATATTTGGAAGCCCATAGTGGGCTATGGTGGAAAAGGAAATATCTTCCGTTCAAAACTGGAAAGAAGCTTTCTGAGAAACTGCTCTGTGTTCTGTTAATTCATCTCACAGAGTTACATCTTTCCCTTCAAGAAGCCTTTCGCTAAGGCTGGTCTTGTGGAATTGGCAAAGGGATATTTGGAAGCCCATAGAGGGCTATGGTGAAAAAGGAAATATCTTCCGTTCAAAACTGGAAAGAAGCTTTCTGAGAAACTGCTTTGTGTTCTGTTAATTCATCTCACAGAGTTACAACTTTCAATTCAAGAAGCCTTTCGCTAAGGCTGTTCTTGTGGAATTGGCAAAGGGATATTTGGAAGCCCATAGAGGGCTACGGTGAAAAAGGAAATATCTTCCGTTCAAAACTGGAAAGAAGCTTTCTGAGAAACTGCTCTGTGTTCTGTTAATTCATCTCACAGAGTTACATCTTTCAATTCAAGAAGCCTTTCGCTAAGGCTGTTCTTGTGGAATTGGCAAAGTGATATTTGGAAGCCCATAGAGGGCTATGGTGAAAAAGGAAATATCTTTCGTTCAAAACTGGAAAGAAGCTTTCTGAGAAACTGCTCTGTGTTCTGTTAATTCATCTCACAGAGTTACATCTTTCCCTTCAAGAAGCCCTTCGCTAAGGCTGTTCTTGTGGAATTGGCAAAGGGATATTTGGAAGCATATAGAGGGCTATGGTGAAAAAGGAAATATCTTCCGTTCAAAACTGGAAAGAAGCTTTCTGAGAATCTGCTCTGTGTTCTGTTAATTCATCTCACAGAGTTACCTCTTTACCTTCAAGAAGCCTTTCGCTAAGGCTGTTCTGGTGGAATTGGCAAAGGGATATTTGGAAGCCCATAGAGGGCTATGGTGAAAAAGGAAATATCTTCCGTTCAAAACTGGAAAGAAGCTTTCTGAGAAACTGCTCTGTGTTCTGTTAATTCATCTCACAGAGTTACATCTTTCAATTCAAGACGTCTTTCGCAAAGGCTGTTCTTGTTGAATTGGCAATGGGATATTTGGAAGCCCATAGAGGGCTATGGTGAAAAAGGAAATATCTTCCGTTCAAAACTGGAAAGAAGCTTTCTGAGAAACTGCTCTGTATTGTGTTAATTCATCTCACAGAGTTACATCTTTCCCTTCTAGAAGCCTTTCGCTAAGGCTGTTCTTGTGGAATTGGCAAAGGGATATTTGGAAGCCCATAGATGGCTATGGTGAAAAAGGAAATATCTTCCGTTCAAAACTGGAAAGAAGCTTTCTGAGAAACTGCTCTGTGTTCTGTTAATTTATCTCACAGAGTTACATCTTTCCCTTCAAGAAGCCTTTCGCTAAGGCTGTTCTTGTGGAATTGGCAAAGGGATATTTGGAAGCCCATAGAGGGCTATGGTGAAAAAGGAAATATCTTCCGTTCAAAACTGGAAAGAAGCTTTCTGAGAAACTGCTCTGTGTTCTGTTAATTCATCTCACAGAGTTACATCTTTCCCTTCAAGAAGCCTTTCGCTAAGGCTGTTCTTGTGGAATTGGCAAAGGGATATTTGGAAGCCCATAGAGGGCTATTGTGAAAAAGGAAATATCTTCCGTTCAAAACTGGAAAGAAGCTTTCTGAGAAACTGCTCTGTGTTCTGTTAATTCATCTCACAGAGTTACATCTTTCCCTTCAAGAAGCCTTTTGCTAAGGCTGTTCTTGTGGAATTGGCAAAGGGATATTTGGAAGCCCATAGAGGGCTATGGTGAAAAAGGAAATATCTTCCTTTCAAAACTGGAAAGAAGCTTTCTGAGAAACTGCTCTGTGTTCTGTTAATTCATCTCACAGAGTTACATCTTTCAATTCAAGACGACTTTCGCTAAGGCTGTTCTTGTGGAATTGGCAAAGGGATATTTGGAAGCATATAGAGGGCTATGGTGAAAAAGGAAATATCTTCCGTTCAAAACTGGAAAGAAGCTTTCTGAGAAACTGCTCTGTGTTCTGTTAATTCATCTCACAGAGTTACATCTTTCCCTTCAAGAAGCCTTTCGCTAAGGCTGTTCTTGTGGAATTGGCAAAGGGATATTTGGAAGCCCATAGAGGGCTATGGTGAAAAAGGAAATATCTTCCGTTCAAAACTGGAAAGAAGCTTTCTGAGAAACTGCTCTGTGTTCTGTTAATTCATCTCACAGAGTTACATCTTTCCCTTCAAGAAGCCTTTCGCTAAGGCTGTTCTTGTGGAATTGGCAAAGGGATATTTGGAAGCCCATAGAGGGCTATGGTGAAAAAGGAAATATCTTCCGTTCAAAACAGGAAAGAAGCTTTCTGAGAAACTGTTTTGTGTTCTGTTAATTCATCTCACAGAGTTACATCTTTCCCTTCAAGAAGCCTTTCGCTAAGGCTGTTCTTGTGGAATTGGCAAAGGGATATTTGGAAGCCCATGGAGGGCTACGGTGAAAAAGGAAATATCTTCCGTTCAAAACTGGAAAGAAGCTTTCTGAGAAACTGCTCTGTGTTCTGTTAATTCATCTCACAGAGTTACATCTTTCCCTTCAAGAAGCCTTTTGCTAAGGCTGTTCTTGTGGAATTGGCAAAGGGATATTTGGAAGCCCATAGAGGGCTATGGTGAAAAAGGAAATATCTTCCTTTCAAAACTGGAAAGAAGCTTTCTGAGAAACTGCTCTGTGTTCTGTTAATTCATCTCACAGAGTTACATCTTTCAATTCAAGACGTCTTTCGCTGAGGCTGTTCTTGTGGAATTGGCAAAGGGATATTTGGAGGCCCATAGAGGGCTATGGTGAAAAAGGAAATATCTTCCGTTCAAAAGTGGAAAGAAGCTTTCTGAGAAACTGCTCTGTGTTCTGTTAATTCATCTCACAGAGTTACATCCTTCCCTTCAAGAAGCCCTTCGCTAAGGCTGTTCTTGTGGAATTGGCAAAGGGATATTTGGAAGCATATAGAGGGCTATGGTGAAAAAGGAAATATCTTCCGTTCAAAACTGGAAAGAAGCTTTCTGAGAAACTGCTCCGTGTTCCGTTAATTCATCTCACAGAGTTACATCTTTCCCTTCAAGAAGCCTTTCGCTAAAGCTGTTCTTGTGGAATTGGCAAAGGGATATTTGGAAGCCCATAGAGGGCTATGGTGAAAAAGGAAATATCTTCCGTTCAAAACTGGAAAGAAGCTTTCTGAGAAACTGCTCTGTGTTCTGTTAATTCATCTCACAGAGTTACATCTTTCCCTTCAAGAAGCCTTTCGCTAAGGCTGTTCTTGTGGAATTGGCAAAGCGATATTTGGAAGCCCATAGAGGGCTATGGTGAAAAAGGAAATATCTTCCGTTCAAAACTGGAAAGAAGCTTTCTGAGAAACTGCTCTGTGTTCTGTTAATTCATCTCACAGAGTTACATCTTTCCCTTCAAGAAGCCTTTCGCTAAGGCTGTTCTTGTGGAATTGGCAAAGGGATATTTGGAAGCCCATAGAGGGCTATGGTGAAAAAGGAAATATCTTCCGTTCAAAAATGGAAAGAAGCTTTCTGAGAAACTGCTCTGTGTTCTGTTAATTCATCTCACAGAGTTACCTCTTTCCCTTCAAGAAGCCTTTCGCTAAGGCTGTTCTGGTGGAATTGGCAAAGGGATATTTGGAAGCCCATAGAGGGCTATGGTGAAAAAGGAAATATCTTCCGTTCAAAACTGGAAAGAAGCTTTCTGAGAAACTGCTCTGTGTTCTGTTAATTCATCTCACAGAGTTACATCTTTCAATTCAAGACGTCTTTCGCAAAGGCTGTTCTTGTGGAATTGGCAAAGGGATATTTGGAAGCCCATAGAGGGCTATGGTGAAAAAGGAAATATCTTCCGTTCAAAACTGGAAAGAAGCTTTCTGAGAAACTGCTCCGTGTTCCGTTAATTCATCTCACAGAGTTACATCTTTCCCTTCAAGAAGCCTTTCGCTAAAGCTGTTCTTGTGGAATTGGCAAAGGGATATTTGGAAGCCCATAGAGGGCTATGGTGAAAAAGGAAATATCTTCCGTTCAAAACTGGAAAGAAGCTTTCTGAGAAACTGCTCTGTGTTCTGTTAATTCATCTCACAGAGTTACATCTTTCCCTTCAAGAAGCCTTTCGCTAAGGCTGTTCTTGTGGAATTGGCAAAGCGATATTTGGAAGCCCATAGAGGGCTATGGTGAAAAAGGAAATATCTTCCGTTCAAAACTGGAAAGAAGCTTTCTGAGAAACTGCTCTGTGTTCTGTTAATTCATCTCACAGAGTTACATCTTTCCCTTCAAGAAGCCTTTCGCTAAGGCTGTTCTTGTGGAATTGGCAAAGGGATATTTGGAAGCCCATAGAGGGCTATGGTGAAAAAGGAAATATCTTCCGTTCAAAAATGGAAAGAAGCTTTCTGAGAAACTGCTCTGTGTTCTGTTAATTCATCTCACAGAGTTACCTCTTTCCCTTCAAGAAGCCTTTCGCTAAGGCTGTTCTGGTGGAATTGGCAAAGGGATATTTGGAAGCCCATAGAGGGCTATGGTGAAAAAGGAAATATCTTCCGTTCAAAACTGGAAAGAAGCTTTCTGAGAAACTGCTCTGTGTTCTGTTAATTCATCTCACAGAGTTACATCTTTCAATTCAAGACGTCTTTCGCAAAGGCTGTTCTTGTGGAATTGGCAAAGGGATATTTGGAAGCCCATAGAGGGCTATGGTGAAAAAGGAAATATCTTCCGTTCAAAACTGGAAAGAAGCTTTCTGAGAAACTGCTCTGTATTGTGTTAATTCATCTCACAGAGTTACATCTTTCCCTTCTAGAAGCCTTTCGCTAAGGCTGTTCTTGTGGAATTGGCAAAGGGATATTTGGAAGCCCATAGATGGCTATGGTGAAAAAGGAAATATCTTCCGTTCAAAACTGGAAAGAAGCTTTCTGAGAAACTGCTCTGTGTTCTGTTAATTTATCTCACAGAGTTACATCTTTCCCTTCAAGAAGCCTTTCGCTAAGGCTGTTCTTGTGGAATTGGCAAAGGGATATTTGGAAGCCCATAGAGGGCTATGGTGAAAAAGGAAATATCTTCCGTTCAAAACTGGAAAGAAGCTTTCTGAGAAACTGCTCTGTGTTCTGTTAATTCATCTCACAGAGTTACATCTTTCCCTTCAAGAAGCCTTTCGCTAAGGCTGTTCTTGTGGAATTGGCAAAGGGATATTTGGAAGCCCATAGAGGGCTATTGTGAAAAAGGAAATATCTTCCGTTCAAAACTGGAAAGAAGCTTTCTGAGAAACTGCTCTGTGTTCTGTTAATTCATCTCACAGAGTTACATCTTTCCCTTCAAGAAGCCTTTTGCTAAGGCTGTTCTTGTGGAATTGGCAAAGGGATATTTGGAAGCCCTTAGAGGGCTATGGTGAAAAAGGAAATATCTTCCTTTCAAAACTGGAAAGAAGCTTTCTGAGAAACTGCTCTGTGTTCTGTTAATTCATCTCACAGAGTTACATCTTTCAATTCAAGACGACTTTCGCTAAGGCTGTTCTTGTGGAATTGGCAAAGGGATATTTGGAAGCATATAGAGGGCTATGGTGAAAAAGGAAATATCTTCCGTTCAAAACTGGAAAGAAGCTTTCTGAGAAACTGCTCTGTGTTCTGTTAATTCATCTCACAGAGTTACATCTTTCCCTTCAAGAAGCCTTTCGCTAAGGCTGTTCTTGTGGAATTGGCAAAGGGATATTTGGAAGCCCATAGAGGGCTATGGTGAAAAAGGAAATATCTTCCGTTCAAAACTGGAAAGAAGCTTTCTGAGAAACTGCTCTGTGTTCTGTTAATTCATCTCACAGAGTTACATCTTTCCCTTCAAGAAGCCTTTCGCTAAGGCTGTTCTTGTGGAATTGGCAAAGGGATATTTGGAAGCCCATAGAGGGCTATGGTGAAAAAGGAAATATCTTCCGTTCAAAACAGGAAAGAAGCTTTCTGAGAAACTGTTTTGTGTTCTGTTAATTCATCTCACAGAGTTACATCTTTCCCTTCAAGAAGCCTTTCGCTAAGGCTGTTCTTGTGGAATTGGCAAAGGGATATTTGGAAGCCCATGGAGGGCTACGGTGAAAAAGGAAATATCTTCCGTTCAAAACTGGAAAGAAGCTTTCTGAGAAACTGCTCTGTGTTCTGTTAATTCATCTCACAGAGTTACATCTTTCCCTTCAAGAAGCCTTTTGCTAAGGCTGTTCTTGTGGAATTGGCAAAGGGATATTTGGAAGCCCATAGAGGGCTATGGTGAAAAAGGAAATATCTTCCTTTCAAAACTGGAAAGAAGCTTTCTGAGAAACTGCTCTGTGTTCTGTTAATTCATCTCACAGAGTTACATCTTTCAATTCAAGACGTCTTTCGCTGAGGCTGTTCTTGTGGAATTGGCAAAGGGATATTTGGAGGCCCATAGAGGGCTATGGTGAAAAAGGAAATATCTTCCGTTCAAAAGTGGAAAGAAGCTTTCTGAGAAACTGCTCTGTGTTCTGTTAATTCATCTCACAGAGTTACATCCTTCCCTTCAAGAAGCCCTTCGCTAAGGCTGTTCTTGTGGAATTGGCAAAGGGATATTTGGAAGCATATAGAGGGCTATGGTGAAAAAGGAAATATCTTCCGTTCAAAACTGGAAAGAAGCTTTCTGAGAAACTGCTCCGTGTTCCGTTAATTCATCTCACAGAGTTACATCTTTCCCTTCAAGAAGCCTTTCGCTAAAGCTGTTCTTGTGGAATTGGCAAAGGGATATTTGGAAGCCCATAGAGGGCTATGGTGAAAAAGGAAATATCTTCCGTTCAAAACTGGAAAGAAGCTTTCTGAGAAACTGCTCTGTGTTCTGTTAATTCATCTCACAGAGTTACATCTTTCCCTTCAAGAAGCCTTTCGCTAAGGCTGTTCTTGTGGAATTGGCAAAGCGATATTTGGAAGCCCATAGAGGGCTATGGTGAAAAAGGAAATATCTTCCGTTCAAAACTGGAAAGAAGCTTTCTGAGAAACTGCTCTGTGTTCTGTTAATTCATCTCACAGAGTTACATCTTTCCCTTCAAGAAGCCTTTCGCTAAGGCTGTTCTTGTGGAATTGGCAAAGGGATATTTGGAAGCCCATAGAGGGCTATGGTGAAAAAGGAAATATCTTCCGTTCAAAAATGGAAAGAAGCTTTCTGAGAAACTGCTCTGTGTTCTGTTAATTCATCTCACAGAGTTACATCTTTCCCTTCAAGAAGCCTTTCGCTAAGGCTGTTCTTGTGGAATTGGCAAAGGGATATTAGGAAGCCCATAGAGGGCTATGGTGAAAAAGGAAATATCTTCAGTTCAAAACTGGAAAGAAGCTTTCTGAGAAACTGCTTTGTGTTCTGTTAATTCATCTCACAGAGTTACATCTTTCCCTTCAAGAAGCCTTTCGCTAAGGCTGTTCTTGTGGAATTGGCAAAGAGATATTTGGAAGCCCATACAGGGCTATGGTGAAAAAGGAAATATCTTCCGTTCAAAACTGGAAAGAAGCTTTCTGAGAAACTGCTCTGTGTTCTGTTAATTCATCTCACAGAGTTACATCTTTCCCTTCAAGAAGCCTTTCGCTAAGGCTGTTCTTGTGGAATTGGCAAAGGGATATTTGGAAGCCCATAGAGGGCTATGGTGAAAAAGGAAATATCTTCCGTTCAAAACTGGAAAGAAGCTTTCTGAGAAACTGTTCTTTGCTCTGTTAATTCATCTCACAGAGTTACATCTTTCCCTTCAAGAAGCCTTTCGCTAAGCCTGTTCTTGTGGAATTGGCAAAGGGATATTTGGAAGCCCATAGAGGGCTATGGTGAAAAAGGATATATCTTCCGTTCAAAACTGGAAAGAAGGTTTCTGAGAAACTGCTCTGTGTTCTGTTAATTCATCTCACAGAGTTACATCTTTCAATTCAAGACGTCTTTCGCAAAGGCTGTTCTTGTGGAATTGGCAAAGGGATATTTGGAAGCCCATAGATTGCTATGGTGAAAAAGGAAATATCTTCCGTTCAAAACTGGAAAGAAGCTTTCTGAGAAACTGTTTTATGTCCTGTTAATTCATCTCACAGAGTTACATCTTTCCCTTCAAGAAGCCTTTCGCTAAGGCTGTTCTTGTGGAATTGGCAAAGGGATATTTGGAAGCCCATAGAGGGCTATTGTGAAAAAGGAAATATCTTCCGTTCAAAACTGGAAAGAAGCTTTCTGAGAAACTGCTCTGTGTTCTGTTAATTCATCTCACAGAGTTACATCTTTCCCTTCAAGAAGCCTTTCGCTAAGGCTGTTCTTGTGGAATTGGCAAAGGGATATTTGGAAGCCCATAGAGGGCTATGGTGAAAAAGGAAATATCTTCCGTTCCAAACTGGAAAGAAGCTTTCTGAGAAACTGCTCTGTGTTCTGTTAATTCATCTCACAGAGCTACATCTTTCCCTTCAAGAAGCCTTTCGCTAAGGCTGTTCTTGTGGAATTGGCAAAGGGATATTTGGAAGCCCATAGAGGGCTATGGTGAAAAAGGAAATATCTTCCGTTCAAACTGGAAAGAAGCTTTCTGAGAAACTGCTCTGTGTTCTGTTAATTCATCTCACAGAGTTACATCTTTCCCTTCAAGAAGCCTTTCGCTAAGGCTGTTCTTGTGGAATTGGCAAAGGGATATTTGGAAGCCCATAGAGGGCTATGCAGAAAAAGGAAATATCTTCCGTTCAAAACTGGAAAGAAGCTTTCTGAGAAACTGCTCTGTGTTCTGTTAATTCATCTCACAGAGTTACATCTTTCCCTTCAAGAAGCCTTTCGCTAAGGCTGTTCTTGTGGAATTGGCAAAGGGATATTTGGAAGCCCTTAGAGGGCTATTGTGAAAAAGGAAATATCTTCCGTTCCAAACTGGAAAGAAGCCTTCTGAGAAACTGCTCTGTGTTCTGTTAATTCATCTCACAGAGTTACATCTTTCCCTTCAAGAAGCCTTTCGTTAAGGCTCTTCTTGTGGAATTGGCAAAGGGATATTTGGAAGCCCATAGAGGGCTATGGTGAAAAAGGAAATATCTTCCGTTCAAAACTGGAAAGAAGCTTTCTGAGAAACTGTTCTGTGTTCTGTTAATTCATCTCACAGAGTTACATCTTTCCCTTCAAGAAGCCTTTCGCTAAGGCTGTTCTTGTGGAAGTGGCAAAGGGATATTTGGAAGCCCATAGAAGGCTATTGTGAAAAAGGAAATATCTTCCGTTCAAAACTGGAAAGAAGCTTTCTGAGAAACTGCTCTGTGTTCTGTTAATTCATCTCACAGAGTTACATCTTTCCCTTCAAGAAGCCTTTCGCTAAGGCTGTTCTTGGGGAATTGGCAATGGGATATTTGGAAGCCCATAGAGGGCTATGGTGAAAAAGGAAATATCTTCCGTTCAAAACTGGTAAGAAGCTTTCTGAGAAACTGCTCGGTGTTTTGTTAATTCATCTCACAGAGTTACATCTTTCCCTTCAAGAAACCTTTCGCAAAGGCTGTTCTTGTGGAATTGGCAAAGGGATATTTGGAAGCCCATAGAGGGCTATGGTGAAAAAGGAAATATCTTCCGTTCAAAACTTCAAAGAAGCTTTCTGAGAAACTGCTCCGTGTTCTGTTAATTCATCTCACAGAGTTACGTCTTTCCCTTAAAGAAGCCTTTCGCTAAGGCTGTTCTTGTGGAACTGGCAAAGGGATATTTGGAAGCCCATAGAGGGCTACGGTGAAAAAGGAAATATCTTCCGTTCAAAACTGGAAAGAAGCTTTCTGAGAAACTGCTCTGTGTTCTGTTAATTCATCTCACAGAGTTACATGTTTCCCTTCAAGAAGCCTTTCGCTAAGGCTGTTCTTGTGGAATTGGCAAAGGGATATTTGGAAGCCCATAGAGGGCTATGGTGAAAAAGGAAATATCTTCCGTTCAAAACTGGAAAGAAGCTTTCTGAGAAACTGCTTTGTGTTCTGTTAATTCATCTCACAGAGTTACAACTTTCAATTCAAGAAGCCTTTCGCTAAGGCTGTTCTTGTGGAATTGGCAAAGGGATATTTGGAAGCCCATAGAGGGCTTCGGTGAAAATGGAAATATCTTCCGTTCAAAACTGGAAAGAAGCTTTCTGAGAAACTGCTCTGTGTTCTGTTAATTCATCTCACAGAGTTACATCTTTCAATTCAAGAAGCCTTTCGCTAAGGCTGTTCTTGTGGAATTAGCAAAGTGATATTTGGAAGCCCATAGAGGGCTATGGTGAAAAAGGAAATATCTTTCGTTCAAAACTGGAAAGAAGCTTTCTGAGAAACTGCTCTGTGTTCTGTTAATTCATCTCACAGAGTTACATCTTTCCCTTCAAGAAGCCCTTCGCTAAGGCTGTTCTTGTGGAATTGGCAAAGGGATATTTGGAAGCATATAGAGGGCTATGGTGAAAAAGGAAATATCTTCCGTTCAAAACTGGAAAGAAGCTTTCTGAGAATCTGCTCTGTGTTCTGTTAATTCATCTCACAGAGTTACATCTTTCCCTTCAAGAAGCCTTTCGCTAAGGCTGTTCTGGTGGAATTGGCAAAGGGATATTTGGAAGCCCATAGAGGGCTATGGTGAAAAAGGAAATATCTTCCGTTCAAAACTGGAAAGAAGCTTTCTGAGAAACTGCTCTGTGTTCTGTTAATTCATCTCACAGAGTTACATCTTTCAATTCAAGACGTCTTTCGCAAAGGCTGTTCTTGTGGAATTGGCAAAGGGATATTTGGAAGCCCATAGAGGGCTATGGTGAAAAAGGAAATATCTTCCGTTCAAAACTGGAAAGAAGCTTTCTGAGAAACTGCTCTGTATTGTGTTAATTCATCTCACAGAGTTACATCTTTCCCTTCTAGAAGCCTTTCGCTAAGGCTGTTCTTGTGGAATTGGCAAAGGGATATTTGGAAGCCCATAGATGGCTATGGTGAAAAAGGAAATATCTTCCGTTCAAAACTGGAAAGAAGCTTTCTGAGAAACTGCTCTGTGTTCTGTTAATTTATCTCACAGAGTTACATCTTTCCCTTCAAGAAGCCTTTCGCTAAGGCTGTTCTTGTGGAATTGGCAAAGGGATATTTGGAAGCCCATAGAGGGCTATGGTGAAAAAGGAAATATCTTCCGTTCAAAACTGGAAAGAAGCTTTCTGAGAAACTGCTCTGTGTTCTGTTAATTCATCTCACAGAGTTACATCTTTCCCTTCAAGAAGCCTTTCGCTAAGGCTGTTCTTGTGGAATTGGCAAAGGGATATTTGGAAGCCCATAGAGGGCTATGGTGAAAAAGGAAATATCTTCCGTTCAAAACTGGAAAGAAGCTTTCTGAGAAACTGCTCTGTGTTCTGTTAATTCATCTCACAGAGTTACATCCTTCCGTTCAAGAAGCCCTTCGCTAAGGCTGTTCTTGTGGAATTGGCAAAGGGATATTTGGAAGCATATAGAGGGCTATGGTGAAAAAGGAAATATCTTCCGTTCAAAACTGGAAAGAAGCTTTCTGAAAAACTGCTCCGTGTTCCGTTAATTCATCTCACAGAGTTACATCTTTCCCTTCAAGAAGCCTTTCGCTAAAGCTGTTCTTGTGGAATTGGCAAAGGGATATTTGGAAGCCCATAGAGGGCTATGGTGAAAAAGGAAATATCTTCCGTTCAAAACTGGAAAGAAGCTTTCTGAGAAACTGCTCTGTGTTCTGTTAATTCATCTCACAGAGTTACACCTTTCCCTTCAAGAAGCCTTTCGCTAAGGCTGTTCTTGTGGAATTGGCAAAGCGATATTTGGAAGCCCATAGAGGGCTATGGTGAAAAAGGAAATATCTTCCGTTCAAAACTGGAAAGAAGCTTTCTGAGAAACTGCTCTGTGTTCTGTTAATTCATCTCACAGAGTTACATCTTTCCCTTCAAGAAGCCTTTCGCTAAGGCTGTTCTTGTGGAATTGGCAAAGGGATATTTGGAAGCCCATAGAGGGCTATGGTGAAAAAGGAAATATCTTCCGTTCAAAAATGGAAAGAAGCTTTCTGAGAAACTGCTCTGTGTTCTGTTAATTCATCTCACAGAGTTACATCTTTCCCTTCAAGAAGCCTTTCGCTAAGGCTGTTCTTGTGGAATTGGCAAAGGGATATTAGGAAGCCCATAGAGGGCTATGGTGAAAAAGGAAATATCTTCAGTTCAAAACTGGAAAGAAGCTTTCTGAGAAACTGCTTTGTGTTCTGTTAATTCATCTCACAGAGTTACATCTTTCCCTTCAAGAAGCCTTTCGCTAAGGCTGTTCTTGTGGAATTGGCAAAGAGATATTTGGAAGCCCATACAGGGCTACGGTGAAAAAGGAAATATCTTCCGTTCAAAACTGGAAAGAAGCTTTCTGAGAAACTGCTCTGTGTTCTGTTAATTCATCTCACAGAGTTACATCTTTCCCTTCAAGAAGCCTTTCGCTAAGGCTGTTCTTGTGGAATTGGCAAAGGGATATTTGGAAGCCCATAGAGGGCTATGGTGAAAAAGGAAATATCTTCCGTTCAAAACTGGAAAGAAGCTTTCTGAGAAACTGTTCTTTGCTCTGTTAATTCATCTCACAGAGTTACATCTTTCCCTTCAAGAAGCCTTTCGCTAAGCCTGTTCTTGTGGAATTGGCAAAGGGATATTTGGAAGCCCATAGAGGGCTATGGTGAAAAAGGATATATCTTCCGTTCAAAACTGGAAAGAAGGTTTCTGAGAAACTGCTCTGTGTTCTGTTAATTCATCTCACAGAGTTACATCTTTCAATTCAAGACGTCTTTCGCAAAGGCTGTTCTTGTGGAATTGGCAAAGGGATATTTGGAAGCCCATAGATTGCTATGGTGAAAAAGGAAATATCTTCCGTTCAAAACTGGAAAGAAGCTTTCTGAGAAACTGTTTTATGTCCTGTTAATTCATCTCACAGAGTTACATCTTTCCCTTCAAGAAGCCTTTCGCTAAGGCTGTTCTTGTGGAATTGGCAAAGGGATATTTGGAAGCCCATAGAGGGCTATTGTGAAAAAGGAAATATCTTCCGTTCAAAACTGGAAAGAAGCTTTCTGAGAAACTGCTCTGTGTTCTGTTAATTCATCTCACAGAGTTACATCTTTCCCTTCAAGAAGCGTTTCGCTAAGTCTGTTCTTGTGGAATTGGCAAAGGGATATTTGGAAGCCCATAGAGGGCTATGGTGAAAAAGGAAATACCTTCCGTTCCAAACTGGAAAGAAGCTTTCTGAGAAACTGCTCTGTGTTCTGTTAATTCATCTCACAGAGTTACATCTTTCCCTTCAAGAAGACTTTCGCTAAGGCTGTTCTTTTGGAATTGGCAAAGGGATATTTGGAAGCCCATAGAGGGCTATGGTAAAAAAGGAAATATCTTCCGTTCAAACTGGAAAGAAGCTTTCTGAGAAACTGGTCTGTGTTCTGTTTATTCATCTCACAGAGTTACATCTTTCCCTTCAAGAAGCCTTTCGCTAAGGCTGTTCTTGTGGAATTGGCAAAGGGATATTTGGAAGCCCATAGAGGGCTATGCAGAAAAAGGAAATATCTTCCGTTCAAAACTGGAAAGAAGCTTTCTGAGAAACTGCTCTGTGTTCTGTTAATTCATCTCACAGAGTTACATCTTTCCCTTCAAGAAGCCTTTCGCTAAGGCTGTTCTTGTGGAATTGGCAAAGGGATATTTGGAAGCCCTTAGAGGGCTATTGTGAAAAAGGAAATATCTTCCGTTCCAAACTGGAAAGAAGCCTTCTGAGAAACTGCTCTGTGTTCTGTTAATTCATCTCACAGAGTTACATCTTTCCCTTCAAGAAGCCTTTCGTTAAGGCTCTTCTTGTGGAATTGGCAAAGGGATATTTGGAAGCCCATAGAGGGCTATGGTGAAAAAGGAAATATCTTCCGTTCAAAACTGGAAAGAAGCTTTCTGAGAAACTGTTCTGTGTTCTGTTAATTCATCTCACAGAGTTACATCTTTCCCTTCAAGAAGCCTTTCGCTAAGGCTGTTCTTGTGGAAGTGGCAAAGGGATATTTGGAAGCCCATAGAAGGCTATTGTGAAAAAGGAAATATCTTCCGTTCAAAACTGGAAAGAAGCTTTCTGAGAAACTGCTCTGTGTTCTGTTAATTCATCTCACAGAGTTACATCTTTCCCTTCAAGAAGCCTTTCGCTAAGGCTGTTCTTGTGGAATTGGCAAAGGGATATTTGGAAGCCCATAGAGGGCTATGGTGAAAAAGGAAATATCTTCCGTTCAAAACTGGTAAGAAGCTTTCTGAGAAACTGCTCGGTGTTTTGTTAATTCATCTCACAGAGTTACATCTTTCCCTTCAAGAAACCTTTCGCAAAGTCTGTTCTTGTGGAATTGGCAAAGGGATATTTGGAAGCCCATAGAGGGCTATGGTGAAAAAGGAAATATCTTCCGTTCAAAACTTCAAAGAAGCTTTCTGAGAAACTGCTCCGTGTTCTGTTAATTCATCTCACAGAGTTACGTCTTTCCCTTAAAGAAGCCTTTCGCTAAGGCTGTTCTTGTGGAACTGGCAAAGGGATATTTGGAAGCCCATAGAGGGCTACGGTGAAAAAGGAAATATCTTCCGTTCAAAACTGGAAAGAAGCTTTCTGAGAAACTGCTCTGTGTTCTGTTAATTCATCTCACAGAGTTACATGTTTCCCTTCAAGAAGCCTTTCGCTAAGGCTGTTCTTGTGGAATTGGCAAAGGGATATTTGGAAGCCCATAGAGGGCTATGGTGAAAAAGGAAATATCTTCCGTTCAAAACTGGAAAGAAGCTTTCTGAGAAACTGCTCTGTGTTCTGTTAATTCATCTCACAGAGTTACATCTTTCCCTTCAAGAAGCCTTTCGCTAAGGCTGTTCTTGTGGAATTGGCAAAGGGATATTTGGAAGCCCATAGAGGGCTATGGTGAAAAAGGAAATATCTTCCGTTCAAAACTGGAAAGAAGCTTTCTGAGAAACTGCTCGGTGTTTTGTTAATTCATCTCACAGAGTTACATCTTTCCCTTCAAGAAGCCTTTCGCTAAGGCTGTTCTTGTGGAATTGGCAAAGGGATATTTGGAAGCCCATAGAGGGCTATGGTGAAAAAGGAAATATCTTCCGTTCAAAACTGGAAAGAAGCTTTCTGAGAAACTGCTCTGTGTTCTGTTAATTCATCTCACAGAGTTACATCTTTCCCTTCAAGAAGCCTTTCGCTAAGGCTGTTCTTGTGGAATTGGCAAAGGGATATTTGGAAGCCCATAGAGGGCTATGGTGAAAAAGGAAATATCTTCCGTTCAAACAGGAAAGAAGCTTTCTGAGAAACTGCTCTGTGTTCTGTTAATTCATCTCACAGAGTTACATCTTTCCCTTCAAGAAGCCTTTCGCTAAGGCTGTTCTTGTGGAATTGGCAAAGGGATATTTGGAAGCCCATAGAGGGCTATGGTGAAAAAGGAAATATCTTCCGTTCAAAACTGGAAAGAAGCTTTCTGAGAAACTGCTCTGTGTTCTGTTAATTCATCTCACAGAGTTACATCTTTCCCTTCAAGAAGCTTTTCGCTAAGGCTGTTCTTGTGGAATTGGCAAAGGGATATTTGGAAGCCCTTAGAGGGCTATTGTGAAAAAGGAAATATGTTCCCTTCAAAACTGGAAAGAAGCCTTCTCAGAAACTGCTGTTTGTTGTGTTAATTCATCTCACAGAGTTACATCTTTCCCTTCAAGAAGCCTTTCGCTAAGGCTGTTCTTGTGGAATTGGCAAAGGGATATTTGGAAGCCCATAGAGGGCTATGGTGAAAAAGGAAATATCTTCGGTTCAAAATTGGTAAGAAGCTTTCTGAGAAACTGCTCTGTGTTTTTTAATTCATCTCACAGAGTTACATCGTTCCCTTCAAGAAGCCTTTCGCTAAGGCTGTTCTTGTGGAATTGGCAAAGGGATATTTGGAATCCCATAGAGGGCTATGGTGAAAAAGGAAATATCTTCCGTTCAAAACTGGAAGGAAGCTTTCTGAGAAACTGTTCTGTGTTCTGTTAATTCAACTCACAGAGTTACATCTTTCCCTTCAAGAAGCCTTTTGCTAAGGCTGTTCTTGTGGAATTGGCAAAGGGATATTTCGAAGCCCATAGAGGGCTATGGTGAAAAAGGACATATCTTCCGTTCAAACTGGAAAGAAGCTTTCTGAGAAACTGCTCTGTGTTCTGTTAATTCATCTCACAGAGTTACATCTTTCCCTTCAAGAAGCCTTTCGCTAAGGCTGTTCTTGTGGAATTGGCAAAGGGATATTTGGAAGCCCATAGAGGGCTATGCTGAAAAAGGAAATATCTTCCGTTCAAAACTGGAAAGAAGCTTTCTGAGAAACTGCTCTGTGTTCTGTTAATTCATCTCACAGAGTTACATCTTTCCCTTCAAGAAGCTTTTCGCTAAGGCTGTTCTTGTGGAATTGGCAAAGGGATATTTGGAAGCCCTTAGAGGGCTATTGTGAAAAAGGAAATATCTTCCGTTCAAAACTGGAAAGAAACTTTCTGAGAAACTGTTCTGTGTTCTGTTAATTCATCTCACAGAGTTACATCTTTCCCTTCAAGAAGCCTTTCGCTAAGGCTGTTCTTGTGGAATTGGCAAAGGGATATTTGGAAGCCCATAGAGGGCTATGGTGAAAAAGGAAATATCTTCCGTTGAAAAGTGGAAAGAAGCTTTCTGAGAAATTGTTCTGTGTTCTGTTAATTCATCTCACAGAGTTACATCTTTCCCTTCAAGAAGCCTTTCGCTAAGGCTGTTTTTGTGGAATTGGCAAAGGGATATTTGGAAGCCCATAGAGGGCTATTGTGAAAAAGGAAATATCTTCCGTTCAAAACTGGAAAGAAGCTTTCTGAGAAACTGCTCTGTGTTCTGTTAATTCATCTCACAGAGTTACATCTTTCCCTTCAAGAAGCCTTTCGCTAAGGCTGTTCTTGGGGAATTGGCAAAGGGATATTTGGAAGCCCATAGAGGGCTATGGTGAAAAAGGAAATATCTTCCGTTCAAAACTGGAAAGAAGCTTTCTGAGAAACTGCTCTGTGTTCTGTTAATTCATCTCACAGAGTTACATCTTTCAATTCAAGACGTCTTTCGCTAAGGCTGTTCTTGTGGAATTGGCAAAGGGATATTTGGAAGCCCATAGAGGGCTATGGTGAAAAAGGAAATATCTTCCGTTGAAAACTGGAAAGAATCTTTCTGAGAAACTGCTCTGTGTTCTGTTAATTCATCTCACAGAGTTACATCTTTCCCTTCAAGAAGCCTTTCGCTAAGGCTGTTCTTGTGGAATTGGCAAAGGGATATTTGGAAGCCCATAGAGGGCTATGGTGAAAAAGGAAATATCTTCCGTTCAAAACTGGAAAGAAGCTTTCTGAAAAACTGCTCTGTGTTCTGTTAATTCATCTCACAGAGTTACATCTTTCCCTTCAAGAAGCCTTTCGCTTAGGCTGTTCTTGTGGAATTGGCAAAGGGATATTTGGAAGCCCATAGAGGGCTATGGTGAAAAAGGAAATATCTTCCGTTCAAAACTGGAAAGAAGCTTTCTGAGAAACTGCTCTGTGTTCTGTTAATTCATCTCACAGAGTTACATCTTTCCCTTCAAGAAGCCTTTCGCTAAGGCTGTTCTTGTGGAATTGGCAAAGAGATATTTGGAAGCCCATAGAGGGCTATGGTGAAAAAGGAAATATCTTCCGTTCAAAAATGGAAAGAAGCTTTCTGAGAAACTGCTCTGTGTTCTGTTAATTCATCTCATAGAGTTACATCTTTCCCTTCAAGAAGCCTTTCGCTAAGGCTGTCGTTGTGGAATTGGCAAACGGATATTTGGAAGCCCATAGAGGGCTATGGTGAAAAAGGAAATATCTTCCGTTCAAAACTGGAAAGAAGCTTTCTGAGAAACTGCTCTGTGTTCTGTTAATTCATCTCACAGAGTTACATCTTTCCCTTCAAGAAGCCTTTCGCTAAGGCTGTTCTTGTGGAATTGGCAAAGGGATATTTGGAAGCCCATAGAGGGCTATGGTGAAAAAGGAAATATCTTCCGTTCAAAACTGGAAAGAAGCTTTCTGAGAAACTGCTCTGTGTTCTGTTAATTCATCTCACAGAGTTACATCTTTCCCTTCAAGAAGCCTTTCGCTAAGGCTGTTCTTGTGGAATTGGCAAAGGGATATTTGGAATCCCATAGAGGGCTATGGTGAAAAAGGAAATATCTTCCGTTCAAAACTGGAAAGAAGCTTTCTGAGAAACTGCTCTGTGTTCTGTTAATTCATCTCACAGAGTTACATCTTTCCCTCCAAGAAGCCTTTCGCTAAGGCTGTTCTTGTGGAATTGGCAAAGGGATATTTGGAAGCCCATAGAGGGCGATGGTGAAAAAGGAAATATCTTCCGTTCAAAACTGGAAAGAAGCTTTCTGAGAAACTGCTCTGTGTTCTGTTAATTCATCTCACAGAGTTACATCTTTCCCTTCAAGAAGCCTTTCGCTTAGGCTGTTCTTGTGGAATTGGCAAAGGGATATTTGGAAGCCCATAGAGGGCTATGGTGAAAAAGGAAATATCTTCCGTTCAAAACTGGAAAGAAGCTTTCTGAGAAACTGCTCTGTGTTCTGTTAATTCATCTCACAGAGTTACATCTTTCCCTTCAAGAAGCCTTTCGCTAAGGCTGTTCTTGTGGAATTGTCAAAGGGATATTTGGAAGCCCATAGAGGGCTATGGTGAAAAAGGAAATATCTTCCGTTCAAAACTGGAAAGAAGCTTTCTGAGAAACTGCTCTGTGTTCTGTTAATTCATCTCACAGAGTTACATCTTTCCCTTCAAGAAGCCTTTCGCTAAGGCTGTTCTTGTGGAATTGGCAAAGGGATATTTGGAAGCCCATAGAGGGCTATGGTGAAAAAGGAAATATCTTCCGTTCAAAACTGGAAACAAGCTTTCTGAGAAACTGCTCCGTGTTCTGTTAATTCATCTCACAGAGTTACATCTTTCAAATGAAGAAGCCTTTCGCTAAGGCTGTTCTTGTGGAATTGGCAAAGGGATATTTGGAAGCATTTAGAGGACTATGGTGAAAAAGGAAATATCTTCCGTTCAAAACTGGAAAGAAGCTTTCAGAGAAAGTGTTTTATGTTCTGTTAATTCATGTCACAGAGTTACATCTTTCCCTTCAAGAAGCCTTTCGCTAAGTCTGTCGTTGTGGAATTGGCAAAGGGATATTTGGAAGCCCATAGTGGGCTATGGTGGAAAAGGAAATATCTTCCGTTCAAAACTGGAAAGAAGCTTTCTGAGAAACTGCTCTGTGTTCTGTTAATTCATCTCACAGAATTACATCTTTCCCTTCAAGAAGCCTTTCGCTAAGGCTGTTCTTGTGGAATTGGCAAAGGGACATTTGGAAGCATATAGAGGGCTACGGTGAAAAAGGAAATATCTTCCGTTCAAAACTGGAAAGAAGCTTTCTGAGAAACTGCTCTGTGTTCTGTTAATTCATATCACAGAGTTACATCTTTCCCTTGAAGAAGCCTTTCGCTAAGGCTGTTCTTGTGGAATTGGCAAAGGGATATTTGGAAGCCCATAGAGGGCTATGGTGAAAAAGGAAATATCTTCCGTCCAAAACTGGAAAGATGGTTTCTGAGAAACTGCTCTGTGTTCTGTTAATTCATCTCACAGAGTTACATCTTTCCCTTAAAGAAGCCTTTCGCTAAGGCTGTTCTTGTGGAATTGGCAAAGGGATATTTGGAATCCCATAGAGGGCTATGGTGAAAAAGGAAATATCTTCCGTTCAAAACTGGAAAGAAGCTTTCTGAGAAACTGCTCTGTGTTCTGTTAATTCATCTCACAGAGTTACATCTTTCCCTTTAAGAAGCCTTTCGCTAAGGCTGTTCTTGTGGAATTGGCAAAGGGATATTTGGAAGCCCTTAGAAGTCTATGGTGAAAAAGGAAATATCTTCCGTTCAAAACCGGAAAGAAGCTTTCTGAGAAACTGCTCTGTGTTCTGTTAATTCATCTCACAGAGTTACATCTTTCCCTTCAAGAAGCCTTTCGCTAAGGCTGTTCTTGTGGAATTGGCAAAGGGATATTTGGAATCCCATAGAGGGCTATGGTGAAAAAGGAAATATCTTCCGTTCAAAACTGGAAAGAATCTTTCTGAGAAACTGCCCTGTGTTCTGTTAATTCATCTCACAGAGTTACATCTTTCCCTTCAAGAAGCCTTTCGCTAAGGCTGTTCTTGTGGAATTGGCAAAGGGATATTTGGAAGCCCATAGAGGGCTATGGTGAAAAAGGAAATATCTTCCGTTCAAAACTGGAAAGAAGCTTTCTGAGAAACTGCTCTGTGTTCTGTTAATTCATCTCACAGAGTTAGATCTTTCCCTTCAAGAAGCCTTTCGCTAAGGCTGTTCTTGTGGAATTGGCAAAGGGATATTTGGAATCCCATAGAGGGCTACGGTGAAAAAGGAAATATCTTCCGTTCAAAACTGGAAAGAAGCTTTCTGAGAAACTGCTCTGTGTTCTGTTAATTCATCTCAGAGAGTTACATCTTTCAATTCAAGAAGCCTTTCGCTAAGGCTGTTCTTGTGGAATTGGCAAAGGGATATTTGGAAACCCATAGAGGGCTAGGGTGAAAAAGGAAATATCTTCCGTTCAAAACTGGAAAGAAGCTTCCTGAGAAACTGCTCTGTGTTCTATTAATTCATCTCACAGAGTTACATCTTTCCCTTTAAGAAGCCTTTCGCTAAGGCTGTTCTTGTGGAATTGGCAAAGGGATATTTGGAAGCCCATAGAAGGCGATGGTGAAAAAGGAAATATCTTCCGTTCAAAACTGGAAAGAAGCTTTCTGAGAAACTGCTCTGTGTTCTGTTAATTCATCTCACAGAGTTACATCTTTCCCTTCAAGAAGCCTTTCGCTAAGGCTTTTCTTGTGGAATTGGCAAAGGGATATTTGGAATCCCATAGAGGGCTATGGTGAAAAAGGAAATATCTTCCGTTCAAAACTGGAAAGAAGCTTTCTGAGAAACTGCTCTGTGTTCTGTTAATTCACCTCACAGAGTTACATCTTTCCCTTCAAGAAGCCTTTCGCTAAGGCTGTTCTTGTGGAATTGGCAAAGGGATATTTGGAAGCCCATAGAGGGCTATGGTGAAAAAGGAAATATCTTCCGTTCAAAACTGGAAAGAAGCTTTCTGAGAAACTGCTCTGTGTTCTGTTAATTCATCTCACAGAGTTACATCTTTCCCTTCTAGAAGCCTTTCGCTAAGGCTGTTCTTGTGGAATTGGCAAAGGGATATTTGGAAGCCCATAGAGGGCAACGGTGAAAAAGGAAATATCTTCCGTTCAAAACTGGAAAGAAGCTTTCTGAGAAACTGCTCTGTGTTCTGTTAATTCATCTCAGAGAGTTACATCTTTCAATTCAAGAAGCCTTTCGCTAAGGCTGTTCTTGTGGAATTGGCAAAGGGATATTTGGAAGCCCATAGAGGGCTATGGTGAAAAAGGAAATATCTTCCGTTCAAAACTGGAAAGAAGCTTTCTGAGAAACTGCTCTGTGTTCTGTTAATTCATCTCACAGAGTTACATCTTTCCCTTTAAGAAGCCTTTCGCTAAGGCTGTTCTTGTGGAATTGGCAAAGGGATATTTGGAAGCATATAGAGGGCTATGGTGAAAAAGGAAATATCTTCCGTTCAAAACTGGAAAGAAGCTTTCTGAGAAACTGCTCTGTGTTCTGTTAATTCATCTCACAGAGTTACATCTTTCCCTTCAAGAAGCCTTTCGCTAAGGCTGTTCTTGTGGAATTGTCAAAGGGATATTTGGAAGCCCATAGAGGGCTATGGTGAAAAAGGAAATATCTTCCGTTCAAAACTGGAAAGAAGCTTTCTGAGAAACTGCTCTGTGTTCTGTTAATTCATCTCACAGAGTTACATCTTTCCCTTCAAGAAGCCTTTCGCTAAGGCTGTTCTTGTGGAATTGGCAAAGGGATATTTGGAAGCCCATAGAGGGCTATGGTGAAAAAGGAAATATCTTCCGTTCAAAACTGGAAAGAAGCTTTCTGAGAAACTGCTCTGTGTTCTGTTAATTCATCTCACAGAGTTACATCTTTCAAATCAAGAAGCCTTTCGCTAAGGCTGTTCTTGTGGAATTGGCAAAGGGATATTTGGAAGCATTTAGAGGACTATGGTGAAAAAGGAAATATCTTCCGTTCAAAACTGGAAAGAAGCTTTCAGAGAAAGTGTTTTATGTTCTGTTAATTCATGTCACAGAGTTACATCTTTCCCTTCAAGAAGCCTTTCGCTAAGTCTGTCGTTGTGGAATTGGCAAAGGGATATTTGGAAGCCCATAGTGGGCTATGGTGGAAAAGGAAATATCTTCCGTTCAAAACTGGAAAGAAGCTTTCTGAGAAACTGCTCTGTGTTCTGTTAATTCATCTCACAGAATTACATCTTTCCCTTCAAGAAGCCTTTCGCTAAGGCTGTTCTTGTGGAATTGGCAAAGGGACATTTGGAAGCATATAGAGGGCTACGGTGAAAAAGGAAATATCTTCCGTTCAAAACTGGAAAGAAGCTTTCTGAGAAACTGCTCTGTGTTCTGTTAATTCATATCACAGAGTTACATCTTTCCCTTGAAGAAGCCTTTCGCTAAGGCTGTTCTTGTGGAATTGGCAAAGGGATATTTGGAAGCCCATAGAGGGCTATGGTGAAAAAGGAAATATCTTCCGTCCAAAACTGGAAAGATGGTTTCTGAGAAACTGCTCTGTGTTCTGTTAATTCATCTCTCAGAGTTACATCTTTCCCTTAAAGAAGCCTTTCGCTAAGGCTGTTCTTGTGGAATTGGCAAAGGGATATTTGGAAGCCCATAGAGGGCTATGGTGAAAAAGGAAATATCTTCCGTTCAAAACTGGAAAGAAGCATTCTGAGAAACTGCTCTGTGTTCTGTTAATTCATCTCACAGAGTTACATCTTTCCCTTTAAGAAGCCTTTCGCTAAGGCTGTTCTTGTGGAATTGGCAAAGGGATATTTGGAAGCCCTTAGAAGTCTATGGTGAAAAAGGAAATATCTTCCGTTCAAAACCGGAAAGAAGCTTTCTGAGAAACTGCTCTGTGTTCTGTTAATTCATCTCACAGAGTTACATCTTTCCCTTCAAGAAGCCTTTCGCTAAGGCTGTTCTTGTGGAATTGGCAAAGGGATATTTGGAATCCCATAGAGGGCTATGGTGAAAAAGGAAATATCTTCCGTTCAAAACTGGAAAGAATCTTTCTGAGAAACTGCCCTGTGTTCTGTTAATTCATCTCACAGAGTTACATCTTTCCCTTCAAGAAGCCTTTCGCTAAGGCTGTTCTTGTGGAATTGGCAAAGGGATATTTGGAAGCCCATAGAGGGCTATGGTGAAAAAGGAAATATCTTCCGTTCAAAACTGGAAAGAAGCTTTCTGAGAAACTGCTCTGTGTTCTGTTAATTCATATCACAGAGTTACATCTTTCCCTTCTAGAAGCCTTTCGCTAAGGCTGTTCTTGTGGAATTGGCAAAGGGATATTTGGAAGCCCATAGAGGGCAACGGTGAAAAAGGAAATATCTTCCGTTCAAAACTGGAAAGAAGCTTTCTGAGAAACTGCTCTGTGTTCTTTTAATTCATCTCAGAGAGTTACATCTTTCTATTCAAGAAGCCTTTCGCTAAGGCTGTTCTTGTGGAATTTTCAAAGGGATATTTGGAATCCCTTAGAGGGCTATGGTGAAAAAGGAAATATCTTCCGTTCAAAACTGGAAAGAAGCTTTCTGAGAAACTTCTCTGTGTTCTGTTAATTCATCTCACAGAATTACATCTTTCCCTTCAAGAAGCCTTTCGCTAAGGCTGTTCTTGTGGAATTGGCAAAGGGATATTTGGAAGCATATAGAGGGCTATCGTGAAAAAGGAAATATCTTCCGTTCAAAACTGGAAAGAAGCTTTCTGAGAAACTGCTCTGTGTTCTGTTAATTCATATCACAGAGTTACATCTTTCCCTTCAAGAAGCCTTTCGCTAAGGCTGTTCTTGTGGAATTGTCAAAGGGATATTTGGAAGCCCATAGAGGGCTATGGTGAAAAAGGAAATATCTTCCGTTCAAAACTGGAAAGAAGCTTTCTGAGAAACTGCTCTGTGTTCTGTTAATTCATCTCACAGAGTTACATCTTTCCCTTCAAGAAGCCTTTCGCTAAGGCTGTTCTTGTGGAATTGGCAAAGGGATATTTGGAAGCCCATAGAGGGCCATGGTGAAAAAGGAAATATCTTCCGTTCAAAACTGGAAAGAAGCTTTCTGAGAAACTGCTCTGTGTTCTGTTAATTCATCTCACAGAGTTACATCTTTCAAATCAAGAAGCCTTTCGCTAAGGCTGTTCTTGTGGAATTGGCAAAGGGATATTTGGAAGCATTTAGAGGACTATGGTGAAAAAGGAAATATCTTCCGTTCAAAACTGGAAAGAAGCTTTCAGAGAAAGTGTTTTATGTTCTGTTAATTCATGTCACAGAGTTACATCTTTCCCTTCAAGAAGCCTTTCGCTAAGTCTGTCGTTGTGGAATTGGCAAAGGGATATTTGGAAGCCCATAGTGGGCTATGGTGGAAAAGGAAATATCTTCCGTTCAAAACTGGAAAGAAGCTTTCTGAGAAACTGCTCTGTGTTCTGTTAATTCATCTCACAGAATTACATCTTTCCCTTCAAGAAGCCTTTCGCTAAGGCTGTTCTTGTGGAATTGGCAAAGGGACATTTGGAAGCATATAGAGGGCTACGGTGAAAAAGGAAATATCTTCCGTTCAAAACTGGAAAGAAGCTTTCTGAGAAACTGCTCTGTGTTCTGTTAATTCATATCACAGAGTTACATCTTTCCCTTGAAGAAGCCTTTCGCTAAGGCTGTTCTTGTGGAATTGGCAAAGGGATATATGGAAGCCCATAGAGGGCTATGGTGAAAAAGGAAATATCTTCCGTCCAAAACTGGAAAGATGGTTTCTGAGAAACTGCTCTGTGTTCTGTTAATTCATCTCACAGAGTTACATCTTTCCCTTCAAGAAGCCTTTCGCTAAGGCTGTTCTTGTGGAATTGGCAAAGGGATATTTGGAAGCCCATAGAGGGCTATGGTGAAAAAGGAAATATCTTCCGTTCAAAACTGGAAAGAAGCTTTCTGAGAAACTGCTCTGTGTTCTGTTAATTCATCTCACAGAGTTACATCTTTCCCTTTAAGAAGCCTTTCGCTAAGGCTGTTCTTGTGGAATTGGCAAAGGGATATTTGGAAGCCCTTAGAAGTCTATGATGAAAAAGGAAATATCTTCCGTTCAAAACCGGAAAGAAGCTTTCTGAGAAACTGCTCTGTGTTCTGTTAATTCATCTCACAGAGTTACATCTTTCCCTTCAAGAAGCCTTTCGCTAAGGCTGTTCTTGTGGAATTGGCAAAGGGATATTTGGAATCCCATAGAGGGCTATGGTGAAAAAGGAAATATCTTCCGTTCAAAACTGGAAAGAATCTTTCTGAGAAACTGCCCTGTGTTCTGTTAATTCATCTCACAGAGTTACATCTTTCCCTTCAAGAAGCCTTTCGCTAAGGCTGTTCTTGTGGAATTGGCAAAGGGATATTTGGAAGCCCATAGAGGGCTATGGTGAAAAAGGAAATATCTTCCGTTCAAAACTGGAAAGAAGCTTTCTGAGAAACTGCTCTGTGTTCTGTTAATTCATATCACAGAGTTACATCTTTCCCTTCTAGAAGCCTTTCGCTAAGGCTGTTCTTGTGGAATTGGCAAAGGGATATTTGGAAGCCCATAGAGGGCAACGGTGAAAAAGGAAATATCTTCCGTTCAAAACTGGAAAGAAGCTTTCTGAGAAACAGCTCTGTGTTCTTTTAATTCATCTCAGAGAGTTACATCTTTCTATTCAAGAAGCCTTTCGCTAAGGCTGTTCTTGTGGAATTTTCAAAGGGATATTTGGAATCCCTTAGAGGGCTATGGTGAAAAAGGAAATATCTTCCGTTCAAAACTGGAAAGAAGCTTTCTGAGAAACTTCTCTGTGTTCTGTTAATTCATCTCACAGAATTACATCTTTCCCTTCAAGAAGCCTTTCGCTAAGGCTGTTCTTGTGGAATTGCCAAAGGGATATTTGGAAGCATATAGAGGGCTATCGTGAAAAAGGAAATATCTTCCGTTCAAAACTGGAAAGAAGCTTTCTGAGAAACTGCTCTGTGTTCTGTTAATTCATATCACAGAGTTACATCTTTCCCTTCAAGAAGCCTTTCGCTAAGGCTGTTCTTGTGGAATTGGCAAAGGGATATTTGGAAGCCCATAGAGGGCTATGGTGAAAAAGGAAATATCTTCCGTTCAAAACTGGAAAGAAACTTTCTGAGAAACTGCTGTGTGTTCTGTTAACTCATCTCACAGAGTTACATCCTTCCTTTCAAGAAACCTTTCGCTAAGACTGTTCTTGTGGAATAGGCAAAGAGATATTTGGAAGCCCTTAGAGGGCTATGGTGAAAAAGGAAATATCTTCCGTTCAAAACTGGAAAGAAGCTGTCTGAGAAACTGCTCTGTGTTCTGTTAACTCATCTCACAGAGTTACATCTTTCCCTTCAGGAAGCCTTTCGCTAAGGCTGTTCTTGTGGAATTGGCAAAGAGATATTTGGAAGCCTATAGAGGGCTATGGTGAAAAAGGAAATATCTTCCGTTCAAAACTGTAAAGAAGCTTTCTGAGAAACTGCTTTATGTTCTGTTAATTCATCTCACAGAGTTACATCTTTCCCTTCAAGAAGCCTTTCCTAAGGCTGTCGTTGTGGAATTGGCAAACGGATATTTGGAAGCCCATAGAGGGCTAGGGTGAAAAAGGAAATATCTTCCGTTCAAAACTGGAAAGAAGCTTTCTGAGAAACTGCTCTGTGTTCTGTTAATTCATCTCAGAGAGTTACATCTTTCAATTCAAGAAGCCTTTCGCTAAGGCTGTTCTTGTGGAATTGGCAAAGGGATATTTGGAAACCCATAGAGGGCTAGGGTGAAAAAGGAAATATCTTCCGTTCAAAACTGGAAAGAAGCTTCCTGAGAAACTGCTCTGTGTTCTATTAATTCATCTCACAGAGTTACATCTTTCCCTTTAAGAAGCCTTTCGCTAAGGCTGTTCTTGTGGAATTGGCAAAGGGATATTTGGAAGCCCATAGAAGGCGATGGTGAAAAAGGAAATATCTTCCGTTCAAAACTGGAAAGAAGCTTTCTGAGAAACTGCTCTGTGTTCTGTTAATTCATCTCACAGAGTTACATCTTTCCCTTCAAGAAGCCTTTCGCTAAGGCTTTTCTTGTGGAATTGGCAAAGGGATATTTGGAATCCCATAGAGGGCTATGGTGAAAAAGGAAATATCTTCCGTTCAAAACTGGAAAGAAGCTTTCTGAGAAACTGCTCTGTGTTCTGTTAATTCACCTCACAGAGTTACATCTTTCCCTTCAAGAAGCCTTTCGCTAAGGCTGTTCTTGTGGAATTGGCAAAGGGATATTTGGAAGCCCATAGAGGGCTATGGTGAAAAAGGAAATATCTTCCGTTCAAAACTGGAAAGAAGCTTTCTGAGAAACTGCTCTGTGTTCTGTTAATTCATCTCACAGAGTTACATCTTTCCCTTCTAGAAGCCTTTCGCTAAGGCTGTTCTTGTGGAATTGGCAAAGGGATATTTGGAAGCCCATAGAGGGCAACGGTGAAAAAGGAAATATCTTCCGTTCAAAACTGGAAAGAAGCTTTCTGAGAAACTGCTCTGTGTTCTGTTAATTCATCTCAGAGAGTTACATCTTTCAATTCAAGAAGCCTTTCGCTAAGGCTGTTCTTGTGGAATTGGCAAAGGGATATTTGGAAGCCCATAGAGGGCTATGGTGAAAAAGGAAATATCTTCCGTTCAAAACTGGAAAGAAGCTTTCTGAGAAACTGCTCTGTGTTCTGTTAATTCATCTCACAGAGTTACATCTTTCCCTTTAAGAAGCCTTTCGCTAAGGCTGTTCTTGTGGAATTGGCAAAGGGATATTTGGAAGCATATAGAGGGCTATGGTGAAAAAGGAAATATCTTCCGTTCAAAACTGGAAAGAAGCTTTCTGAGAAACTGCTCTGTGTTCTGTTAATTCATATCACAGAGTTACATCTTTCCCTTCAAGAAGCCTTTCGCTAAGGCTGTTCTTGTGGAATTGGCAAAGGGATATTTGGAAGCCCATAGAGGGCTATGGTGAAAAAGGAAATATCTTCCGTTCAAAACTGGAAAGAAGCTTTCTGAAAAACTGCTCTGTGTTCTGTTAATTCATCTCACAGAGTTACATCTTTCCCTTCAAGAAGCCTTTCGCTTAGGCTGTTCTTGTGGAATTGGCAAAGGGATATTTGGAAGCCCATAGAGGGCTATGGTGAAAAAGGAAATATCTTCCGTTCAAAACTGGAAAGAAGCTTTCTGAGAAACTGCTCTGTGTTCTGTTAATTCATCTCACAGAGTTACATCTTTCCCTTCAAGAAGCCTTTCGCTAAGGCTGTTCTTGTGGAATTGGCAAAGAGATATTTGGAAGCCCATAGAGGGCTATGGTGAAAAAGGAAATATCTTCCATTCAAAAATGGAAAGAAGCTTTCTGAGAAACTGCTCTGTGTTCTGTTAATTCATCTCACAGAGTTACATCTTTCCCTTCAAGAAGCCTTTCGCTAAGGCTGTCGTTGTGGAATTGGCAAACGGATATTTGGAAGCCCATAGAGGGCTATGGTGAAAAAGGAAATATCTTCCGTTCAAAACTGGAAAGAAGCTTTCTGAGAAACTGCTCTGTGTTCTGTTAATTCATCTCACAGAGTTACATCTTTCCCTTCAAGAAGCCTTTCGCTAAGGCTGTTCTTGTGGAATTGGCAAAGGGATATTTGGAAGCCCATAGAGGGCTATGGTGAAAAAGGAAATATCTTCCGTTCAAAACTGGAAAGAAGCTTTCTGAGAAACTGCTCTGTGTTCTGTTAATTCATCTCACAGAGTTACATCTTTCCCTTCAAGAAGCCTTTCGCTAAGGCTGTTCTTGTGGAATTGTCAAAGGGATATTTGGAAGCCCATAGAGGGCTATGGTGAAAAAGGAAATATCTTCCGTTCAAAACTGGAAAGAAGCTTTCTGAGAAACTGCTCTGTGTTCTGTTAATTCATCTCACAGAGTTACATCTTTCAAATCAAGAAGCCTTTCGCTAAGGCTGTTCTTGTGGAATTGGCAAAGGGATATTTGGAAGCATTTAGAGGACTATGGTGAAAAAGGAAATATCTTCCGTTCAAAACTGGAAAGAAGCTTTCAGAGAAAGTGTTTTATGTTCTGTTAATTCATGTCACAGAGTTACATCTTTCCCTTCAAGAAGCCTTTCGCTAAGTCTGTCGTTGTGGAATTGGCAAAGGGATATTTGGAAGCCCATAGTGGGCTATGGTGGAAAAGGAAATATCTTCCGTTCAAAACTGGAAAGAAGCTTTCTGAGAAACTGCTCTGTGTTCTGTTAATTCATCTCACAGAATTACATCTTTCCCTTCAAGAAGCCTTTCGCTAAGGCTGTTCTTGTGGAATTGGCAAAGGGACATTTGGAAGCATATAGAGGGCTACGGTGAAAAAGGAAATATCTTCCGTTCAAAACTGGAAAGAAGCTTTCTGAGAAACTGCTCTGTGTTCTGTTAATTCATATCACAGAGTTACATCTTTCCCTTGAAGAAGCCTTTCGCTAAGGCTGTTCTTGTGGAATTGGCAAAGGGATATTTGGAAGCCCATAGAGGGCTATGGTGAAAAAGGAAATATCTTCCGTCCAAAACTGGAAAGATGGTTTCTGAGAAACTGCTCTGTGTTCTGTTAATTCATCTCACAGAGTTACATCTTTCCCTTAAAGAAGCCTTTCGCTAAGGCTGTTCTTGTGGAATTGGCAAAGGGATATTTGGAAGCCCATAGAGGGCTATGGTGAAAAAGGAAATATCTTCCGTTCAAAACTGGAAAGAAGCTTTCTGAGAAACTGCTCTGTGTTCTGTTAATTCATCTCACAGAGTTACATCTTTCCCTTTAAGAAGCCTTTCGCTAAGGCTGTTCTTGTGGAATTGGCAAAGGGATATTTGGAAGCCCTTAGAAGTCTATGGTGAAAAAGGAAATATCTTCCGTTCAAAACCGGAAAGAAGCTTTCTGAGAAACTGCTCTCTGTTCTGTTAATTCATCTCACAGAGTTACATCTTTCCCTTCAAGAAGCCTTTCGCTAAGGCTGTTCTTGTGGAATTGGCAAAGGGATATTTGGAATCCCATAGAGGGCTATGGTGAAAAAGGAAATATCTTCCGTTCAAAACTGGAAAGAATCTTTCTGAGAAACTGCCCTGTGTTCTGTTAATTCATCTCACAGAGTTACATCTTTCCCTTCAAGAAGCCTTTCGCTAAGGCTGTTCTTGTGGAATTGGCAAAGGGATATTTGGAAGCCCATAGAGGGCTATGGTGAAAAAGGAAATATCTTCCGTTCAAAACTGGAAAGAAGCTTTCTGAGAAACTGCTCTGTGTTCTGTTAATTTATCTCACAGAGTTACATCTTTCCCTTCAAGAAGCCTTTCGCTAAGGCTGTTCTTGTGGAATTGGCAAAGGGATATTTGGAAGCCCATAGAGGGCTATGGTGAAAAAGGAAATATCTTCCGTTCAAAACTGGAAAGAAGCTTTCTGAGAAACTGCTCTGTGTTCTGTTAATTCATCTCACAGAGTTACATCTTTCCCTTCAAGAAGCCTTTCGCTAAGGCTGTTCTTGTGGAATTGTCAAAGGGATATTTGGAAGCCCATAGAGGGCTATGGTGAAAAAGGAAATATCTTCCGTTCAAAACTGGAAAGAAGCTTTCTGAGAAACTGCTCTGTGTTCTGTTAATTCATCTCACAGAGTTACATCTTTCAAATCAAGAAGCCTTTCGCTAAGGCTGTTCTTGTGGAATTGGCAAAGGGATATTTGGAAGCATTTAGAGGACTATGGTGAAAAAGGAAATATCTTCCGTTCAAAACTGGAAAGAAGCTTTCAGAGAAAGTGTTTTATGTTCTGTTAATTCATGTCACAGAGTTACATCTTTCCCTTCAAGAAGCCTTTCGCTAAGTCTGTCGTTGTGGAATTGGCAAAGGGATATTTGGAAGCCCATAGTGGGCTATGGTGGAAAAGGAAATATCTTCCGTTCAAAACTGGAAAGAAGCTTTCTGAGAAACTGCTCTGTGTTCTGTTAATTCATCTCACAGAATTACATCTTTCCCTTCAAGAAGCCTTTCGCTAAGGCTGTTCTTGTGGAATTGGCAAAGGGACATTTGGAAGCATATAGAGGGCTACGGTGAAAAAGGAAATATCTTCCGTTCAAAACTGGAAAGAAGCTTTCTGAGAAACTGCTCTGTGTTCTGTTAATTCATATCACAGAGTTACATCTTTCCCTTGAAGAAGCCTTTCGCTAAGGCTGTTCTTGTGGAATTGGCAAAGGGATATTTGGAAGCCCATAGAGGGCTATGGTGAAAAAGGAAATATCTTCCGTCCAAAACTGGAAAGATGGTTTCTGAGAAACTGCTCTGTGTTCTGTTAATTCATCTCACAGAGTTACATCTTTCCCTTAAAGAAGCCTTTCGCTAAGGCTGTTCTTGTGGAATTGGCAAAGGGATATTTGGAAGCCCATAGAGGGCTATGGTGAAAAAGGAAATATCTTCCGTTCAAAACTGGAAAGAAGCTTTCTGAGAAACTGCTCTGTGTTCTGTTAATTCATCTCACAGAGTTACATCTTTCCCTTTAAGAAGCCTTTCGCTAAGGCTGTTCTTGTGGAATTGGCAAAGGGATATTTGGAAGCCCTTAGAAGTCTATGGTGAAAAAGGAAATATCTTCCGTTCAAAACCGGAAAGAAGCTTTCTGAGAAACTGCTCTCTGTTCTGTTAATTCATCTCACAGAGTTACATCTTTCCCTTCAAGAAGCCTTTCGCTAAGGCTGTTCTTGTGGAATTGGCAAAGGGATATTTGGAATCCCATAGAGGGCTATGGTGAAAAAGGAAATATCTTCCGTTCAAAACTGGAAAGAATCTTTCTGAGAAACTGCCCTGTGTTCTGTTAATTCATCTCACAGAGTTACATCTTTCCCTTCAAGAAGCCTTTCGCTAAGGCTGTTCTTGTGGAATTGGCAAAGGGATATTTGGAAGCATATAGAGGGCTATGGTGAAAAAGGAAATATCTTCCGTTCAAAACTGGAAAGAAGCTTTCTGAGAAACTGCTCTGTGTTCTGTTAATTCATATCACAGAGTTACATCTTTCCCTTCAAGAAGCCTTTCGCTAAGGCTGTTCTTGTGGAATTGGCAAAGGGATATTTGGAAGCCCATAGAGGGCTATGGTGAAAAAGGAAATATCTTCCGTTCAAAACTGGAAAGAAGCTTTCTGAAAAACTGCTCTGTGTTCTGTTAATTCATCTCACAGAGTTACATCTTTCCCTTCAAGAAGCCTTTCGCTTAGGCTGTTCTTGTGGAATTGGCAAAGGGATATTTGGAAGCCCATAGAGGGCTATGGTGAAAAAGGAAATATCTTCCGTTCAAAACTGGAAAGAAGCTTTCTGAGAAACTGCTCTGTGTTCTGTTAATTCATCTCACAGAGTTACATCTTTCCCTTCAAGAAGCCTTTCGCTAAGGCTGTTCTTGTGGAATTGGCAAAGAGATATTTGGAAGCCCATAGAGGGCTATGGTGAAAAAGGAAATATCTTCCATTCAAAAATGGAAAGAAGCTTTCTGAGAAACTGCTCTGTGTTCTGTTAATTCATCTCACAGAGTTACATCTTTCCCTTCAAGAAGCCTTTCGCTAAGGCTGTCGTTGTGGAATTGGCAAACGGATATTTGGAAGCCCATAGAGGGCTATGGTGAAAAAGGAAATATCTTCCGTTCAAAACTGGAAAGAAGCTTTCTGAGAAACTGCTCTGTGTTCTGTTAATTCATCTCACAGAGTTACATCTTTCCCTTCAAGAAGCCTTTCGCTAAGGCTGTTCTTGTGGAATTGGCAAAGGGATATTTGGAAGCCCATAGAGGGCTATGGTGAAAAAGGAAATATCTTCCGTTCAAAACTGGAAAGAAGCTTTCTGAGAAACTGCTCTGTGTTCTGTTAATTCATCTCACAGACTTACATCTTTCCCTTCAAGAAGCCTTTCGCTAAGGCTGTTCTTGTGGAATTGTCAAAGGGATATTTGGAAGCCCATAGAGGGCTATGGTGAAAAAGGAAATATCTTCCGTTCAAAACTGGAAAGAAGCTTTCTGAGAAACTGCTCTGTGTTCTGTTAATTCATCTCACAGAGTTACATCTTTCCCTTCAAGAAGCCTTTCGCTAAGGCTGTTCTTGTGGAATTGGCAAAGGGATATTTGGAAGCCCATAGAGGGCGATGGTGAAAAAGGAAATATCTTCCGTTCAAAACTGGAAACAAGCTTTCTGAGAAACTGCTCTGTGTTCTGTTAATTCATCTCACAGAGTTACATCTTTCAAATCAAGAAGCCTTTCGCTAAGGCTGTTCTTGTGGAATTGGCAAAGGGATATTTGGAAGCATTTAGAGGACTATGGTGAAAAAGGAAATATCTTCCGTTCAAAACTGGAAAGAAGCTTTCAGAGAAAGTGTTTTATGTTCTGTTAATTCATGTCACAGAGTTACATCTTTCCCTTCAAGAAGCCTTTCGCTAAGTCTGTCGTTGTGGAATTGGCAAAGGGATATTTGGAAGCCCATAGTGGGCTATGGTGGAAAAGGAAATATCTTCCGTTCAAAACTGGAAAGAAGCTTTCTGAGAAACTGCTCTGTGTTCTGTTAATTCATCTCACAGAATTACATCTTTCCCTTCAAGAAGCCTTTCGCTAAGGCTGTTCTTGTGGAATTGGCAAAGGGACATTTGGAAGCATATAGAGGGCTACGGTGAAAAAGGAAATATCTTCCGTTCAAAACTGGAAAGAAGCTTTCTGAGAAACTGCTCTGTGTTCTGTTAATTCATATCACAGAGTTACATCTTTCCCTTGAAGAAGCCTTTCGCTAAGGCTGTTCTTGTGGAATTGGCAAAGGGATATTTGGAAGCCCATAGAGGGCTATGGTGAAAAAGGAAATATCTTCCGTCCAAAACTGGAAAGATGGTTTCTGAGAAACTGCTCTGTGTTCTGTTAATTCATCTCACAGAGTTACATCTTTCCCTTAAAGAAGCCTTTCGCTAAGGCTGTTCTTGTGGAATTGGCAAAGGGATATTTGGAAGCCCATAGAGGGCTATGGTGAAAAAGGAAATATCTTCCGTTCAAAACTGGAAAGAAGCTTTCTGAGAAACTGCTCTGTGTTCTGTTAATTCATCTCACAGAGTTACATCTTTCCCTTTAAGAAGCCTTTCGCTAAGGCTGTTCTTGTGGAATTGGCAAAGGGATATTTGGAAGCCCTTAGAAGTCTATGGTGAAAAAGGAAATATCTTCCGTTCAAAACCGGAAAGAAGCTTTCTGAGAAACTGCTCTGTGTTCTGTTAATTCATCTCACAGAGTTACATCTTTCCCTTCAAGAAGCCTTTCGCTAAGGCTGTTCTTGTGGAATTGGCAAAGGGATATTTGGAATCCCATAGAGGGCTATGGTGAAAAAGGAAATATCTTCCGTTCAAAACTGGAAAGAATCTTTCTGAGAAACTGCCCTGTGTTCTGTTAATTCATCTGACAGAGTTACATCTTTCCCTTCAAGAAGCCTTTCGCTAAGGCTGTTCTTGTGGAATTGGCAAAGGGATATTTGGAAGCCCATAGAGGGCTATGGTGAAAAAGGAAATATCTTCCGTTCAAAACTGGAAAGAAGCTTTCTGAGAAACTGCTCTGTGTTCTGTTAATTCATATCACAGAGTTACATCTTTCCCTTCTAGAAGCCTTTCGCTAAGGCTGTTCTTGTGGAATTGGCAAAGGGATATTTGGAAGCCCATAGAGGGCAACGGTGAAAAAGGAAATATCTTCCGTTCAAAACTGGAAAGAAGCTTTCTGAGAAACTGCTCTGTGTTCTTTTAATTCATCTCAGAGAGTTACATCTTTCTATTCAAGAAGCCTTTCGCTAAGGCTGTTCTTGTGGAATTTTCAAAGGGATATTTGGAATCCCTTAGAGGGCTATGGTGAAAAAGGAAATATCTTCCGTTCAAAACTGGAAAGAAGCTTTCTGAGAAACTTCTCTGTGTTCTGTTAATTCATCTCACAGAATTACATCTTTCCCTTCAAGAAGCCTTTCGCTAAGGCTGTTCTTGTGGAATTGGCAAAGGGATATTTGGAAGCATATAGAGGGCTATCGTGAAAAAGGAAATATCTTCCGTTCAAAACTGGAAAGAAGCTTTCTGAGAAACTGCTCTGTGTTCTGTTAATTCATATCACAGAGTTACATCTTTCCCTTCAAGAAGCCTTTCGCTAAGGCTGTTCTTGTGGAATTGTCAAAGGGATATTTGGAAGCCCATAGAGGGCTATGGTGAAAAAGGAAATATCTTCCGTTCAAAACTGGAAAGAAGCTTTCTGAGAAACTGCTCTGTGTTCTGGTAATTCATCTCACAGAGTTACATCTTTCCCTTCAAGAAGCCTTTCGCTAAGGCTGTTCTTGTGGAATTGGCAAAGGGATATTTGGAAGCCCATAGAGGGCGATGGTGAAAAAGGAAATATCTTCCGTTCAAAACTGGAAAGAAGCTTTCTGAGAAACTGCTCTGTGTTCTGTTAATTCATCTCACAGAGTTACATCTTTCAAATCAAGAAGCCTTTCGCTAAGGCTGTTCTTGTGGAATTGGCAAAGGGATATTTGGAAGCATTTAGAGGACTATGGTGAAAAAGGAAATATCTTCCGTTCAAAACTGGAAAGAAGCTTTCAGAGAAAGTGTTTTATGTTCTGTTAATTCATGTCACAGAGTTACATCTTTCCCTTCAAGAAGCCTTTCGCTAAGTCTGTCGTTGTGGAATTGGCAAAGGGATATTTGGAAGCCCATAGTGGGCTATGGTGGAAAAGGAAATATCTTCCGTTCAAAACTGGAAAGAAGCTTTCTGAGAAACTGCTCTGTGTTCTGTTAATTCATCTCACAGAATTACATCTTTCCCTTCAAGAAGCCTTTCGCTAAGGCTGTTCTTGTGGAATTGGCAAAGGGACATTTGGAAGCATATAGAGGGCTACGGTGAAAAAGGAAATATCTTCCGTTCAAAACTGGAAAGAAGCTTTCTGAGAAACTGCTCTGTGTTCTGTTAATTCATATCACAGAGTTACATCTTTCCCTTGAAGAAGCCTTTCGCTAAGGCTGTTCTTGTGGAATTGGCAAAGGGATATTTGGAAGCCCATAGAGGGCTATGGTGAAAAAGGAAATATCTTCCGTCCAAAACTGGAAAGATGGTTTCTGAGAAACTGCTCTGTGTTCTGTTAATTCATCTCACAGAGTTACATCTTTCCCTTAAAGAAGCCTTTCGCTAAGGCTGTTCTTGTGCAATTGGCAAAGGGATATTTGGAAGCCCATAGAGGGCTATGGTGAAAAAGGAAATATCTTCCGTTCAAAACTGGAAAGAAGCTTTCTGAGAAACTGCTCTGTGTTCTGTTAATTCATCTCACAGAGTTACATCTTTCCCTTTAAGAAGCCTTTCGCTAAGGCTGTTCTTGTGGAATTGGCAAAGGGATATTTGGAAGCCCTTAGAAGTCTATGGTGAAAAAGGAAATATCTTCCGTTCAAAACCGGAAAGAAGCTTTCTGAGAAACTGCTCTCTGTTCTGTTAATTCATCTCACAGAGTTACATCTTTCCCTTCAAGAAGCCTTTCGCTTAGGCTGTTCTTGTGGAATTGGCAAAGGGATATTTGGAAGCCCATAGAGGGCTATGGTGAAAAAGGAAATATCTTCCGTTCAAAACTGGAAAGAAGCTTTCTGAAAAACTGCTCTGTGTTCTGTTAATTCATCTCACAGAGTTACATCTTTCCCTTCAAGAAGCCTTTCGCTTAGGCTGTTCTTGTGGAATTGGCAAAGGGATATTTGGAAGCCCATAGAGGGCTATGGTGAAAAAGGAAATATCTTCCGTTCAAAACTGGAAAGAAGCTTTCTGAGAAACTGCTCTGTGTTCTGTTAATTCATCTCACAGAGTTACATCTTTCCCTTCAAGAAGCCTTTCGCTAAGGCTGTTCTTGTGGAATTGGCAAAGAGATATTTGGAAGCCCATAGAGGGCTATGGTGAAAAAGGAAATATCTTCCATTCAAAAATGGAAAGAAGCTTTCTGAGAAACTGCTCTGTGTTCTGTTAATTCATCTCACAGAGTTACATCTTTCCCTTCAAGAAGCCTTTCGCTAAGGCTGTCGTTGTGGAATTGGCAAACGGATATTTGGAAGCCCATAGAGGGCTATGGTGAAAAAGGAAATATCTTCCGTTCAAAACTGGAAAGAAGCTTTCTGAGAAACTGCTCTGTGTTCTGTTAATTCATCTCACAGAGTTACATCTTTCCCTTCAAGAAGCCTTTCGCTAAGGCTGTTCTTGTGGAATTGGCAAAGGGATATTTGGAAGCCCATAGAGGGCTATGGTGAAAAAGGAAATATCTTCCGTTCAAAACTGGAAAGAAGCTTTCTGAGAAACTGCTCTGTGTTCTGTTAATTCATCTCACAGAGTTACATCTTTCCCTTCAAGAAGCCTTTCGCTAAGGCTGTTCTTGTGGAATTGTCAAAGGGATATTTGGAAGCCCATAGAGGGCTATGGTGAAAAAGGAAATATCTTCCGTTCAAAACTGGAAAGAAGCTTTCTGAGAAACTGCTCTGTGTTCTGTTAATTCATCTCACAGAGTTACATCTTTCCCTTCAAGAAGCCTTTCGCTAAGGCTGTTCTTGTGGAATTGGCAAAGGGATATTTGGAAGCCCATAGAGGGCGATGGTGAAAAAGGAAATATCTTCCGTTCAAAACTGGAAACAAGCTTTCTGAGAAACTGCTCTGTGTTCTGTTAATTCATCTCACAGAGTTACATCTTTCAAATCAAGAAGCCTTTCGCTAAGGCTGTTCTTGTGGAATTGGCAAAGGGATATTTGGAAGCATTTAGAGGACTATGGTGAAAAAGGAAATATCTTCCGTTCAAAACTGGAAAGAAGCTTTCAGAGAAAGTGTTTTATGTTCTGTTAATTCATGTCACAGAGTTACATCTTTCCCTTCAAGAAGCCTTTCGCTAAGTCTGTCGTTGTGGAATTGGCAAAGGGATATTTGGAAGCCCATAGTGGGCTATGGTGGAAAAGGAAATATCTTCCGTTCAAAACTGGAAAGAAGCTTTCTGAGAAACTGCTCTGTGTTCTGTTAATTCATCTCACAGAATTACATCTTTCCCTTCAAGAAGCCTTTCGCTAAGGCTGTTCTTGTGGAATTGGCAAAGGGACATTTGGAAGCATATAGAGGGCTACGGTGAAAAAGGAAATATCTTCCGTTCAAAACTGGAAAGAAGCTTTCTGAGAAACTGCTCTGTGTTCTGTTAATTCATATCACAGAGTTACATCTTTCCCTTGAAGAAGCCTTTCGCTAAGGCTGTTCTTGTGGAATTGGCAAAGGGATATTTGGAAGCCCATAGAGGGCTATGGTGAAAAAGGAAATATCTTCCGTCCAAAACTGGAAAGATGGTTTCTGAGAAACTGCTCTGTGTTCTGTTAATTCATCTCACAGAGTTACATCTTTCCCTTAAAGAAGCCTTTCGCTAAGGCTGTTCTTGTGGAATTGGCAAAAGGAGATTTGGAAGCCCATAGAGGGCTATGGTGAAAAAGGAAATATCTTCCGTTCAAAACTGGAAAGAAGCTTTCTGAGAAACTGCTCTGTGTTCTGTTAATTCATCTCACAGAGTTACATCTTTCCCTTTAAGAAGCCTTTCGCTAAGGCTGTTCTTGTGGAATTGGCAAAGGGATATTTGGAAGCCCTTAGAAGTCTATGGTGAAAAAGGAAATATCTTCCGTTCAAAACCGGAAAGAAGCTTTCTGAGAAACTGCTCTGTGTTCTGTTAATTCATCTCACAGAGTTACATCTTTCCCTTCAAGAAGCCTTTCGCTAAGGCTGTTCTTGTGGAATTGGCAAAGGGATATTTGGAATCCCATAGAGGGCTATGGTGAAAAAGGAAATATCTTCCGTTCAAAACTGGAAAGAATCTTTCTGAGAAACTGCCCTGTGTTCTGTTAATTCATCTGACAGAGTTACATCTTTCCCTTCAAGAAGCCTTTCGCTAAGGCTGTTCTTGTGGAATTGGCAAAGGGATATTTGGAAGCCCATAGAGGGCTATGGTGAAAAAGGAAATATCTTCCGTTCAAAACTGGAAAGAAGCTTTCTGAGAAACTGCTCTGTGTTCTGTTAATTCATATCACAGAGTTACATCTTTCCCTTCTAGAAGCCTTTCGCTAAGGCTGTTCTTGTGGAATTGGCAAAGGGATATTTGGAAGCCCATAGAGGGCAACGGTGAAAAAGGAAATATCTTCCGTTCAAAACTGGAAAGAAGCTTTCTGAGAAACTGCTCTGTGTTCTTTTAATTCATCTCAGAGAGTTACATCTTTCTATTCAAGAAGCCTTTCGCTAAGGCTGTTCTTGTGGAATTTTCAAAGGGATATTTGGAATCCCTTAGAGGGCTATGGTGAAAAAGGAAATATCTTCCGTTCAAAACTGGAAAGAAGCTTTCTGAGAAACTTCTCTGTGTTCTGTTAATTCATCTCACAGAATTACATCTTTCCCTTCAAGAAGCCTTTCGCTAAGGCTGTTCTTGTGGAATTGGCAAAGGGATATTTGGAAGCATATAGAGGGCTATCGTGAAAAAGGAAATATCTTCCGTTCAAAACTGGAAAGAAGCTTTCTGAGAAACTGCTCTGTGTTCTGTTAATTCATATCACGGAGTTACATCTTTCCCTTCAAGAAGCCTTTCGCTAAGGCTGTTCTTGTGGAATTGTCAAAGGGATATTTGGAAGCCCATAGAGGGCTATGGTGAAAAAGGAAATATCTTCCGTTCAAAACTGGAAAGAAGCTTTCTGAGAAACTGCTCTGTGTTCTGTTAATTCATCTCACAGAGTTACATCTTTCCCTTCAAGAAGCCTTTCGCTAAGGCTGTTCTTGTGGAATTGGCAAAGGGATATTTGGAAGCCCATAGAGGGCGATGGTGAAAAAGGAAATATCTTCCGTTCAAAACTGGAAAGAAGCTTTCTGAGAAACTGCTCTGTGTTCTGTTAATTCATCTCACAGAGTTACATCTTTCCCTTTAAGAAGCCTTTCGCTAAGGCTGTTCTTGTGGAATTGGCAAAGGGATATTTGGAAGCCCTTAGAAGTCTATGATGAAAAAGGAAATATCTTCCGTTCAAAACCGGAAAGAAGCTTTCTGAGAAACTGCTCTGTGTTCTGTTAATTCATCTCACAGAGTTACATCTTTCCCTTCAAGAAGCCTTTCGCTATGGCTGTTCTTGTGGAATTGGCAAAGGGATATTTGGAATCCCATAGAGGGCTATGGTGAAAAAGGAAATATCTTCCGTTCAAAACTGGAAAGAATCTTTCTGAGAAACTGCCCTGTGTTCTGTTAATTCATCTCACAGAGTTACATCTTTCCCTTCAAGAAGCCTTTCGCTAAGGCTGTTCTTGTGGAATTGGCAAAGGGATATTTGGAAGCCCATAGAGGGCTATGGTGAAAAAGGAAATATCTTCCGTTCAAAACTGGAAAGAAGCTTTCTGAGAAACTGCTCTGTGTTCTGTTAATTCATATCACAGAGTTACATCTTTCCCTTCTAGAAGCCTTTCGCTAAGGCTGTTCTTGTGGAATTGGCAAAGGGATATTTGGAAGCCCATAGAGGGCAACGGTGAAAAAGGAAATATCTTCCGTTCAAAACTGGAAAGGAGCTTTCTGAGAAACTGCTCTGTGTTCTTTTAATTCATCTCAGAGAGTTACATCTTTCTATTCAAGAAGCCTTTCGCTAAGGCTGTTCTTGTGGAATTTTCAAAGGGATATTTGGAATCCCTTAGAGGGCTATGGTGAAAAAGGAAATATCTTCCGTTCAAAACTGGAAAGAAGCTTTCTGAGAAACTTCTCTGTGTTCTGTTAATTCATCTCACAGAATTACATCTTTCCCTTCAAGAAGCCTTTCGCTAAGGCTGTTCTTGTGGAATTGGCAAAGGGATATTTGGAAGCATATAGAGGGCTATCGTGAAAAAGGAAATATCTTCCGTTCAAAACTGGAAAGAAGCTTTCTGAGAAACTGCTCTGTGTTCTGTTAATTCATATCACAGAGTTACATCTTTCCCTTCAAGAAGCCTTTCGCTAAGGCTGTTCTTGTGGAATTGGCAAAGGGATATTTGGAAGCCCATAGAGGGCTATGGTGAAAAAGGAAATATCTTCCGTTCAAAACTGGAAAGAAACTTTCTGAGAAACTGCTGTGTGTTCTGTTAACTCATCTCACAGAGTTACATCCTTCCTTTCAAGAAACCTTTCGCTAAGACTGTTCTTGTGGAATAGGCAAAGAGATATTTGGAAGCCCTTAGAGGGCTATGGTGAAAAAGGAAATATCTTCCGTTCAAAACTGGAAAGAAGCTGTCTGAGAAACTGCTCTGTGTTCTGTTAACTCATCTCACAGAGTTACATCTTTCCCTTCAGGAAGCCTTTCGCTAAGGCTGTTCTTGTGGAATTGGCAAAGGGATATTTGGAAGCCCATAGAGGGCGATGGTGAAAAAGGAAATATCTTCCGTTCAAAACTGGAAAGAAGCTTTCTGAGAAACTGCTCTGTGTTCTGTTAATTCATCTCACAGAGTTACATCTTTCAAATCAAGAAGCCTTTCGCTAAGGCTGTTCTTGTGGAATTGGCAAAGGGATATTTGGAAGCATTTAGAGGACTATGGTGAAAAAGGAAATATCTTCCGTTCAAAACTGGAAAGAAGCTTTCAGAGAAAGTGTTTTATGTTCTGTTAATTCATGTCACAGAGTTACATCTTTCCCTTCAAGAAGCCTTTCGCTAAGTCTGTCGTTGTGGAATTGGCAAAGGGATATTTGGAAGCCCATAGTGGGCTATGGTGGAAAAGGAAATATCTTCCGTTCAAAACTGGAAAGAAGCTTTCTGAGAAACTGCTCTGTGTTCTGTTAATTCATCTCACAGAATTACATCTTTCCCTTCAAGAAGCCTTTCGCTAAGGCTGTTCTTGTGGAATTGGCAAAGGGTCATTTGGAAGCATATAGAGGGCTACGGTGAAAAAGGAAATATCTTCCGTTCAAAACTGGAAAGAAGCTTTCTGAGAAACTGCTCTGTGTTCTGTTAATTCATATCACAGAGTTACATCTTTCCCTTGAAGAAGCCTTTCGCTAAGGCTGTTCTTGTGGAATTGGCAAAGGGATATATGGAAGCCCATAGAGGGCTATGGTGAAAAAGGAAATATCTTCCGTCCAAAACTGGAAAGATGGTTTCTGAGAAACTGCTCTGTGTTCTGTTAATTCATCTCACAGAGTTACATCTTTCCCTTCAAGAAGCCTTTCGCTAAGGCTGTTCTTGTGGAATTGGCAAAGGGATATTTGGAAGCCCATAGAGGGCTATGGTGAAAAAGGAAATATCTTCCGTTCAAAACTGGAAAGAAGCTTTCTGAGAAACTGCTCTGTGTTCTGTTAATTCATCTCACAGAGTTACATCTTTCCCTTTAAGAAGCCTTTCGCTAAGGCTGTTCTTGTGGAATTGGCAAAGGGATATTTGGAAGCCCTTAGAAGTCTATGATGAAAAAGGAAATATCTTCCGTTCAAAACCGGAAAGAAGCTTTCTGAGAAACTGCTCTGTGTTCTGTTAATTCATCTCACAGAGTTACATCTTTCCCTTCAAGAAGCCTTTCGCTAAGGCTGTTCTTGTGGAATTGGCAAAGGGATATTTGGAATCCCATAGAGGGCTATGGTGAAAAAGGAAATATCTTCCGTTCAAAACTGGAAAGAATCTTTCTGAGAAACTGCCCTGTGTTCTGTTAATTCATCTCACAGAGTTACATCTTTCCCTTCAAGAAGCCTTTCGCTAAGGCTGTTCTTGTGGAATTGGCAAAGGGATATTTGGAAGCCCATAGAGGGCTATGGTGAAAAAGGAAATATCTTCCGTTCAAAACTGGAAAGAAGCTTTCTGAGAAACTGCTCTGTGTTCTGTTAATTCATATCACAGAGTTACATCTTTCCCTTCTAGAAGCCTTTCGCTAAGGCTGTTCTTGTGGAATTGGCAAAGGGATATTTGGAAGCCCATAGAGGGCAACGGTGAAAAAGGAAATATCTTCCGTTCAAAACTGGAAAGAAGCTTTCTGAGAAACTGCTCTGTGTTCTTTTAATTCATCTCAGAGAGTTACATCTTTCTATTCAAGAAGCCTTTCGCTAAGGCTGTTCTTGTGGAATATTCAAAGGGATATTTGGAATCCCTTAGAGGGCTATGGTGAAAAAGGAAATATCTTCCGTTCAAAACTGGAAAGAAGCTTTCTGAGAAACTTCTCTGTGTTCTGTTAATTCATCTCACAGAATTACATCTTTCCCTTCAAGAAGCCTTTCGCTAAGGCTGTTCTTGTGGAATTGGCAAAGGGATATTTGGAAGCATATAGAGGGCTATCGTGAAAAAGGAAATATCTTCCGTTCAAAACTGGAAAGAAGCTTTCTGAGAAACTGCTCTGTGTTCTGTTAATTCATATCACAGAGTTACATCTTTCCCTTCAAGAAGCCTTTCGCTAAGGCTGTTCTTGTGGAATTGGCAAAGGGATATTTGGAAGCCCATAGAGGGCTATGGTGAAAAAGGAAATATCTTCCGTTCAAAACTGGAAAGAAACTTTCTGAGAAACTGCTGTGTGTTCTGTTAACTCATCTCACAGAGTTACATCCTTCCTTTCAAGAAACCTTTCGCTAAGACTGTTCTTGTGGAATAGGCAAAGAGATATTTGGAAGCCCTTAGAGGGCTATGGTGAAAAAGGAAATATCTTCCGTTCAAAACTGGAAAGAAGCTGTCTGAGAAACTGCTCTGTGTTCTGTTAACTCATCTCACAGAGTTACATCTTTCCCTTCAGGAAGCCTTTCGCTAAGGCTGTTCTTGTGGAATTGGCAAAGAGATATTTGGAAGCCTATAGAGGGCTATGGTGAAAAAGGAAATATCTTCCGTTCAAAACTGTAAAGAAGCTTTCTGAGAAACTGCTTTATGTTCTGTTAATTCATCTCACAGAGTTACATCTTTCCCTTCAAGAAGCCTTTCCTAAGGCTGTCGTTGTGGAATTGGCAAACGGATATTTGGAAGCCCATAGAGGGCTAGGGTGAAAAAGGAAATATCTTCCGTTCAAAACTGGAAAGAAGCTTTCTGAGAAACTGCTCTGTGTTCTGTTAATTCATCTCAGAGAGTTACATCTTTCAATTCAAGAAGCCTTTCGCTAAGGCTGTTCTTGTGGAATTGGCAAAGGGATATTTGGAAACCCATAGAGGGCTAGGGTGAAAAAGGAAATATCTTCCGTTCAAAACTGGAAAGAAGCTTCCTGAGAAACTGCTCTGTGTTCTATTAATTCATCTCACAGAGTTACATCTTTCCCTTTAAGAAGCCTTTCGCTAAGGCTGTTCTTGTGGAATTGGCAAAGGGATATTTGGAAGCCCATAGAAGGCGATGGTGAAAAAGGAAATATCTTCCGTTCAAAACTGGAAAGAAGCTTTCTGAGAAACTGCTCTGTGTTCTGTTAATTCATCTCACAGAGTTACATCTTTCCCTTCAAGAAGCCTTTCGCTAAGGCTTTTCTTGTGGAATTGGCAAAGGGATATTTGGAATCCCATAGAGGGCTATGGTGAAAAAGGAAATATCTTCCGTTCAAAACTGGAAAGAAGCTTTCTGAGAAACTGCTCTGTGTTCTGTTAATTCACCTCACAGAGTTACATCTTTCCCTTCAAGAAGCCTTTCGCTAAGGCTGTTCTTGTGGAATTGGCAAAGGGATATTTGGAAGCCTATAGAGGGCTATGGTGAAAAAGGAAATATCTTCCGTTCAAAACTGGAAAGAAGCTTTCTGAGAAACTGCTCTGTGTTCTGTTAATTCATCTCACAGAGTTACATCTTTCCCTTCTAGAAGCCTTTCGCTAAGGCTGTTCTTGTGGAATTGGCAAAGGGATATTTGGAAGCCCATAGAGGGCTATGGTGAAAAAGGAAATATCTTCCGTTCAAAACTGGAAAGAAGCTTTCTGAGAAACTGCTCTGTGTTCTGTTAATTCATCTCACAGAGTTACATCTTTCCCTTCAAGAAGACTTTCGCTAAGGCTGTTCTTGTGGAATTGGCAAAGAGATATTTGGAAGCCCATAGAGGGCTATGGTGAAAAAGGAAATATCTTCCATTCAAAAATGGAAAGAAGCTTTCTGAGAAACTGCTCTGTGTTCTGTTAATTCATCTCACAGAGTTACATCTTTCCCTTCAAGAAGCCTTTCGCTAAGGCTGTCGTTGTGGAATTGGCAAACGGATATTTGGAAGCCCATAGAGGGCTATGGTGAAAAAGGAAATATCTTCCGTTCAAAACTGGAAAGAAGCTTTCTGAGAAACTGCTCTGTGTTCTGTTAATTCATCTCACAGAGTTACATCTTTCCCTTCAAGAAGCCTTTCGCTAAGGCTGTTCTTGTGGAATTGGCAAAGGGATATTTGGAAGCCCATAGAGGGCTATGGTGAAAAAGGAAATATCTTCCGTTCAAAACTGGAAAGAAGCTTTCTGAGAAACTGCTCTGTGTTCTGTTAATTCATCTCACAGAGTTACATCTTTCCCTTCAAGAAGCCTTTCGCTAAGGCTGTTCTTGTGGAATTGTCAAAGGGATATTTGGAAGCCCATAGAGGGCTATGGTGAAAAAGGAAATATCTTCCGTTCAAAACTGGAAAGAAGCTTTCTGAGAAACTGCTCTGTGTTCTGTTAATTCATCTCACAGAGTTACATCTTTCAAATCAAGAAGCCTTTCGCTAAGGCTGTTCTTGTGGAATTGGCAAAGGGATATTTGGAAGCATTTAGAGGACTATGGTGAAAAAGGAAATATCTTCCGTTCAAAACTGGAAAGAAGCTTTCAGAGAAAGTGTTTTATGTTCTGTTAATTCATGTCACAGAGTTACATCTTTCCCTTCAAGAAGCCTTTCGCTAAGTCTGTCGTTGTGGAATTGGCAAAGGGATATTTGGAAGCCCATAGTGGGCTATGGTGGAAAAGGAAATATCTTCCGTTCAAAACTGGAAAGAAGCTTTCTGAGAAACTGCTCTGTGTTCTGTTAATTCATCTCACAGAATTACATCTTTCCCTTCAAGAAGCCTTTCGCTAAGGCTGTTCTTGTGGAATTGGCAAAGGGACATTTGGAAGCATATAGAGGGCTACGGTGAAAAAGGAAATATCTTCCGTTCAAAACTGGAAAGAAGCTTTCTGAGAAACTGCTCTGTGTTCTGTTAATTCATATCACAGAGTTACATCTTTCCCTTGAAGAAGCCTTTCGCTAAGGCTGTTCTTGTGGAATTGGCAAAGGGATATTTGGAAGCCCATAGAGGGCTATGGTGAAAAAGGAAATATCTTCCGTCCAAAACTGGAAAGATGGTTTCTGAGAAACTGCTCTGTGTTCTGTTAATTCATCTCACAGAGTTACATCTTTCCCTTAAAGAAGCCTTTCGCTAAGGCTGTTCTTGTGGAATTGGCAAAGGGATATTTGGAAGCCCATAGAGGGCTATGGTGAAAAAGGAAATATCTTCCGTTCAAAACTGGAAAGAAGCTTTCTGAGAAACTGCTCTGTGTTCTGTTAATTCATCTCACAGAGTTACATCTTTCCCTTTAAGAAGCCTTTCGCTAAGGCTGTTCTTGTGGAATTGGCAAAGGGATATTTGGAAGCCCTTAGAAGTCTATGGTGAAAAAGGAAATATCTTCCGTTCAAAACCGGAAAGAAGCTTTCTGAGAAACTGCTCTCTGTTCTGTTAATTCATCTCACAGAGTTACATCTTTCCCTTCAAGAAGCCTTTCGCTAAGGCTGTTCTTGTGGAATTGGCAAAGGGATATTTGGAATCCCATAGAGGGCTATGGTGAAAAAGGAAATATCTTCCGTTCAAAACTGGAAAGAATCTTTCTGAGAAACTGCCCTGTGTTCTGTTAATTCATCTCACAGAGTTACATCTTTCCCTTCAAGAAGCCTTTCGCTAAGGCTGTTCTTGTGGAATTGGCAAAGGGATATTTGGAAGCCCATAGAGGGCTATGGTGAAAAAGGAAATATCTTCCGTTCAAAACTGGAAAGAAGCTTTCTGAGAAACTGCTCTGTGTTCTGTTAATTCATCTCACAGAGTTACATCTTTCCCTTCAAGAAGCCTTTCGCTAAGGCTGTTCTTGTGGAATTGGCAAAGGGATATTTGGAAGCCCATAGAGGGCTATGGTGAAAAAGGAAATATCTTCCGTTCAAAACTGGAAAGAAGCTTTCTGAGAAACTGCTCTGTGTTCTGTTAATTCATCTCACAGAGTTACATCTTTCCCTTCAAGAAGCCTTTCGCTAAGGCTGTTCTTGTGGAATTGTCAAAGGGATATTTGGAAGCCCATAGAGGGCTATGGTGAAAAAGGAAATATCTTCCGTTCAAAACTGGAAAGAAGCTTTCTGAGAAACTGCTCTGTGTTCTGTTAATTCATCTCACAGAGTTACATCTTTCAAATCAAGAAGCCTTTCGCTAAGGCTGTTCTTGTGGAATTGGCAAAGGGATATTTGGAAGCATTTAGAGGACTATGGTGAAAAAGGAAATATCTTCCGTTCAAAACTGGAAAGAAGCTTTCAGAGAAAGTGTATTATGTTCTGTTAATTCATGTCACAGAGTTACATCTTTCCCTTCAAGAAGCCTTTCGCTAAGTCTGTCGTTGTGGAATTGGCAAAGGGATATTTGGAAGCCCATAGTGGGCTATGGTGGAAAAGGAAATATCTTCCGTTCAAAACTGGAAAGAAGCTTTCTGAGAAACTGCTCTGTGTTCTGTTAATTCATCTCACAGAATTACATCTTTCCCTTCAAGAAGCCTTTCGCTAAGGCTGTTCTTGTGGAATTGGCAAAGGGACATTTGGAAGCATATAGAGGGCTACGGTGAAAAAGGAAATATCTTCCGTTCAAAACTGGAAAGAAGCTTTCTGAGAAACTGCTCTGTGTTCTGTTAATTCATATCACAGAGTTACATCTTTCCCTTGAAGAAGCCTTTCGCTAAGGCTGTTCTTGTGGAATTGGCAAAGGGATATTTGGAAGCCCATAGAGGGCTATGGTGAAAAAGGAAATATCTTCCGTCCAAAACTGGAAAGATGGTTTCTGAGAAACTGCTCTGTGTTCTGTTAATTCATCTCACAGAGTTACATCTTTCCCTTAAAGAAGCCTTTCGCTAAGGCTGTTCTTGTGGAATTGGCAAAGGGATATTTGGAAGCCCATAGAGGGCTATGGTGAAAAAGGAAATATCTTCCGTTCAAAACTGGAAAGAAGCTTTCTGAGAAACTGCTCTGTGTTCTGTTAATTCATCTCACAGAGTTACATCTTTCCCTTTAAGAAGCCTTTCGCTAAGGCTGTTCTTGTGGAATTGGCAAAGGGATATTTGGAAGCCCTTAGAAGTCTATGGTGAAAAAGGAAATATCTTCCGATCAAAACCGGAAAGAAGCTTTCTGAGAAACTGCTCTCTGTTCTGTTAATTCATCTCACAGAGTTACATCTTTCCCTTCAAGAAGCCTTTCGCTAAGGCTGTTCTTGTGGAATTGGCAAAGGGATATTTGGAATCCCATAGAGGGCTATGGTGAAAAAGGAAATATCTTCCGTTCAAAACTGGAAAGAATCTTTCTGAGAAACTGCCCTGTGTTCTGTTAATTCATCTCACAGAGTTACATCTTTCCCTTCAAGAAGCCTTTCGCTAAGGCTGTTCTTGTGGAATTGGCAAAGGGATATTTGGAAGCCCATAGAGTGCTACGGTGAAAAAGGAAATATCTTCCGTTCAAAACTGGAAAGAAGCTTTCTGAGAAACTGCTCTGTGTTCTGTTAATTCATCTCACAGAGTTACATCTTTCAATTCAAGAAGCCTTTCGCTAAGGCTGTTCTTGTGGAATTGGCAAAGGGATATTTGGAAGCCCATAGAGGGCTATGGTGAAAAAGGAAATATCTTCCGTTCAAAACTGGAAAAAAGCTTTCTGAGAAACTGCTCTGTGTTCTGTTAACTGATCTCACAGAGTTACATCTTTCCCTTCAAGAAGCCTTTCGCTAAGGCTGTTCTTGTGGAATTGGCAAAGGGATATTTGGAAGCCCTTAGAAGTCTATGGTGAAAAAGGAAATATCTTCCGTCCAAAACTGGAAAGAAGCTTTCTGAGAAACTGCTCTGTGTTCTGTTAATTCATCTCACAGAGTTACAACTTTCCCTTCAAGAAGCCTTTCGCTAAGGCTGTTCTTGTGGAATTGGCAAAGAGATATTTGGAAGCCCATAGAGGGCTATGGTGAAAAAGGAAATATCTTCCGTTCAAAACTGGAAAGAAGCTTTCTGAGAAACTGCTTTATGTTCTGTTAATTCATCTCACAGAGTTACATCTTTCCCTTCAAGAAGCCTTTCGCTAAGGCTGTCGTTGCGGAATTGGCAAACGGATATTTGGAAGCCCATAGTGGGCTATGGTGGAAAAGGAAATATCTTCCGTTCCAAACTGGAAAGAAGCTTTCTGAGAAACTGCTCTGTGTTCTGTTAATTCATCTCACAGAGTTACATCTTTCCCTTCAAGAAGCCTTTCGCTAAGGCTGTTCTTGTGGAATTGGCAAAGGGATATTTGGAAGCCCATAGAGGGCTATGGTGAAAAAGGAAATATCTTCCGTTCAAAACTGGAAAGAAGCTTTCTGAGAAACTGCTCGGTGTTCTGTTAATTCATCTCACAGAGTTACATCTTTCCCTTCAAGAAGCCTTTCGCTAAGGCTGTTCTTGTGGAATTGGCAAAGGGATATTTGGAAGCAAATAGACGGCTTTGGTGAAAAAGGAAATATCTTCCGTTCAAAACTAGAAAGAAGCTTTCTGAGAAACTGCTCTGTGTTCTGTTAATTCATCTCACAGAGTTACATCTTTCCCTTCAAGAAGCCTTTCGCTAAGGCTGTTCGTGTGGAATTGGCAAAGGGATATTTGGAATCCCATAGAGGGCTATGGTGAAAAAGGAAATATCTTCCGTTCAAAACTGGAAAGAAGCTTTCTGAGAAACTGCTCTGTGTTCTGTTAATTCATATCACAGAGTTACATCTTTCCCTTCAAGAAGCCTTTCGCTAAGGCTGTTCTTGTGGAATTGGCAAAGGGATATTTGGAAGCCCATAGAGGGCTATGGTGAAAAAGGAAATATCTTCCGTTCAAAACTGGAAAGATGGTTTCTGGGAAACTGCTCTGTGTTCTGTTAATTCATCTCACAGAGTTACATCTTTCCCTTAAAGAAGCCTTTCGCTAAGGCTGTTCTTGTGGAATTGGCAAAGGGATATTTGGAAGCCCATAGAGGGCTATGGTGAAAAAGGAAATATCTTCCATTCTAAACTGGAAAGAAGCTTTCTGAGAAACTGCTCTGTGTTCTGTTAATTCATCTCACAGAGTTACATCTTTCAATTCAAGAAGCCTTTCGCTAAGGCTGTTCTTGTGGAATTGGCAAAGGGATATTTGGAAGCCCATAGAGGGCTATGGTGAAAAAGGAAATATCTTCCGTTGAAAACTGGAAAGAATCTTTCTGAGAAACTGCTCTGTGTTCTGTTAATTCATCTCACAGAGTTACATCTTTCCATTCAAGAAGCCTTTCGCTAAGGCTGTATTTGTGGAATTGGCAAAGGGATATTTGGAAGCCCATAGAGGGCTATGGTGAAAAAGGAAATATCTTCCGTTCAAAACTGCAAAGAAGCTTTCTGAGAAACTGCTCTGTGTTCTGTTAATTCATCTCACAGAGTTACATCTTTCAATTCAAGAAGCCTTTCGCTAAGGCTGTTCTTGTGGAATTGGCAAAGGGATATTTGGAAGCCCATAGAGGGCTATGGTGAAAAAGGAAATATCTTCCGTTCAAAACTGGAAAGAAGCTTTCTGAGAAACTGCTCTGTGTTCTGTTAATTCATCTCACAGAGTTACATCTTTCCCTTCTAGAAGCCTTTCGCTAAGGCTGTTCTTGTGGAATTGGAAAAGGGATATTTGGAAGCCCATAGAGGGCTACGGTGAAAAAGGAAATATCTTCCGTTCAAAACTGGAAAGAAGCTTTCTGAGAAACTGCTCTGTGTTCTGTTAATTCATCTCACAGAGTTACATCTTTCAATTCAAGAAGCCTTTCGCTAAGGCTGTTCTTGTGGAATTGGCAAAGGGATATTTGGAAGCCCCTTGATTTCTATGGTGAAAAAGGAAATATCTTCCGTTCAAAACTGGAAAGAAGCTTTCTGAGAAACTGTTTTATGTTCTGTTAATTCATCTCACAGAGTTACATCTTTCGCTTCAAGAAACCTTTCGCTAAGTCTGTCGTTGTGGAATTGGCAAACGGATATTTGGAAGCCCATAGGGGGCTATGGTGGAAAAGGAAATATCTTCCGTTCAAAACTGGAAAGAAGCTTTCTGAGAAACTGCTCTGTGTTCTGTTAATTCATCTCACAGAGTTACATCTTTCCCTTCAAGAAGCCTTTCGCTAAGGCTGTTCTTGTGGAATTGGCAAAGGGATATTTGGAAGCCCATAGAGGGCTATGGTGAAAAAGGAAATATCTTCCGTTCAAAACTGGAAAGAAGCTTTCTGAGAAACTGCTCTGTGTTCTGTTAATTCATCTCACAGAGTTACATCTTTCCCTTCAAGAAGCCTTTCGCTAAGGCTGTTCTTTTGGAATTGGCAAAGCGATATTTGGAAGCATATAGAGGGCTATAGTGAAAAAGGAAATATCTTCCGTTCAAAACTGGAAAGAAGCTTTCTGAGAAACTGCTCTGTGTTCTGTTAATTCATCTCACAGAGTTACATCTTTGCCTTCAAGAAGCCTTTCGCTAAGGCTGTTCTTGTGGAATTGGCAAAGGGATATTTGGAATCCCATAGAGGGCTATGGTGAAAAAGGAAATATCTTCCGTTCAAAACTGGAAAGAAGCTTTCTGAGAAACTGCTCTGTGTTCTGTTAATTCATCTCACAGAGTTACATCTTTCCCTTCAAGAAGCCTTTCGCTAAGGCTGTTCTTTTGGAATTGGCAAAGGGATATTTGGAAGCCCATAGAGGGCTATTGTGAAAAAGGAAATATCTTCCGTTCAAAACTGGAAAGAAGCTTTCTGAGAAACTGCTCTGTGTTCTGTTAATTCATCTCACAGAGTTACATCTTTTTCTTCTAGAAGCCTTTCGCTAAGGCTGTTCTTGTGGAATTGGCAAATGGATATTTGGAAGCCCATAGAGGGCTACGGTGAAAAAGGAAATATCTTCCGTTCTAAACTGGAAAGAAGCTTTCTGAGAAACTGCTCTGTGTTCTGTTACCTGATCTCACAGAGTTACATCTTTCCCTTCAAGAAACCTTTCGCTAAGTCTGTTCTTGTGGAATTGGCAAAGGGATATTTGGAAGCATATAGAGGGCTATGGTGAAAAAGGAAATATCTTCCGTTCAAAACTGGAAGGAAGCTTTCCGAGAAACTGCTCTGTGTTCTGTTAATTCATATCACAGAGTTACATCTTTCCCTTGAAGAAGCCTTTCGCTAAGGCTGTTCTTGTGGAATTGGCAAAGGGATATTTGGAAGCCCATAGAGGGCTATGGTGAAAAAGGAAATATCTTCCGTCCAAAACTGGAAAGATGGTTTCTGAGAAACTGCTCTGTGTTCTCTTAATTCATCTCACAGAGTTACATCTTTCAATTCAAGAAGCCTTTCGCTAAGGCTGTTCTTGTGGAATTGTCAAAGGGATATTTGGAAGCCCATAGAGGGCTATGGTGAAAAAGGAAATATCTTCCGTTCAAAACTGGAAAGAAGCTTTCTGAGAAACTCCTCTGTGTTCTGTTAATTCATCTCACAGAGTTACATCTTTCCCTTCAAGAAGCCTTTTGCTAAAGCTGTTCTTGTGGAATTGGCAAAGGGATATTTGGAAGCCCATAGAGGGCTATGGTGAAAAAGGAATTATCTTCCGTTCAAAACTGGAAAGAAGCTTTCTGAGAAACTGCTCTGTGTTCTGTTAATTCATCTCACAGAGTTACATCTTTCAATTCAAGAAGCCTTTCGCTAAGGCTGTTCTTGTGGAATTGGCAAAGGGATATTTGGAAGCCCATAGAGGGCTATGGTGAAAAAGGAAATATCTTCCGTTGAAAACTGGAAAGAATCTTTCTGAGAAACTGCTCTGTGTTCTGTTAATTCATCTCACAGAGTTACATCTTTCCCTTCAAGAAGCCTTTCGCTAAGGCTGTTCTTGTGATATTGGCAAAGTGATATTTGGAAGCCCATAGAGGGCTATGGTGAAAAAGGAAATATCTTCCGTTCAAAACTGGAAAGAAGCTTTCTGAGAAACTGCTCTGTGTTCTGTTAATTCATCTCACAGAGTTACATCTTTCCCTTCTAGAAGCCTTTCGCTAAGGCTGTTCTTGTGGAATTGGCAAAGGGATATTTGGAAGCCCATAGAGTGCTACGGTGAAAAAGGAAATATCTTCCGTTCAAAACTGGAAAGAAGCTTTGTGAGAAACTGCTCTGTGTTCTGTTAATTCATCTCACAGAGTTACATCTTTCAATTCAAGAAGCCTTTCGCTAAGGCTGTTCTTGTGGAATTGGCAAAGGGATATTTGGAAGCCCCTAGAGGGCTATGGTGAAAAAGGAAATATCTTCCGTTCAAAACTGGAAAGAAGCTTTCTGAGAAACTGCTCTGTGTTCTGTGAATTCATCTCACAGAGTTACATCTTTCCCTTCAAGAAGCCTTTCGCTAAGGCTGTTCTTGTGGAATTGGCATAGGGATATTTGGAAGCCCATAGAGGGCTATGGTGAAAAAGGAAATATCTTCCGTTCCAAACTGGAAAGAAGCTTTCTGAGAAACTGCTCTGTGTTCTGTTAATTCATCTCACAGAGTTACATCTTTGAATTCAAGAAGCCTTTCGCTAAGGCTGTTCTTGTGGAATTGGCAAAGGGATATTTGGAAGCCCATAGAGGGCTATGGTGAAAAAGGAAATATCTTCCGTTCAAAACTGGAAAGAAGCTTTCTGAGAAACTGCTCTGTGTTCTGTTAATTCATCTCACAGAGTTACATCTTTCCCTTCAAGAAGCCTTTCGCTAAGGCTGTTCTTGAGGAATTGGCAAAAGGATATTTGGAAGCATATAGAGGGCTATCGTGAAAAAGGAAATATCTTCCGTTCAAAACTGGAAAGAAGCTTTCTGAGAAACTGCTCTGTGTTCTGTTAATTCATCTCACAGAGTTACATCTTTCCCTTAAAGAAGCCTTTCGCTAATTCTGTTCTTGTGGAATTGGCAAAGGGATATTTGGAAGCCCATAGAGGGCTATGGTGAAAAAGGAAATATCTTCCGTTCTAAACTGGAAAGAAGCTTTCTGAGAAACTGCTCTGTGTTCTGTTAATTCATCTCACAGAGTTACATCTTTCCCTTCAAGAAGCCTTTCGCTAAGGCTGTTCTTGTGGAATTGGCAAAGGGATATTTGGAAGCCCATAGAGGGCTATGGTGAAAAAGGAAATATCTTCCGTTCAAAACTGGAAAGAAGCTTTCTGAGAAACTGCTCTGTGTTCTGTTAATTCATCTCACAGAGTTACATCTTTCCCTTCAAGAAGCCTTTCTCTAAGGCTGTTCTTGTGGAATTGGCAAAGGGATATTTGGAAGCATATAGAGGGCTATGGTGAAAAAGGAAATATCTTCCGTTCAAAACTGGAAAGAAGCTTTCTGAGAAACTGCTCTGTGTTCTGTTAATTCATCTCACAGAGTTACATCTTTCCCTTCAAGAAGCCTTTCGCTAAGGCTGTTCTTGTGGAATTGGCAAAGGGATATTTGGAATCCCATAGAGGGCTATGGTGAAAAAGGAAATATCTTCCGTTCAAAACTGGAAAGAAGCTTTCTGAGAAACTGCTCTGTGTTCTGTTAATTCATCTCACAGAGTTACATCTTTCCCTTCAAGAAGCCTTTCGATAAGGCTGTTCTTGTGGAATTGCAAAGGGATATTTGGACGCCCTTAGAGGGCTATGGTGAAAAAGGAAATATCTTCCGTTCAAAACTGGAAAGAAGCTTTCTGAGAAACTGCTTTGTGTTCTGTTAATTCATCTCACAGAATTACATCTTTCAATTCAAGAAGCCTTTCGCTAAGGCTGTTCTTGTGTAATTGGCAAAGGGATATTTGGAAGCCCATAGTGGGCTATTGTGAAAAAGGAAATATCTTCCGTTCAAAACTGGAAAGAAGCTTTCTGAGAAACTGCTCTGTGTTCTGTTAATTCATCTCACAGAGTTACATCTTTCTCTTCTAGAAGCCTTTCGCTAAGGCTGTTCTTGTGGAATTGGCAAAGAGGTATTTGGAAGCCCATAGAGGGCTATGGTGAAAAAGGAAATATCTTCCGTTCAAAACTGGAAAGAAGCTTTCTGAGAAACTGCTCTGTGTTCTGTTAATTCATCTCACAGAGTTACATCTTTCAAATCAAGAAACCTTTCGCTAAGGCTGTTCTTGTGGAATTGGCAAAGGGATATTTGGAAGCATTTAGAGGGCTATGGTGAAAAAGGAAATATCTTCCGTTCAAAACTGGAAAGAAGCTTTCTGAGAAACTGTTTTATGTTCTGTTAATTCATGTCATAGAGTTACATCTTTCCCTTCAAGAAGCCTTTCGCTAAGTCTGTCGTTGTGGAATTGGCAAAGGGATATTTGGAAGCCCATAGTGGGCTATGGTGGAAAAGGAAATATCTTCCGTTCAAAACTGGAAAGAAGTTTTCTGAGAAACTGCTCTGTGTTCTGTTAATTCATCTCACAGAGTTACATCTTTCCCTTCAAGAAGCCTTTCGCTAAGGCTGTTCTTGTGGAATTGGCAAAGTGATATTTGGAAGCCCATAGAGGGCTATGGTGAAAAAGGAAATATCTTCCGTTCAAAACTGGAAAGAAGCTTTCTGAGAAACTGCTCTGTGTTCTGTTAATTCATCTCACAGAGTTACATCTTTCAATTCAAGAAGCCTTTCGCTAAGGCTGTTCTTGTGGAATTGGCAAAGGGATATTTGGAAGCCCATAGATGGCTATGGTGAAAAAGGAAATATCTTCGGTTCAAAACTGGAAAGAAGCTTTCTGAGAAACTGCTCTGTGTTCTTTTAATTCATCTCACAGAGTTACATCTTTCCCTTCTAGAAGACTTTCGGTAAGGCTGTTCTTGTGGAATTGGCAAAGGGATATTTGGAAGCCCATAGAGGGCTACGGTGAAAAAGGAAATATCTTCCGTTCAAAACTGGAAAGAAGCTTTCTGAGAAACTGCTCTGTGTTCTGTTAATTCATCTCACAGAGGTATATCTTTCAATTCAAGAAGCCTTTCGCTAAGGCTGGTCTTGTGGAATTTTCAAAGGGATATTTGGAAGCCCATAGAGGGCTATGGTGAAAAAGGAAATATCTTCCGTTCAAAACTGGAAAGAAGCTTTCTGAGGAACTGCTCTGTGTTCTGTTAATTCATATCACAGAGTTACATCTTTCCCTTCAAGAAGCCTTTCGCTAAGGCTGTTCTTGTGGAATTGTCAAAGGGATATTTGGAAGCCCATAGAGGGCTATGGTGAAAAAGGAAATATCTTCCGTCCAAAACTGGAAAGATGGTTTCTGAGAAACTGCTCCGTGTTCTGTTAATTCATCTCACAGAGTTACATCTTTCAATTCAAGAAGCCTTTCGCTAAGGCTGTTCTTGTGGAATTGGCAAAGGGATATTTGGAAGCCCATAGAGGGCTATGGTGAAAAAGGAAATACCTTCGGTTCAAAACTGGAAAGAAGCTTTCTGAGAAACTGCTCTGTGTTCTGTTAATTCATCTCACAGAGTTACATCTTTCCCTTCAAGAAGCCTTTCGCTAATGCTGTTCTTGTGGAATTGGCAAAGGGATATTTGGAATCCCATAGAGGGCTATGGTGAAAAAGGAAATATCTTCCGTTCAAAACTGGAAAGAAGCTTTCTGAGAAAGTGCTCTGTGTTCTGTTAATTCATCTCACAGAGTTACATCTTTCCCTTCAAGAAGCCTTTCGCTAAGGCTGTTATTGTGGAATTGGCAAAGGGATATTTGGAAGCCCATAGAGGGCTATGGTGAAAAAGGAAAAATCTTCCGTTCAAAACTGGAAAGAAGCTTTCTGAGAAACTGCTCTGTGTTCTGTTAATTCATCTCACAGAGTTAAATCTTTCAATTCAAGAAGCCTTTCGCTAAGGCTGTTCTTGTGAAATTGGCAAAGGGATATTTGGAAGCCCATAGAGGGCTATTGTGAAAAAGGAAATATCTTCCGTTCAAAACTGGAAAGAAGCTTTCTGAGAAACTGCTCTGTGGTCTGTTAATTCATCTCACAGAGTTACATCTTTCCCTTCTAGAAGCCTTTCGCTAAGGCTGTTCTTGTGGAATTGGCAAAGGGATATTTGGAAGCCCATAGAGGGCTACGTTGAAAAAGGAAATATCTTCCGTTCAAAACTGGAAAGAAGCTTTCTGAGAAACTGCTCTGTGTTCCCTTAATTCATCTCACAGAGTTACATCTTTCAATTCAAGACGTCTTTCCCTAAGCTGTTCTTGTGGAATTGGCAAAGGGATATTTGGAAGCCCATAGAGGGCTATGGTGAAAAAGGAAATATCTTCCGTTCAAAACTGGAAAGAAGCTTTCTGAGAAACTGCTCTGTGTTCTGTTAATTCATCTCACAGAGTTACATCTTTCCCTTCAAGAAGCCTTTCGCTAAGGCTGTCGTTGTGGAATTGGCAAACGGGTATTTGGAAGCCCATAGTGGGCTATGGTGGAAAAGGAAATATCTTCCGTTCCAAAGTGGAAAGAAGCTTTCTGAGAAACTGCTCTGTGTTCTGTTAATTTATCTAACAGAGTTACATCTTTCAATTCAAGAAGCCTTTCGCTAAGGCTGTTCTTGTGGAATTGGCAAAGGGATATTTGGAAGCCCATAGATGGCTATGGTGAAAAAGGAAATATCTTCGGTTCAAAACTGGAAAGAAGCTTTCTGAGAAACTGCTCTGTGTTCTGTTAATTCATCTCACAGAGTTACATCTTTCCCTTCTAGAAGACTTTCGGTAAGGCTGTTCTTGTGGAATTGGCAACGGGATATTTGGAAGCCCATAGAGGGCTACGGTGAAAAAGGAAATATCTTCCGTTCAAAACTGGAAAGAAGCTTTCTGAGAAACTGCTCTGTGTTGTGTTAATTCATCTCACAGAGGTATATCTTTCAATTCAAGAAGCCTTTCGCTAAGGCTGGTCTTGTGGAATTGGCAAAGGGATATTTGGAAGCCCATAGAGGGCTATGGTGAAAAAGGAAATATCTTCCGTTCAAAACTGGAAAGAAGCTTTCTGAGGAACTGCTCTGTGTTCTGTTAATTCATCTCACAGAGTTACATCTTTCCCTTCAAGAAGCCTTTCGCTAAGGCTGTTCTTGTGGAATTGGCAAAGGGATATTTGGAAGCATATAGAGGGCTATCGTGAAAAAGGAAATATCTTCCGTTCAAAACTGGAAAGAAGCTTTCTGAGAAACTGCTCTGTGTTCTGTTAATTCATATCACAGAGTTACATCTTTCCCTTCAAGAAGCCTCTCGCTAAGGCTGTTCTTGTGGAATTGGCAAAGGGATATTTGGAAGCCCATAGAGGGCTATGGTGAAAAAGGAAATATCTTCCGTTCAAAACTGGAAAGATGGTTTCTGGGAAACTGCTCTGTGTTCTGTTAATTCATCTCACAGAGTTACATCTTTCAATTCAAGAAGCCTTTCGCTAACGCTGTTCTTGTGGAATTGGCAAAGGGATATTTGGAAGCCCATAGAGGGCTATGGTGAAAAAGGAAATATCTTCCGTTCTAAACTGGAAAGAAGCTTTCTGAGAAACTGCTCTGTGTTCTGTTAATTCATCTCACAGAGTTACATCTTTCCCTTCAAGAAGCCTTTCGCTAAGGCTGTTCTTGTGGAACTGGCAAAGGGATATTTGGAAGCATATAGAGGGCTATGGTGAAAAAGGAAATATCTTCCGTTCAAAACTGGAAAGAAGCTTTCTGAGAAACTGCTCTGTGTTCTGTTAATTCATCTCACAGAGTTACATCTTTCAATTCAAGACGTCTTTCGCTAAGGCTGTTCTTGTGGAATTGGCAAAGGGATATTTGGAAGCCCATAGAGGGCTATGGTGAAAAAGGAAATATCTTCCGTTCAAAACTGGAAAGAAGCTTTCTGAGAAACTGCTCTGTGTTCTGTTAACTGATCTCACAGAGTTACATCTTTCCCTTCAAGAAGCCTTTCGCTAAGGCTGTTCTTGTGGAATTGGCAAAGGGATATTTGGAAGCCCTTAGAGGTCTAGGGTGAAAAAGGAAATATCTTCCGTTCAAAACTGGAAAGAAGCTTTCTGAGAAACTGCTCTGTGTTCTGTTAATTCATCTCACAGAGTTACATCTTTCCCTTCAAGAAGCCTTTCGCTAAGGCTGTTCTTGTGGAATTGGCAAAGAGATATTTGGAAGCCCATAGAGGGCTATGGTGAAAAAGGAAATATCTTCCGTTCAAAACTGGAAAGAAGCTTTCTGAGAAACAGCTTTATGTCCTGTTAATTCATCTCACAGGGTTACATCTTTCCCTTCAAGAAGCCTTTCGCTAAGGCTGTCGTTGTGGAATTGGCAAACGGATATTTGGAAGCCCATAGTGGGCTATGGTGGAAAAGGAAATATCTTCCGTTCAAAACTGGAAAGAAGCTTTCTGAGAAACTGCTCTGTGTTCTGTTAATTCATCTCACAGAGTTACATCTTTCCCTTTAAGAAGCCTTTCGCTAAGGCTATTCTTGTGGAATTGGCAAAGGGATATTTGGAAGCATATAGAGGTCTATGGTGAAAAAGGAAATATCTTCCGTTCAAAACTGGAAAGAAGCTTTCTGAGAAACTGCTCTGTGTTCTGTTAATTCATATTACAGAGTTACATCTTTCCCTTCAAGAAGCCTTTCGCTAAGGCTGTTCTTGTGGAATTGTCAAAGGGATATTTGGAAGCCCAAAAGGGCTATGGTGAAAAAGGAAATATCTTCCGTCCAAAACTGGAAAGATGGTTTCTGAGAAACTGCTCCGTGTTCTGTTAATTCATCTCACAGAGTTAAATCTTTCAATTCAAGAAGCCTTTCGCTAAGGCTGTTCTTGTGGAATTGGCAAAGGGATATTTGGAAGCCCATAGAGGGCTATGGTGAAAAAGGAAATATCTTCCGTTCAAAACTGGAAAGAAGCTTTCTGAGAAACTGCTCTGTGTTCTGTTAATTCATATCACAGAGTTACATCTTTCCCTTCAAGAAGCCTTTCGCTAAGGCTGTTCTTGTGGAATTGGCAAAGGGATATTTGGAATCCCATAGAGGGCTATGGTGAAAAAGGAAATATCTTCCGTTCAAAACTGGAAAGAAGCTTTCTGAGAAAGTGCTCTGTGTTCTGTTAATTCATCTCACAGAGTTACATCTTTCCCTTCAAGAAACCTTTCGCTAAGGCTGTTCTTGTGGAATTGGCAAAGGGATATTTGGAAGCCCATAGAGGGCTATGGTGAAAAAGGAAATATCTTCCGTTCAAAACTGGAAAGAAGCTTTCTGAGAAACTGCTTTGTGTTCTGTTAATTCATCTCACAGAGTTACATCTTTCAATTCAAGAAGGCTTTCGTTAAGGCTGTTCTTGTGGAATTGGCAAAGGGATATTTGGAAGTCCATAGAGGGCTACTGTGAAAAAGGAAATATCTTCCTTTGAAAACTCGAAAGAAGCTTTCTGAGAAACTGCTCTGTGTTCTGTTAATTCATCACACAGAGTTACATCTTTCTCTTCTAGAAGCCTTTCGCTAAGGCTGTTCTTGTGGAATTGGCAAAGGGATATTTGGAAGCCCATAGAGGGCTATGGTGAAAAAGGAAATATCTTCCGTTCAAAACTGGAAAGAAGCTTTCTGAGAAACTGCTCTGTGTTCCCTTAATTCATCTCACAGAGTTACATCTTTCAATTCAAGACGTCTTTCCCTAAGGCTGTTCTTGTGGAATTGGCAAAGGGATATTTGGAAGCCCATAGAGGGCTATGCTGAAAAAGGAAATATCTTCCGTTCAAAACTGGAAAGAAGCTTTCTGAGAAACTGCTCTGTGTTCTGTTAATTCATCTCACAGAGTTACATCTTTCCCTTCAAGAAGCCTTTCGCTAAGGCTGTCGTTGTGGAATTGGCAAACGGGTATTTGGAAGCCCATAGTGGGCTATGGTGGAAAAGGAAATATCTTCCGTTCCAAAGTGGAAAGAAGCTTTCTGAGAAACTGCTCTGTGTTCTGTTAATTTATCTCACAGAGTTACATCTTTCAATTCAAGAAGCCTTTCGCTAAGGCTGTTCTTGTGGAATTGGCAAAGGGATATTTGGAAGCCCATAGATGGCTATGGTGAAAAAGGAAATATCTTCGGTTCAAAACTGGAAAGAAGCTTTCTGAGAAACTGCTCTGTGTTCTGTTAATTCATCTCACAGAGTTACATCTTTCCCTTCTAGAAGACTTTCGGTAAGGCTGTTCTTGTGGAATTGGCAAAGGGATATTTGGAAGCCCATAGAGGGCTACGGTGAAAAAGGAAATATCTTCCGTTCAAAACTGGAAAGAAGCTTTCTGAGAAACTGCTCTGTGTTCTGTTAATTCATCTCACAGAGGTATATCTTTCAATTCAAGAAGCCTTTCGCTAAGGCTGGTCTTGTGGAATTGGCAAAGGGATATTTGGAAGCCCATAGAGGGCTATGGTGAAAAAGGAAATATCTTCCGTTCAAAACTGGAAAGAAGCTTTCTGAGGAACTGCTCTGTGTTCTGTTAATTCATCTCACAGAGTTACATCTTTCCCTTCAAGAAGCCTTTCGCTAAGGCTGTTCTTGTGGAATTGGCAAAGGGATATTTGGAAGCATATAGAGGGCTATCGTGAAAAAGGAAATATCTTCCGTTCAAAACTGGAAAGAAGCTTTCTGAGAAACTGCTCTGTGTTCTGTTAATTCATATCACAGAGTTACATCTTTCCCTTCAAGAAGCCTCTCGCTAAGGCTGTTCTTGTGGAATTGGCAAAGGGATATTTGGAAGCCCATAGAGGGCTATGGTGAAAAAGGAAATATCTTCCGTTCAAAACTGGAAAGATGGTTTCTGGGAAACTGCTCTGTGTTCTGTTAATTCATCTCACAGAGTTACATCTTTCAATTCAAGAAGCCTTTCGCTAAGGCTGTTCTTGTGCAATTGGCAAAGGGATATTTGGAAGCCCATAGAGGGCTATGGTGAAAAAGGAAATATCTTCTGTTCAAAACTGGAAAGAAGCTTTCTGAGAAACTGCTCTGTGTTCTGTTAATTCAACTCACAGAGTTACATCTTTCCCTTAAAGAAGCCTTTCGCTAACGCTGTTCTTGTGGAATTGGCAAAGGGATATTTGGAAGCCCATAGAGGGCTATGGTGAAAAAGGAAATATCTTCCGTTCAAAACTGGAAAGAAGCTTTCTGAGAAACTGCTCTGTGTTCTGTTAATTCATCTCACAGAGTTACATCTTTCCCTTCAAGAAGCCTTTCGCTAAGGCTGTTCTTGTGGAATTGGCAAAGAGATATTTGGAAGCCCATAGAGGGCTATGGTGAAAAAGGAAATATCTTCCGTTCAAAACTGGAAAGAAGCTTTCTGAGAAACAGCTTTATGTCCTGTTAATTCATCTCACAGGGTTACATCTTTCCCTTCAAGAAGCCTTTCGCTAAGGCTGTCGTTGTGGAATTGGCAAACGGATATTTGGAAGCCCATAGTGGGCTATGGTGGAAAAGGAAATATCTTCCGTTCAAAACTGGAAAGAAGCTTTCTGAGAAACTGCTCTGTGTTCTGTTAATTCATCTCACAGAGTTACATCTTTCCCTTTAAGAAGCCTTTCGCTAAGGCTATTCTTGTGGAATTGGCAAAGGGATATTTGGAAGCATATAGAGGGCTATGGTGAAAAAGGAAATATCTTCCGTTCAAAACTGGAAAGAAGCTTTCTGAGAAACTGCTCTGTGTTCTGTTAATTCATATCACAGAGTTACATCTTTCCCTTCAAGAAGCCTTTCGCTAAGGCTGTTCTTGTGGAATTGTCAAAGGGATATTTGGAAGCCCAAAAGGGCTATGGTGAAAAAGGAAATATCTTCCGTCCAAAACTGGAAGGATGGTTTCTGAGAAACTGCTCCGTGTTCTGTTAATTCATCTCACAGAGTTAAATCTTTCAATTCAAGAAGCCTTTCGCTAAGGCTGTTCTTGTGGAATTGGCAAAGGGATATTTGGAAGCCCATAGAGGGCTATGGTGAAAAAGGAAATACCTTCCGTTCAAAACTGGAAAGAAGCTTTCTGAGAAACTGCTCTGTGTTCTGTTAATTCATCTCACAGAGTTACATCTTTCCCTTCAAGAAGCCTTTCGCTAAGGCTGTTCTTGTGGAATTGGCAAAGGGATATTTGGAATCCCATAGAGGGCTATGGTGAAAAAGGAAATATCTTCCGTTCAAAACTGGAAAGAAGCTTTCTGAGAAAGTGCTCTGTGTTCTGTTAATTCATCTCACAGAGTTACATCTTTCCCTTCAAGAAGCCTTTCGCTAAGGCTGTTCTTGTGGAATTGGCAAAGGGATATTTGGAAGCCCATAGAGGGCTATGTTGAAAAAGGAAATATCTTCCGTTCAAAACTGGAAAGAAGCTTTCTGAGAAACTGCTCTGTGTTCTGTTAATTCATCTCACAGAGTTACATCATTCCCTTCAAGAAACCTTTCGCTAAGGCTGTTCTTGTGGAATAGGCAAAGGGAGATTTGGAAGCCCATAGAGGGCTATGGTGAAAAAGGAAATATCTTCCGTTCAAAACTGGAAAGAAGCTTTCTGAGAAACTGCTTTGTGTTCTGTTAATTCATCTCACAGAGTTACATCTTTCAATTCAAGAAGGCTTTCGCTAAGGCTGTTCTTGTGGAATTGGCAAAGGGATATTTGGAAGTCCATAGAGGGCTACTGTGAAAAAGGAAATATCTTCCTTTGAAAACTCGAAAGAAGCTTTCTGAGAAACTGCTCTGTGTTCTGTTAATTCATCACACAGAGTTACATCTTTCTCTTCTAGAAGCCTTTCGCTAAGGCTGTTCTTGTGGAATTGGCAAATGGATATTTGGAAGCCCATAGAGGGCTACGGTGAAAAAGGAAATATCTTCCGTTCTAAACTGGAAAGAAGCTTTCTGAGAAACTGCTCTGTGTTCTGTTACCTGATCTCACAGAGTTACATCTTTCCCTTCAAGAAGCCTTTCGCTAAGGCTGTTCTTGTGGAATTGGCAAAGGGATATTTGGAAGCATATAGAGGGCTATGGTGAAAAAGGAAATATCTTCCGTTCAAAACTGGAAAGAAGCTTTCCGAGAAACTGCTCTGTGTTCTGTTAATTCATATCACAGAGTTACATCTTTCCCTTGAAGAAGCCTTTCGCTAAGGCTGTTCTTGTGGAATTGGCAAAGGGATATTTGGAAGCCCATAGAGGGCTATGGTGAAAAAGGAAATATCTTCCGTCCAAAACTGGAAAGATGGTTTCTGAGAAACTGCTCTGTGTTCTGTTAATTCATCTCACAGAGTTACATCTTTCAATTCAAGAAGCCTTTCGCTAAGGCTGTTCTTGTGGAATTGTCAAAGGGATATTTGGAAGCCCATAGAGGGCTATGGTGAAAAAGGAAATATCTTCCGTTCAAAACTGGAAAGAAGCTTTCTGAGAAACTGCTCTGTGTTCTGTTAATTCATCTCACAGAGTTACATCTTTCCCTTCAAGAAGCCTTTTGCTAAAGCTGTTCTTGTGGAATTGGCAAAGGGATATTTGGAAGCCCATAGAGGGCTATGGTGAAAAAGGAATTATCTTCCGTTCAAAACTGGAAAGAAGCTTTCTGAGAAACTGCTCTGTGTTCTGTTAATTCATCTCACAGAGTTACATCTTTCAATTCAAGAAGCCTTTCGCTAAGGCTGTTCTTGTGGAATTGGCAAAGGGATATTTGGAAGCCCATAGAGGGCTATGGTGAAAAAGGAAATATCTTCCGTTGAAAACTGGAAAGAATCTTTCTGAGAAACTGCTCTGTGTTCTGTTAATTCATCTCACAGAGTTACATCTTTCCCTTCAAGAAGCCTTTCGCTAAGGCTGTTCTTGTGATATTGGCAAAGTGATATTTGGAAGCCCATAGAGGGCTATGGTGAAAAAGGAAATATCTTCCGTTCAAAACTGGAAAGAAGCTTTCTGAGAAACTGCTCTGTGTTCTGTTAATTCATCTCACAGAGTTACATCTTTCCCTTCTAGAAGCCTTTCGCTAAGGCTGTTCTTGTGGAATTGCCAAAGGGATATTTGGAAGCCCATAGAGTGCTACGGTGAAAAAGGAAATATCTTCCGTTCAAAACTGGAAAGAAGCTTTGTGAGAAACTGCTCTGTGTTCTGTTAATTCATCTCACAGAGTTACATCTTTCAATTCAAGAAGCCTTTCGCTAAGGCTGTTCTTGTGGAATTGGCAAAGGGATATTTGGAAGCCCCTAGAGGGCTATGGTGAAAAAGGAAATATCTTCCGTTCAAAACTGGAAAGAAGCTTTCTGAGAAACTGCTCTGTGTTCTGTGAATTCATCTCACAGAGTTACATCTTTCCCTTCAAGAAGCCTTTCGCTAAGGCTGTTCTTGAGGAATTGGCAAAAGGATATTTGGAAGCATATAGAGGGCTATCGTGAAAAAGGAAATATCTTCCGTTCAAAACTGGAAAGAAGCTTTCTGAGAAACTGCTCTGTGTTCTGTTAATTCATCTCACAGAGTTACATCTTTCCCTTAAAGAAGCCTTTCGCTAATTCTGTTCTTGTGGAATTGGCAAAGGGATATTTGGAAGCCCATAGAGGGCTATGGTGAAAAAGGAAATATCTTCCGTTCTAAACTGGAAAGAAGCTTTCTGAGAAACTGCTCTGTGTTCTGTTAATTCATCTCACAGAGTTACATCTTTCCCTTCAAGAAGCCTTTCGCTAAGGCTGTTCTTGTGGAATTGGCAAAGGGATATTTGGAAGCCCATAGAGGGCTATGGTGAAAAAGGAAATATCTTCCGTTCAAAACTGGAAAGAAGCTTTCTGAGAAACTGCTCTGTGTTCTGTTAATTCATCTCACAGAGTTACATCTTTCCCTTCAAGAAGCCTTTCTCTAAGGCTGTTCTTGTGGAATTGGCAAAGGGATATTTGGAAGCATATAGAGGGCTATGGTGAAAAAGGAAATATCTTCCGTTCAAAACTGGAAAGAAGCTTTCTGAGAAAGTGCTCTGTGTTCTGTTAATTCATCTCACAGAGTTACATCTTTCCCTTCAAGAAGCCTTTCGCTAAGGCTGTTCTTGTGGAATTGGCCAAGGGATATTTGGAATCCCATAGAGGGCTATGGTGAAAAAGGAAATATCTTCCGTTCAAAACTGGAAAGAAGCTTTCTGAGAAACTGCTCTGTGTTCTGTTAATTCATCTCACAGAGTTACATCTTTCCCTTCAAGAAGCCTTTCGATAAGGCTGTTCTTGTGGAATTGCAAAGGGATATTTGGAAGCCCTTAGAGGGCTATGGTGAAAAAGGAAATATCTTCCGTTCAAAACTGGAAAGAAGCTTTCTGAGAAACTGCTTTGTGTTCTGTTAATTCATCTCACAGAATTACATCTTTCAATTCAAGAAGCCTTTCGCTAAGGCTGTTCTTGTGTAATTGGCAAAGGGATATTTGGAAGCCCATAGAGGGCTATTGTGAAAAAGGAAATATCTTCCGTTCAAAACTGGAAAGAAGCTTTCTGAGAAACTGCTCTGTGTTCTGTTAATTCATCTCACAGAGTTACATCTTTCTCTTCTAGAAGCCTTTCGCTAAGGCTGTTCTTGTGGAATTGGCAAAGAGATATTTGGAAGCCCATAGAGGGCTATGGTGAAAAAGGAAATACCTTCCGTCCAAAACTGGAAAGATGGTTTCTGAGAAACTGCTCCGTGTTCTGTTAATTCATCTCACAGAGTTACATCTTTCAATTCAAGAAGCCTTTCGCTAAGGCTGTTCTTGTGGAATTGGCAAAGGGATATTTGGAAGCCCATAGAGGGCTATGGTGAAAAAGGAAATACCTTCCGTTCAAAACTGGAAAGAAGCTTTCTGAGAAACTGCTCTGTGTTCTGTTAATTCATCTCACAGAGTTACATCTTTCCCTTCAAGAAGCCTTTCGCTAAGGCTGTTCTTGTGGAATTGGCAAAGGGATATTTGGAATCCCATAGAGGGCTATGGTGAAAAAGGAAATATCTTCCGTTCAAAACTGGAAAGAAGCTTTCTGAGAAAGTGCTCTGTGTTCTGTTAATTCATCTCACAGAGTTACATCTTTCCCTTCAAGAAGCCTTTCGCTAAGGCTGTTATTGTGGAATTGGCAAAGGGATATTTGGAAGCCCATAGAGGGCTATGGTGTAAAAGGAAATATCTTCCGTTCAAAACTGGAAAGCAGCTTTCTGAGAAACTGCTCTGTGTTCTGTTAATTCATCTCACAGAGTTACATCTTTCAATTCAAGAAGCCTTTCGCTAAGGCTGTTCTTGTGGAATTGGCAAAGGGATATTTGGAAGCCCATAGAGGGCTCTTGTGAAAAAGGAAATATCTTCCGTTCAAAACTGGAAAGAAGCTTTCTGAGAAACTGCTCTGTGTTCTGTTAATTCATCTCACAGAGTTACATCTTTCCCTTCAAGAAGCCTTTCGCTAAGGCTGTCGTTGTGGAATTGGCAAACGGGTATTTGGAAGCCCATAGTGGGCTATGGTGGAAAAGGAAATATCTTCCGTTCCAAAGTGGAAAGAAGCTTTCTGAGAAACTGCTCTGTGTTCTGTTAATTTATCTCACAGAGTTACATCTTTCAATTCAAGAAGCCTTTCGCTAAGGCTGTTCTTGTGGAATTGGCAAAGGGATATTTGGAAGCCCATAGATGGCTATGGTGAAAAAGGAAATATCTTCGGTTCAAAACTGGAAAGAAGCTTTCTGAGAAACTGCTCTGTGTTCTGTTAATTCATCTCACAGAGTTACATCTTTCCCTTCTAGAAGACTTTCGGTAAGGCTGTTCTTGTGGAATTGGCAAAGGGATATTTGGAAGCCCATAGAGGGCTACGGTGAAAAAGGAAATATCTTCCGTTCAAAACTGGAAAGAAGCTTTCTGAGAAAGTGCTCTGTGTTCTGTTAATTCATCTCACAGAGTTACATCTTTCCCTTCAAGAAACCTTTCGCTAAGGCTGTTCTTGTGGAATTGGCAAAGGGATATTTGGAAGCATATAGAGGGCTATCGTGAAAAAGGAAATATCTTCCGTTCAAAACTGGAAAGAAGCTTTCTGAGAAACTGCTCTGTGTTCTGTTAATTCATATCACAGAGTTACATCTTTCCCTTCAAGAAGCCTCTCGCTAAGGCTGTTCTTGTGGAATTGGCAAAGGGATATTTGGAAGCCCATAGAGGGCTATGGTGAAAAAGGAAATATCTTCCGTTCAAAACTGGAAAGATGGTTTCTGGGAAACTGCTCTGTGTTCTGTTAATTCATCTCACAGAGTTACATCTTTCAATTCAAGAAGCCTTTCGCTAACGCTGTTCTTGTGGAATTGGCAAAGGGATATTTGGAAGCCCATAGAGGGCTATGGTGAAAAAGGAAATATCTTCCGTTCTAAACTGGAAAGAAGCTTTCTGAGAAACTGCTCTGTGTTCTGTTAATTCATCTCACAGAGTTACATCTTTCCCTTCAAGAAGCCTTTCGCTAAGGCTGTTCTTGTGGAATTGGCAAAGGGATATTTGGAAGCATATAGAGGGCTATGGTGAAAAAGGAAATATCTTCCGTTCAAAACTGGAAAGAAGCTTTCTGAGAAACTGCTCTGTGTTCTGTTAATTCATCTCACAGAGTTACATCTTTCAATTCAAGACGTCTTTCGCTAAGGCTGTTCTTGTGGAATTGGCAAAGGGATATTTGGAAGCCCATAGAGGGCTATGGTGAAAAAGGAAATATCTTCCGTTCAAAACTGGAAAGAAGCTTTCTGAGAAACTGCTCTGTGTTCTGTTAACTGATCTCACAGAGTTACATCTTTCCCTTCAAGAAGCCTTTCGCTAAGGCTGTTCTTGTAGAATTGGCAAAGGGATATTTGGAAGCCCTTAGAGGTCTATGGTGAAAAAGGAAATATCTTCCGTTCAAAACTGGAAAGAAGCTTTCTGAGAAACTGCTCTGTGTTCTGTTAATTCATCTCACAGAGTTACATCTTTCCCTTCAAGAAGCCTTTCGCTAAGGCTGTTCTTGTGGAATTGGCAAAGAGATATTTGGAAGCCCATAGAGGGCTATGGTGAAAAAGGAAATATCTTCCGTTCAAAACTGGAAAGAAGCTTTCTGAGAAACAGCTTTATGTCCTGTTAATTCATCTCACAGGGTTACATCTTTCCCTTCAAGAAGCCTTTCGCTAAGGCTGTCGTTGTGGAATTGGCAAACGGATATTTGGAAGCCCATAGTGGGCTATGGTGGAAAAGGAAATATCTTCCGTTCAAAACTGGAAAGAAGCTTTCTGAGAAACTGCTCTGTGTTCTGTTAATTCATCTCACAGAGTTACATCTTTCCCTTTAAGAAGCCTTTCGCTAAGGCTATTCTTGTGGAATTGGCAAAGGGATATTTGGAAGCATATAGAGGGCTATGGTGAAAAAGGAAATATCTTCCGTTCAAAACTGGAAAGAAGCTTTCTGAGAAACTGCTCTGTGTTCTGTTAATTCATATTACAGAGTTACATCTTTCCCTTCAAGAAGCCTTTCGCTAAGGCTGTTCTTGTGGAATTGTCAAAGGGATATTTGGAAGCCCAAAAGGGCTATGGTGAAAAAGGAAATATCTTCCGTCCAAAACTGGAAAGATGGTTTCTGAGAAACTGCTCCGTGTTCTGTTAATTCATCTCACAGAGTTAAATCTTTCAATTCAAGAAGCCATTCGCTAAGGCTGTTCTTGTGGAATTGGCAAAGGGATATTTGGAAGCCCATAGAGGGCTATGGTGAAAAAGGAAATACCTTCCGTTCAAAACTGGAAAGAAGCTTTCTGAGAAACTGCTCTGTGTTCTGTTAATTCATCTCACAGAGTTACATCTTTCCCTTCAAGAAGCCTTTCGCTAAGGCTGTTCTTGTGGAATTGGCAAAGGGATATTTGGAATCCCATAGAGGGCTATGGTGAAAAAGGAAATATCTTCCGTTCAAAACTGGAAAGAAGCTTTCTGAGAAAGTGCTCTGTGTTCTGTTAATTCATCTCACAGAGTTACATCTTTCCCTTCAAGAAACCTTTCGCTAAGGCTGTTCTTGTGGAATTGGCAAAGGGATATTTGGAAGCCCATAGAGGGCTATGGTGAAAAAGGAAATATCTTCCGTTCAAAACTGGAAAGAAGCTTTCTGAGAAACTGCTTTGTGTTCTGTTAATTCATCTCACAGAGTTACATCTTTCAATTCAAGAAGGCTTTCGTTAAGGCTGTTCTTGTGGAATTGGCAAAGGGATATTTGGAAGTCCATAGAGGGCTACTGTGAAAAAGGAAATATCTTCCTTTGAAAACTCGAAAGAAGCTTTCTGAGAAACTGCTCTGTGTTCTGTTAATTCATCACACAGAGTTACATCTTTCTCTTCTAGAAGCCTTTCGCTAAGGCTGTTCTTGTGGAATTGGCAAAGGGATATTTGGAAGCCCATAGAGGGCTATGGTGAAAAAGGAAATATCTTCCGTTCAAAACTGGAAAGAAGCTTTCGGAGAAACTGCTCTGTGTTCTGTTAATTCATCTCACAGAGTTACATCTTTCCCTTCAAGAAGCCTTTCGCTAAGGCTGTTCTTGTGGAATTGGCAAAGGGAGATTTGGAAGCCCATAGAGGACTATGGTGAAAAAGGAAATATCTTCCTTTCAAAACTGGAAAGAAGCTTTCTGAGAAACTGCTCTGTGTTCTGTTAACTGATCTCACAGAGTTACATCTTTCCCTTCAAGAAGCCTTTCGCTAAGGCTGTTCTTGTGGAATTGGCAAAGGGATATTTGGAAGCCCTTAGAAGTCTATGGTGAAAAAGGAAATATCTTCCGTTCAAAACTGGAAAGAAGCTTTCTGAGAAACTGCTCTGTGTTCTGTTAATTCATCTCACAGCGTTACATCTTTCCCTTCAAGAAGCCTTTCGCTAAGGCTGTTCTTGTGGAATTGGCAAAGGGATATTTGGAAGCCCATAGAGGGCTACGTTGAAAAAGGAAATATCTTCCGTTCAAAACTGGAAAGAAGCTTTCTGAGAAACTGCTCTGTGTTCCCTTAATTCATCTCACAGAGTTACATCTTTCAATTCAAGACGTCTTTCCCTAAGGCTGTTCTTGTGGAATTGGCAAAGGGATATTTGGAAGCCCATAGAGGGCTATGGTGAAAAAGGAAATATCTTCCGTTCAAAACTGGAAAGAAGCTTTCTGAGAAACTGCTCTGTGTTCTGTTAATTCATCTCACAGAGTTACATCTTTCCCTTCAAGAAGCCTTTCGCTAAGGCTGTCGTTGTGGAATTGGCAAACGGGTATTTGGAAGCCCATAGTGGTCTATGGTGGAAAAGGAAATATCTTCCGTTCCAAAGTGGAAAGAAGCTTTCTGAGAAACTGCTCTGTGTTCTGTTAATTTATCTCACAGAGTTACATCTTTCAATTCAAGAAGCCTTTCGCTAAGGCTGTTCTTGTGGAATTGGCAAAGGGATATTTGGAAGCCCATAGATGGCTATGGTGAAAAAGGAAATATCTTCGGTTCAAAACTGGAAAGAAGCTTTCTGAGAAACTGCTCTGTGTTCTGTTAATTCATCTCACAGAGTTACATCTTTCCCTTCTAGAAGACTTTCGGTAAGGCTGTTCTTGTGGAATTGGCAAAGGGATATTTGGAAGCCCATAGAGGGCTACGGTGAAAAAGGAAATATCTTCCGTTCAAAACTGGAAAGAAGCTTTCTGAGAAACTGCTCTGTGTTCTGTTAATTCATCTCACAGAGGTATATCTTTCAATTCAAGAAGCCTTTCGCTAAGGCTGGTCTTGTGGAATTGGCAAAGGGATATTTGGAAGCCCATAGAGGGCTATGGTGAAAAAGGAAATATCTTCCGTTCAAAACTGGAAAGAAGCTTTCTGAGGAACTGCTCTGTGTTCTGTTAATTCATCTCACAGAGTTACATCTTTCCCTTCAAGAAGCCTTTCGCTAAGGCTGTTCTTGTGGAATTGGCAAAGGGATATTTGGAAGCATATAGAGGGCTATCGTGAAAAAGGAAATATCTTCCGTTCAAAACTGGAAAGAAGCTTTCTGAGAAACTGCTCTGTGTTCTGTTAATTCATATCACAGAGTTACATCTTTCCCTTCAAGAAGCCTCTCGCTAAGGCTGTTCTTGTGGAATTGGCAAAGGGATATTTGGAAGCCCATAGAGGGCTATGGTGAAAAAGGAAATATCTTCCGTTCAAAACTGGAAAGATGGTTTCTGGGAAACTGCTCTGTGTTCTGTTAATTCATCTCACAGAGTTACATCTTTCAATTCAAGAAGCCTTTCGCTAAGGCTGTTCTTGTGCAATTGGCAAAGGGATATTTGGAAGCCCATAGAGGGCTATGGTGAAAAAGGAAATATCTTCTGTTCAAAACTGGAAAGAAGCTTTCTGAGAAACTGCTCTGTGTTCTGTTAATTCATCTCACAGAGTTACATCTTTCCCTTAAAGAAGCCTTTCGCTAACGCTGTTCTTGTGGAATTGGCAAAGGGATATTTGGAAGCCCATAGAGGGCTATGGTGAAAAAGGAAATATCTTCCGTTCAAAACTGGAAAGAAGCTTTCTGAGAAACTGCTCTGTGTTCTGTTAATTCATCTCACAGAGTTACATCTTTCCCTTCAAGAAGCCTTTCGCTAAGGCTGTTCTTGTGGAATTGGCAAAGAGATATTTGGAAGCCCATAGAGGGCTATGGTGAAAAAGGAAATATCTTCCGTTCAAAACTGGAAAGAAACTTTCTGAGAAACAGCTTTATGTCCTGTTAATTCATCTCACAGGGTTACATCTTTCCCTTCAAGAAGCCTTTCGCTAAGGCTGTCGTTGTGGAATTGGCAAACGGATATTTGGAAGCCCATAGTGGGCTATGGTGGAAAAGGAAATATCTTCGGTTCAAAACTGGAAAGAAGCTTTCTGAGAAACTGCTCTGTGTTCTGTTAATTCATCTCACAGAGTTACATCTTTCCCTTTAAGAAGCCTTTCGCTAAGGCTATTCTTGTGGAATTGGCAAAGGGATATTTGGAAGCATATAGAGGGCTATGGTGAAAAAGGAAATATCTTCCGTTCAAAACTGGAAAGAAGCTTTCTGAGAAACTGCTCTGTGTTCTGTTAATTCATATCACAGAGTTACATCTTTCCCTTCAAGAAGCCTTTCGCTAAGGCTGTTCTTGTGGAATTGTCAAAGGGATATTTGGAAGCCCAAAAGGGCTATGGTGAAAAAGGAAATATCTTCCGTCCAAAACTGGAAAGATGGTTTCTGAGAAACTGCTCCGTGTTCTGTTAATTCATCTCACAGAGTTAAATCTTTCAATTCAAGAAGCCTTTCGCTAAGGCTGTTCTTGTGGAATTGGCAAAGGGATATTTGGAAGCCCATAGAGGGCTATGGTGAAAAAGGAAATACCTTCCGTTCAAAACTGGAAAGAAGCTTTCTGAGAAACTGCTCTGTGTTCTGTTAATTCATCTCACAGAGTTACATCTTTCCCTTCAAGAAGCCTTTCGCTAAGGCTGTTCTTGTGGAATTGGCAAAGGGATATTTGGAATCCCATAGAGGGCTATGGTGAAAAAGGAAATATCTTCCGTTCAAAACTGGAAAGAAGCTTTCTGAGAAAGTGCTCTGTGTTCTGTTAATTCATCTCACAGAGTTACATCTTTCCCTTCAAGAAGCCTTTCGCTAAGGCTGTTCTTGTGGAATTGGCAAAGGGATATTTGGAAGCCCATAGAGGGCTATGTTGAAAAAGGAAATATCTTCCGTTCAAAACTGGAAAGAAGCTTTCTGAGAAACTGCTCTGTGTTCTGTTAATTCATCTCACAGAGTTACATCATTCCCTTCAAGAAACCTTTCGCTAAGGCTGTTCTTGTGGAATAGGCAAAGGGATATTTGGAAGCCCATAGAGGGCTATGGTGAAAAAGGAAATATCTTCCGTTCAAAACTGGAAAGAAGCTTTCTGAGAAACTGCTTTGTGTTCTGTTAATTCATCTCACAGAGTTACATCTTTCAATTCAAGAAGGCTTTCGCTAAGGCTGTTCTTGTGGAATTGGCAAAGGGATATTTGGAAGTCCATAGAGGGCTACTGTGAAAAAGGAAATATCTTCCTTTGAAAACTCGAAAGAAGCTTTCTGAGAAACTGCTCTGTGTTCTGTTAATTCATCACACAGAGTTACATCTTTCTCTTCTAGAAGCCTTTCGCTAAGGCTGTTCTTGTGGAATTGGCAAAGGGATATTTTGAAGCCCTTAGAAGTCTATGGTGAAAAAGGAAATATCTTCCGTTCAAAACTGGAAAGAAGCTTTCTGAGAAACTGCTCTGTGTTCTGCTAATTCATCTCACAGAGTTACATCTTTCCCTTCAAGAAGCCTTTCGCTAAGGCTGTTCTTGTGGAATTGGCAAAGAGATATTTGGAAGCCCATAGAGGGCTATGGTGAAAAAGGAAATATCTTCCGTTCAAAACTGGAAAGAAGCTTTCTGAGAAACAGCTTTATGTCCTGTTAATTCATCTCACAGGGTTACATCTTTCCCTTCAAGAAGCCTTTCGCTAAGGCTGTCGTTGTGGAATTGGCAAACGGATATTTGGAAGCCCATAGTGGGCTATGGTGGAAAAGGAAATATCTTCCGTTCAAAACTGGAAAGAAGCTTTCTGAGAAACTGCTCTGTGTTCTGTTAATTCATCTCACAGAGTTACATCTTTCCCTTTAAGAAGCCTTTCGCTAAGGCTATTCTTGAGGAATTGGCAAAGGGATATTTGGAAGCATATAGAGGGCTATGGTGAAAAAGGAAATATCTTCCTTTCAAAACTGGAAAGAAGCTTTCTGAGAAACTGCTCTGTGTTCTGTTAATTCATATCACAGAGTTACATCTTTCCCTTCAAGAAGCCTTTCGCTAAGGCTGTTCTTGTGGAATTGTCAAAGGGATATTTGGAAGCCCAAAAGGGCTATGGTGAAAAAGGAAATATCTTCCGTCCAAAACTGGAAAGATGGTTCCTGAGAAACTGCTCCGTGTTCTGTTAATTCATCTCACAGAGTTAAATCTTTCAATTCAAGAAGTCTTTCGCTAAGGCTGTTCTTGTGGAATTGGCAAAGGGATATTTGGAAGCCCATAGAGGGCTATGGTGAAAAAGGAAATACCTTCCGTTCCAAACTGGAAAGAAGCTTTCTGAGAAACTGCTCTGTGTTCTGTTAATTCATCTCACAGAGTTACATCTTTCCCTTCAAGAAGCCTTTCGCTAAGGCTGTTCTTGTGGAATTGGCAAAGGGATATTTGGAATCCCATAGAGGGCTATGGTGAAAAAGGAAATATCTTCCGTTCAAAACTGGAAAGAAGCTTTCTGAGAAAGTGCTCTGTGTTCTGTTAATTCATCTCACAGAGTTACATCTTTCCCTTCAAGAAGCCTTTCGCTAAGGCTGTTCTTGTGGAATTGGCAAAGAGATATTTGGAAGCCCATAGAGGGCTATGTTGAAAAAGGAAATATCTTCCGTTCAAAACTGGAAAGAAGCTTTCTGAGAAACTGCTCTGTGTTCTGTTAATTCATCTCACAGAGTTACATCATTCCCTTCAAGAAACCTTTCGCTAAGGCTGTTCTTGCGGAATTGGCAAAGGGATATTTGGAAGCCCATAGAGGGCTATGGTGAAAAAGGAAATATCTTCCGTTCAAAACTGGAAAGAAGCTTTCTGAGAAACTGCTTTGTGTTCTGTTAATTCATCTCACAGAGTTACATCTTTCAATTCAAGAAGGCTTTCGCTAAGGCTGTTCTTGTGGAATTGGCAAAGGGATATTTGGAAGTCCATAGAGGGCTACTGTGAAAAAGGAAATATCTTCCTTTGAAAACTCGAAAGAAGCTTTCTGAGAAACTGCTCTGTGTTCTGTTAATTCATCACACAGAGTTACATCTTTCTCTTCTAGAAGCCTTTCGCTAAGGCTGTTCTTGTGGAATTGGCAAAGGGATATTAGGAAGCCCATAGAGGGCTATGGTGAAAAAGGAAATATCTTCCGTTCAAAACTGGAAAGAAGCTTTCGGAGAAACTGCTCTGTGTTCTGTTAATTCATCTCACAGAGTTACATCTTTCCCTTCAAGAAGCCTTTCGCTAAGGCTGTTCTTGTGGAATTGGCAAAGAGATATTTGGAAGCCCATAGAGGGCTATGGTGAAAAAGGAAATAACTTCCGTTCAAAACTGGAAAGAAGCTTTCTGAGAAACTGCTTTATATTCTGTTAATTCATCTCACAGAGTTACATCTTTCCGTTCAAGAAGCCTTTCGCTAAGGCTGTCGTTGTGGAATTGGCAAACGGATATTTGGAAGCCCATAGTGGGCTATGGTGGAAAAGGAAATATCTTCCGTTCAAAACTGGAAAGAAGCTTTCTGAGAAACTGCTCTGTGTTCTGTTAATTCATCTCACAGAGTTACATCTTTCCCTTCAAGAAGCCTTTCGCTAAGGCTGTTCTTGTGGAATTGGCAAACGGATATTTGGAAGCCCATAGTGGGCTATGGTGGAAAAGGAAATATCTTCCGTTCAAAACTGGAAAGAAGCTTTCTGAGAAACTGCTTTGTGTTCTGTTTATTCATCTCACAGAGTTACATCTTTCCCTTCAAGAAGCCTTTCGCTAAGGCTGTTCTTGTGGAATTGGCAAAGGGATATTTGGAAGCCCATAGAGGGCTATGGTGAAAAAGGAAATATCTTCCGTTCAAAACTGGAAAGAAGCTTTCTGAGAAACTGCTCTGTGTTCTGTTAATTCATCTCACAGAGTTACATCTTTCAAATCAAGAAGCCTTTCGCTAAGGCTGTTCTTGTGGAATTGGCAAAGGGATATTTGGAAGCCCATAGAGGGCTATGGTGAAAAAGGAAATATCTTCCGTTCAAAACTGGAAAGAAGCTTTCTGAGAAACTGCTTTGTGTTCTGTTTATTCATCTCACAGAGTTACATCTTTCCCTTCAGGAAGCCTTTCGCTAAGGCTGTTCTTGTGGAATTGGCAAAGAGATATTTGGAAGCCCATAGAGGGCTATGGTGAAAAAGGAAATATCTTCCGTTCAAAACTGGAAAGAAGCTTTCTGAGAAACTGCTCTGTGTTCTGTTAATTCATCTCACAGAGTTACATCTTTCAAATCAAGAAGCCTTTCGCTAAGCCTGTTCTTGTGGAATTGGCAAAGGGATATTTGGAAGCCCCTAGATTGCTATGGTGAAAAAGGAAATATCTTCCGTTCAAAACTGGAAAGAAGCTTTCTGAGAAACTGTTTTATGTTCTGTTAATTCATCTCACAGAGTTACATCTTTCCCTTCAAGAAGCCTTTCGCTAAGTCTGTCGTTGTGGAATTGGCAAAGGGATATTTGGAAGCCCATAGTGGGCTATGGTGGAAAAGGAAATATCTTCCGTTCAAAACTGGAAAGAAGCTTTCTGAGAAACTGCTCTGTGTTCTGTTAATTCATCTCACAGAGTTACATCTTTCCCTTCAAGAAGCCTTTCGCTAAGGCTGTTCTTGTGGAATTGGCAAAGGGATATTTGGAAGCCCATAGAGGGCTATGGTGAAAAAGGAAATATCTTCCGTTCAAAACTGGAAAGAAGCTTTCTGAGAAACTGCTCTGTGTTCTGTTAATTCATCTCACAGAGTTACATTTTTCCCTTCAAGAAGCCTTTCGCTAAGGCTGTTCTTGTGGAATTGGCAAAGGGATATTAGGAAGCCCATAGAGGGCTATGGTGAAAAAGGAAATATCTTCCGTTCAAAACTGGAAAGAAGCTTTCTGAGAAACGGCTCTTTGTTCTGTTAATTCATCTCACAGAGTTACATCTTTCCCTTCAAGAAGCCTTTCGCTAAGGCTGTTCTTGTGGAATTGGCAAAGGGATATTTGGAAGCCCATAGAGGGCTATGGTGAAAAAGGAAATATCTTCCGTTCAAAACTGGAAAGAAGGTTTCTGAGAAACTGCTCTGTGTTCTGTTAATTCATCTCACAGAGTTACATCTTTCAATTCAAGACGTCTTTCGCTAAGGCTGTTCTTGTGGAATTGGCAAAGGGATATTTGGAAGCCCATAGAGGGCTATGGTGAAAAAGGAAGTATCTTCCGTTCAAAACTGGAAAGAAGCTTTTTGAGAAACTGCTTTGTGTTCTGTTTATTCATCTCACAGAGTTACATGTTTCCCTTCAAGAAGCCTTTCGCTAAGGCTGTTCTTGTGGAATTGGCAAAGGGATATTTGGAAGCCCATAGAGGGCGATGGTGAAAAAGGAAATATCTTCCGTTCAAAACTGGAAAGAAGCTTTCTGAGAAACTGCTTTGTGTTCTGTTAATTCATCTCACAGAGTTACATCTTTCAATTCAAGAAGCCTTTCGCTAAGGCTGTTCTTGTGGAATTGGCAAAGGGATATTTGGAAGCCCATAGAGGGCTATGGTGAAAAAGGAAATATCTTCCGTTCAAAACTGGGAAGAAGCTTTCTGAGAAACTGCTCTGTGTTCTGTTAATTCATCTCACAGAGTTACATCTTTCCCTTCTAGAAGCCTTTCGCTAAGGCTGTTCTTGTGGAATTGGCAAAGGGATATTTGGAAGCCCATAGAGGGCTACGGTGAAAAAGGAAATATCTTCCGTTCAAAACTGGAAAGAAGCTTTCTGAGAAACTGCTCTGTGTTCTGTTAATTCATCTCACAGAGTTACATCTTTCAATTCAAGACGTCTTTCCCTAAGGCTGTTCTTGTGGAATTGGCAAAGGGATATTTGGAAGCCCATAGAGGGCTATGGTGAAAAAGGAAATATCTTCCGTTCAAAACTGGAAAGAAGCTTTCTGAGAAACTGCTCTGTGTTCTGTTAATTCATCTCACAGAGTTACATCTTTCCCTTCAAGAAGCCTTTCGCTAAGGCTGTCGTTGTGGAATTGGCAAACGGGTATTTGGAAGCCCATAGTGGGCTATGGTGGAAAAGGAAATATCTTCCGTTCCAAAGTGGAAAGAAGCTTTCTGAGAAACTGCTCTGTGTTCTGTTAATTTATCTCACAGAGTTACATCTTTCAATTCAAGAAGCCTTTCGCTAAGGCTGTTCTTGTGGAATTGGCAAAGGGATATTTGGAAGCCCATAGATGGCTATGGTGAAAAAGGAAATATCTTCGGTTCAAAACTGGAAAGAAGCTTTCTGAGAAACTGCTCTGTGTTCTGTTAATTCATCTCACAGAGTTACATCTTTCCCTTCTAGAAGACTTTCGGTAAGGCTGTTCTTGTGGAATTGGCAAAGGGATATTTGGAAGCCCATAGAGGGCTACGGTGAAAAAGGAAATATCTTCCGTTCAAAACTGGAAAGAAGCTTTCTGAGAAACTGCTCTGTGTTCTGTTAATTCATCTCACAGAGGTATATCTTTCAATTCAAGAAGCCTTTCGCTAAGGCTGGTCTTGTGGAATTGGCAAAGGGATATTTGGAATCCCATAGAGGGCTATGGTGAAAAAGGAAATATCTTCCGTTCAAAACTGGAAAGAAGCTTTCTGAGGAACTGCTCTGTGTTCTGTTAATTCATCTCACAGAGTTACATCTTTCCCTTCAAGAAGCCTTTCGCTAAGGCTGTTCTTGTGGAATTGGCAAAGGGATATTTGGAAGCATATAGAGGGCTATCGTGAAAAAGGAAATATCTTCCGTTCAAAACTGGAAAGAAGCTTTCTGAGAAACTGCTCTGTGTTCTGTTAATTCATATCACAGAGTTACATCTTTCCCTTCAAGAAGCCTCTCGCTAAGGCTGTTCTTGTGGAATTGGCAAAGGGATATTTGGAAGCCCATAGAGGGCTATGGTGAAAAAGGAAATATCTTCCGTTCAAAACTGGAAAGATGTTTTCTGGGAAACTGCTCTGTGTTCTGTTAATTCATCTCACAGAGTTACATCTTTCAATTCAAGAAGCCTTTCGCTAAGGCTGTTCTTGTGGAATTGGCAAAGGGATATTTGGAAGCCCATAGAGGGCTATGGTGAAAAAGGAAATATCTTCTGTTCAAAACTGGAAAGAAGCTTTCTGAGAAACTGCTCTGTGTTCTGTTAATTCATCTCACAGAGTTACATCTTTCCCTTAAAGAAGCCTTTCGCTAAGGCTGTTCTTGTGGAATTGGCAAAGGGATATTTGGAAGCCCATAGAGGGCTATGGTGAAAAAGGAAATATCTTCCGTTCTAAACTGGAAAGAAGCTTTCTGAGAAACTGCTCTGTGTTCTGTTAATTCATCTCACAGAGTTACATCTTTCCCTTCAAGAAGCCTTTCGCTAAGGCTGTTCTTGTGGAATTGGCAAAGGGATATTTGGAAGCATATAGAAGGCTATGGTGAAAAAGGAAATATCTTCCGTTCAAAACTGGAAAGAAGCTTTCTGAGAAACTGCTCTGTGTTCTGTTAATTCATCTCACAGAGTTACATCTTTCCCTTCAAGAAGCCTTTCGCTAAGGCTGTTCTTGTGGAATTGGCAAAGGGATATTTGGAATCCCATAGAGGGCTATGGTGAAAAAGGAAATATCTTCCGTTCAAAACTGGAAAGAAGCTTTCTGAGAAACTGCTCTGTGTTCTGTTAATTCATCTCACAGAGTTACATCTTTCAATTCAAGACGTCTTTCGCTAAGGCTGTTCTTGTGGAATTGGCAAAGGGATATTTGGAAGCCCTTAGAGGGCTATGGTGAAAAAAGAAATATCTTCCGTTCAAAACTGGAAAGAAGCTTTCTGAGAAACTGCTCTGTGTTCTGTTAACTGATCTCACAGAGTTACATCTTTCCCTTCAAGAAGCCTTTCGCTAAGGCTGTTCTTGTGGAATTGGCAAAGGGATATTTGGAAGCCCTTAGAAGTCTATGGTGAAAAAGGAAATATCTTCCGTTCAAAACTGGAAAGAAGCTTTCTGAGAAACTGCTCTGTGTTCTGTTAATTCATCTCACAGAGTTACATCTTTCCCTTCAAGAAGCCTTTCGCTAAGGCTGTTCTTGTGGAATTGGCAAAGAGATATTTGGAAGCCCATAGAGGGCTATGGTGAAAAAGGAAATATCTTCCGTTCAAAACTGGAAAGAAGCTTTCTGAGAAACAGCTTTATGTCCTGTTAATTCATCTCACAGGGTTACATCTTTCCCTTCAAGAAGCCTTTCGCTAAGGCTGTCGTTGTGGAATTGGCAAACGGATATTTGGAAGCCCATAGTGGGCTATGGTGGAAAAGGAAATATCTTCCGTTCAAAACTGGAAAGAAGCTTTCTGAGAAACTGCTCTGTGTTCTGTTAATTCATCTCACAGAGTTACATCTTTCCCTTTAAGAAGCCTTTCGCTAAGGCTGTTCTTGTGGAATTGGCAAAGGGATATTTGGAAGCATATAGAGGGCTATGGTGAAAAAGGAAATATCTTCCGTTCAAAACTGGAAAGAAGCTTTCTGAGAAACTGCTCTGTGTTCTGTTAATTCATCTCACAGAGTTACATCTTTCAATTCAAGACGTCTTTCCCTAAGGCTGTTCTTGTGGAATTGGCAAAGGGATATTTGGAAGCCCATAGAGGGCTATGGTGAAAAAGGAAATATCTTCCGTTCAAAACTGGAAAGAAGCTTTCTGAGAAACTGCTCTGTGTTCTGTTAATTCATCTCACAGAGTTACATCTTTCCCTTCAAGAAGCCTTTCGCTAAGGCTGTCGTTGTGGAATTGGCAAACGGGTATTTGGAAGCCCATAGTGGGCTATGGTGGAAAAGGAAATATCTTCCGTTCCAAAGTGGAAAGAAGCTTTCTGAGAAACTGCTCTGTGTTCTGTTAATTTATCTCACAGAGTTACATCTTTCAATTCAAGAAGCCTTTCGCTAAGGCTGTTCTTGTGGAATTGGCAAAGGGATATTTGGAAGCCCATAGATGGCTATGGTGAAAAAGGAAATATCTTCGGTTCAAAACTGGAAAGAAGCTTTCTGAGAAACTGCTCTGTGTTCTGTTAATTCATCTCACAGAGTTACATCTTTCCCTTCTAGAAGACTTTCGGTAAGGCTGTTCTTGTGGAATTGGCAAAGGGATATTTGGAAGCCCATAGAGGGCTACGGTGAAAAAGGAAATATCTTCCGTTCAAAACTGGAAAGAAGCTTTCTGAGAAACTGCTCTGTGTTCTGTTAATTCATCTCACAGAGGTATATCTTTCAATTCAAGAAGCCTTTCGCTAAGGCTGGTCTTGTGGAATTGGCAAAGGGATATTTGGAAGCCCATAGAGGGCTATGGTGAAAAAGGAAATATCTTCCGTTCAAAACTGGAAAGAAGCTTTTTGAGAAACTGCTTTGTGTTCTGTTAATTCATCTCACAGAGTTACATCTTTCCCTTCAAGAAGCCTTTCGCTAAGGCTGTTCTTGTGGAATTGGCAAAGGGATATTTGGAAGCTCATAGAGGGCTATGGTGAAAAAGGAAATATCTTCCGTTCAAAACTGGAAAGAAGGTTTCTGAGAAACTGCTCTGTGTTCTGTTAATTCATCTCACAGAGTTACATCTTTCAATTCAAGACGTCTTTCGCTAAGGCTGTTCTTGTGGAATTGGCAAAGGGATATTTGGAAGCCCATAGAGGGCTATGGTGAAAAAGGAAATATCTTCCGTTCAAAACTGGAAAGAAGCTTTTTGAGAAACTGCTTTGTGTTCTGTTTATTCATCTCACAGAGTTACATGTTTCCCTTCAAGAAGCCTTTCGCTAAGGCTGTTCTTGTGGAATTGGCAAAGGGATATTTGGAAGCCCATAGAGGGCGATGGTGAAAAAGGAAATATCTTCCGTTCAAAACTGGAAAGAAGCTTTCTGAGAAACTGCTCTGTGTTCTGTTAATTTATCTCACAGAGTTACATCTTTCAATTCAAGAAGCCTTTCGCTAAGGCTGTTCTTGTGGAATTGGCAAAGGGATATTTGGAAGCCCATAGATGGCTATGGTGAAAAAGGAAATATCTTCGGTTCAAAACTGGAAAGAAGCTTTCTGAGAAACTGCTCTGTGTTCTGTTAATTCATCTCACAGAGTTACATCTTTCCCTTCTAGAATACTTTCGGTAAGGCTGTTCTTGTGGAATTGGCAAAGGGATATTTGGAAGCCCATAGAGGGCTACGGTGAAAAAGGAAATATCTTCCGTTCAAAACTGGAAAGAAGCTTTCTGAGAAAATGCTCTGTGTTCTGTTAATTCATCTCACAGAGGTATATCTTTCAATTCAAGAAGCCTTTCGCTAAGGCTGGTCTTGTGGAATTGGCAAAGGGATATTTGGAAGCCCATAGAGGGCTATGGTGAAAAAGGAAATATCTTCCGTTCAAAACTGGAAAGAAGCTTTCTGAGGAACTGCTCTGTGTTCTGTTAATTCATCTCACAGAGTTACATCTTTCCCTTCAAGAAGCCTTTCGCTAAGGCTGTTCTTGTGGAATTGGCAAAGGGATATTTGGAAGCATATAGAGGGCTATCGTGAAAAAGGAAATATCTTCCGTTCAAAACTGGAAAGAAGCTTTCTGAGAAACTGCTCTGTGTTCTGTTAATTCATCTCACAGAGTTACATCTTTCCCTTCAAGAAGCCTCTCGCTAAGGCTGTTCTTGTGGAATTGGCAAAGGGATATTTGGAAGCCCATAGAGGGCTATGGTGAAAAAGGAAATATCTTCCGTTCAAAACTGGAAAGATGTTTTCTGGGAAACTGCTCTGTGTTCTGTTAATTCATCTCACAGAGTTACATCTTTCAATTCATGAAGCCTTTCGCTAAGGCTGTTCTTGTGGAATTGGCAAAGGGATATTTGGAAGCCCATAGAGGGCTATGGTGAAAAAGGAAATATCTTCTGTTCAAAACTGGAAAGAAGCTTTCTGAGAAACTGCTCTGTGTTCTGTTCATTCATCTCACAGAGTTACATCTTTCCCTTAAAGAAGCCTTTCGCTAACGCTGTTCTTGTGGAATTGGCAAAGGGATATTTGGAAGCCCATAGAGGGCTATGGTGAAAAAGGAAATATCTTCCGTTCTAAACTGGAAAGAAGCTTTCTGAGAAACTGCTCTGTGTTCTGTTAATTCATCTCACAGAGTTACATCTTTCCCTTCAAGAAGCCTTTCGCTAAGGCTGTTCTTGTGGAATTGGCAAAGGGATATTTGGAAGCATATAGAAGGCTATGGTGAAAAAGGAAATATCTTCCGTTCAAAACTGGAAAGAAGCTTTCTGAGAAACTGCTCTGTGTTCTGTTAATTCATCTCACAGAGTTACATCTTTCCCTTCAAGAAGCCTTTCGCTAAGGCTGTTCTTGTGGAATTGGCAAAGGGATATTTGGAATCCCATAGAGGGCTATGGTGAAAAAGGAAATATCTTCCGTTCAAAACTGGAAAGAAGCTTTCTGAGAAACAGCTTTATGTCCTGTTAATTCATCTCACAGGGTTACATCTTTCCCTTCAAGAAGCCTTTCGCTAAGGCTGTCGTTGTGGAATTGGCAAACGGATATTTGGAAGCCCATAGTGGGCTATGGTGGAAAAGGAAATATCTTCCGTTCAAAACTGGAAAGAAGCTTTCTGAGAAACTGCTCTGTGTTCTGTTAATTCATCTCACAGAGTTACATCTTTCCCTTTAAGAAGCCTTTCGCTAAGGCTGTTCTTGTGGAATTGGCAAAGGGATATTTGGAAGCATATAGAGGGCTATGGTGAAAAAGGAAATATCTTCCGTTCAAAACTGGAAAGAAGCTTTCTGAGAAACTGCTCTGTGTTCTGTTAATTCATCTCACAGAGTTACATCTTTCAATTCAAGACGTCTTTCCCTAAGGCTGTTCTTGTGGAATTGGCAAAGGGATATTTGAAAGCCCATAGAGGGCTATGGTGAAAAAGGAAATATCTTCCGTTCAAAACTGGAAAGAAGCTTTCTGAGAAACTGCTCTGTGTTCTGTTAATTCATCTCACAGAGTTACATCTTTCCCTTCAAGAAGCCTTTCGCTAAGGCTGTCGTTGTGGAATTGGCAAACGGGTATTTGGAAGCCCATAGTGGGCTATGGTGGAAAAGGAAATATCTTCCGTTCCAAAGTGGAAAGAAGCTTTCTGAGAAACTGCTCTGTGTTCTGTTAATTTATCTCACAGAGTTACATCTTTCAATTCAAGAAGCCTTTCGCTAAGGCTGTTCTTGTGGAATTGGCAAAGGGATATTTGGAAGCCCATAGATGGCTATGGTGAAAAAGGAAATATCTTCGGTTCAAAACTGGAAAGAAGCTTTCTGAGAAACTGCTCTGTGTTCTGTTAATTCATCTCACAGAGTTACATCTTTCCCTTCTAGAAGACTTTCGGTAAGGCTGTTCTTGTGGAATTGGCAAAGGGATATTTGGAAGCCCATAGAGGGCTACGGTGAAAAAGGAAATATCTTCCGTTCAAAACTGGAAAGAAGCTTTCTGAGAAACTGCTCTGTGTTCTGTTAATTCATCTCACAGAGGTATATCTTTCAATTCAAGAAGCCTTTCGCTAAGGCTGGTCTTGTGGAATTGGCAAAGGGATATTTGGAAGCCCATAGAGGGCTATGGTGAAAAAGGAAATATCTTCCGTTCAAAACTGGAAAGAAGCTTTTTGAGAAACTGCTTTGTGTTCTGTTAATTCATCTCACAGAGTTACATCTTTCCCTTCAAGAAGCCTTTCGCTAAGGCTGTTCTTGTGGAATTGGCAAAGGGATATTTGGAAGCTCATAGAGGGCTATGGTGAAAAAGGAAATATCTTCCGTTCAAAACTGGAAAGAAGGTTTCTGAGAAACTGCTCTGTGTTCTGTTAATTCATCTCACAGAGTTACATCTTTCAATTCAAGACGTCTTTCGCTAAGGCTGTTCTTGTGGAATTGGCAAAGGGATATTTGGAAGCCCATAGAGGGCTATGGTGAAAAAGGAAATATCTTCCGTTCAAAACTGGAAAGAAGCTTTTTGAGAAACTGCTTTGTGTTCTGTTTATTCATCTCACAGAGTTACATGTTTCCCTTCAAGAAGCCTTTCGCTAAGGCTGTTCTTGTGGAATTGGCAAAGGGATATTTGGAAGCCCATAGAGGGCGATGGTGAAAAAGGAAATATCTTCCGTTCAAAACTGGAAAGAAGCTTTCTGAGAAACTGCTCTGTGTTCTGTTAATTTATCTCACAGAGTTACATCTTTCAATTCAAGAAGCCTTTCGCTAAGGCTGTTCTTGTGGAATTGGCAAAGGGATATTTGGAAGCCCATAGATGGCTATGGTGAAAAAGGAAATATCTTCGGTTCAAAACTGGAAAGAAGCTTTCTGAGAAACTGCTCTGTGTTCTGTTAATTCATCTCACAGAGTTACATCTTTCCCTTCAAGAAGCCTCTCGCTAAGGCTGTTCTTGTGGAATTGGCAAAGGGATATTTGGAAGCCCATAGAGGGCTATGGTGAAAAAGGAAATATCTTCCGTTCAAAACTGGAAAGATGTTTTCTGGGAAACTGCTCTGTGTTCTGTTAATTCATCTCACAGAGTTACATCTTTCAATTCAAGAAGCCTTTCGCTAAGGCTGTTCTTGTGGAATTGGCAAAGGGATATTTGGAAGCCCATAGAGGGCTATGGTGAAAAAAGAAATATCTTCTGTTCAAAACTGGAAAGAAGCTTTCTGAGAAACTGCTCTGTGTTCTGTTAATTCATCTCACAGAGTTACATCTTTCCCTTAAAGAAGCCTTTCGCTAACGCTGTTCTTGTGGAATTGGCAAAGGGATATTTGGAAGCCCATAGAAGGCTATGGTGAAAAAGGAAATATCTTCCGTTCAAAACTGGAAAGAAGCTTTCTGAGAAACTGCTCTGTGTTCTGTTAACTGATCTCACAGAGTTACATCTTTCCCTTCAAGAAACCTTTCGCTAAGGCTGTTCTTGTGGAATTGGCAAAGGGATATTTGGAAGCCCTTAGAAGTCTATGGTGAAAAAGGAAATATCTTCCGTTCAAAACTGGAAAGAAGCTTTCTGAGAAACTGCTCTGTGTTCTGTTAATTCATCTCACAGAGTTACATCTTCCCCTTCAAGAAGCCTTTCGCTAAGGCTGTTCTTGTGGAATTGGCAAAGAGATATTTGGAAGCCCATAGAGGGCTATGGTGAAAAAGGAAATATCTTCCGTTCAAAACTGGAAAGAAGCTTTCTGAGAAACAGCTTTATGTCCTGTTAATTCATCTCACAGGGTTACATCTTTCCCTTCAAGAAGCCTTTCGCTAAGGCTGTCGTTGTGGAATTGGCAAACGGATATTTGGAAGCCCATAGTGGGCTATGGTGGAAAAGGAAATATCTTCCGTTCAAAACTGGAAAGAAGCTTTCTGAGAAACTGCTCTGTGTTCTGTTAATTCATCTCACAGAGTTACATCTTTCCCTTTAAGAAGCCGTTCGCTAAGGCTGTTCTTGTGGAATTGGCAAAGGGATATTTGGAAGCATATAGAGGGCTATGGTGAAAAAGGAAATATCTTCCGTTCAAAACTGGAAAGAAGCTTTCTGAGAAACTGCTCTGTGTTCTGTTAATTCATCTCACAGAGTTACATCTTTCAATTCAAGACGTCTTTCCCTAAGGCTGTTCTTGTGGAATTGGCAAAAGGATATTTGGAAGCCCATAGAGGGCTATGGTGAAAAAGGAAATATCTTCCGTTCAAAACTGGAAAGAAGCTTTATGAGAAACTGCTCTGTGTTCTGTTAATTCATCTCACAGAGTTACATCTTTCCCTTCAAGAAGCCTTTCGCTAAGGCTGTCCTTGTGGAATTGTCAAACGGGTATTTGGAAGCCCATAGTGGGCTATGGTGGAAAAGGAAATATCTTCCGTTCCAAAGTGGAAAGAAGCTTTCTGAGAAACTGCTCTGTGTTCTGTTAATTTATCTCACAGAGTTACATCTTTCAATTCAAGAAGCCTTTCGCTAAGGCTGTTCTTGTGGAATTGGCAAAGGGATATTTGGAAGCCCATAGATGGCTATGGTGAAAAAGGAAATATCTTCGGTTCAAAACTGGAAAGAAGCTTTCTGAGAAACTGCTCTGTGTTCTGTTAATTCATCTCACAGAGTTACATCTTTCCCTTCTAGAAGACTTTCGGTAAGGCTGTTCTTGTGGAATTGGCAAAGGGATATTTGGAAGCCCATAGAGGGCTACGGTGAAAAAGGAAATATCTTCCGTTCAAAACTGGAAAGAAGCTTTCGGAGAAACTGCTCTGTGTTCTGTTAATTCATCTCACAGAGTTACATCTTTCCCTTCAAGAAGCCTTTCGCTAAGGCTGTTCTTGTGGAATTGGAAAAGGGAGATTTGGAAGCCCATAGAGGACTATGGTGAAAAAGGAAATATCTTCCTTTCAAAACTGGAAAGAAGCTTTCTGAGGAACTTCTCTGTGTTCTGTTAATTCATCTCACAGAGTTGCATCTTTCCCTTCAAGAAGCCTTTCGCTAAGGCTGTTCTTGTGGAATTGGCAAAGGGATATTTGGAAGCCCTTAGAAGTCTATGGTGAAAAAGGAAATATCTTCCGTTCAAAACTGGAAAGAAGCTTTCTGAGAAACTGCTCTGTGTTCTGTTAATTCATCTCACAGAGTTATATCTTTCAATTCAAGAAGCCTTTCGCTAAGGCTGTTCTTGTGGAATTGGCAAAGATATATTTGGAAGCCCATAGAGGGCTATGGTGAAAAAGGAAATATCTTCCGTTCAAAACTGGAAAGAAGCTTTCTGAGAAACTGCTTTATGTTCTGTTAATTCATCTCACAGTGTTACATCTTTCCCTTCAAGAAGCCTTTCGCTAAGGCTGTCGTTGTGGAATTGGCAAACGGATATTTGGAAGCCCATAGTGGGCTATGGTGGAAAAGGAAATATCTTCCGTTCAAAACTGGAAAGAAGCTTTCTGAGAAACTGCTCTGTGTTCTGTTAATTCATCTCACAGAGTTACATCTTTCCCTTTAAGAAGCCTTTCGCTAAGGCTGTTCTTGTGGAATTGGCAAAGGGATATTTGGAAGCATATAGAGGGCTAAGGTGAAAAAGGAAATATCTTCCGTTCAAAACTGGAAAGAAGCTTTCTGAGAAACTGCTCTGTGTTCTGTTAATTCATATCACAGAGTTACATCTTTCCCTTCAAGAAGCCTTTCGCTAAGGCTGTTCTTGTGGAATTGTCAAAGGGATATTTGGAAGCCCATAGAGGGCTATGGTGAAAAAGGAAATATCTTCCGTCCAAAACTGGAAAGATGGTTTCTGAGAAACTGCTCCGTGTTCTGTTAATTCATCTCACAGAGTTACATCTTTCAATTCAAGAAGCCTTTCGCTAAGGCTGTTCTTGTGGAATTCGCAAAGGGATATTTGGAAGCCCATAGAGGGCTATGGTGAAAAAGGAAATATCTTCCGTTCAAAACTGGAAAGAAGCTTTCTGAGAAACTGCTCTGTGTTCTGTTAATTCATCTCACAGAGTTACATCTTTCCCTTCAAGAAGCCTTTCGCTAAGGCTGTTCTTGTGGAATTGGCAAAGGGATATTTGGAATCCCATAGAGGGCTATGGTGAAAAAGGAAATATCTTCCGTTCAAAACTGGAAAGAAGCTTTCTGAGAAAGTGCTCTGTGTTCTGTTAATTCATCTCACAGAGTTACATCTTTCCCTTCAAGAAGCCTTTCGCTAAGGCTGTTCTTGTGGAATTGGCAAAGGGATATTTGGAAGCCCATAGAGGGCTATGGTGAAAAAGGAAATATCTTCCGTTCAAAACTGGAAAGAAGCTTTCTGAGAAACTGCTCTGTGTTCTGTTAATTCATCTCACAGAGTTACATCTTTCCCTTCAAGAAGCCTTTCGCTAAGGCTGTTCTTGTGGAATTGGCAAAGGGATATTTGGAAGCCCATAGAGGGCTATGGTGAAAAAGGAAATATCTTCCGTTCAAAACTGGAAAGAAGCTTTCTGAGAAACTGCTTTGTGTTCTGTTAATTCATCTCACAGAGTTACATCTTTCAATTCAAGAAGGCTTTCGCTAAGGCTGTTCTTGTGGAATTGGCAAAGGGATATTTGGAAGTCCATAGAGGGCTACTGTGAAAAAGGAAATATCTTCCGTTGAAAACTCGAAAGAAGCTTTCTGAGAAACTGCTCTGTGTTCTGTTAATTCATCACACAGAGTTACATCTTTCTCTTCTAGAAGCCTTTCGCTAAGGCTGTTCTTGTGGAATTGGCAAAGGGATATTTAGAAGTCCATAGAGGGCTATGGTGAAAAAGGAAATATCTTCCGTTCAAAACTGGAAAGAAGCTTTCGGAGAAACTGCTCTGTGTTCTGTTAATTCATCTCACAGAGTTACATCTTTCCCTTCAAGAAGCCTTTCGCTAAGGCTGTTCTTGTGGAATTGGCAAAGGGAGATTTGGAAGCCCATAGAGGACTATGGTGAAAAAGGAAATATCTTCCTTTCAAAACTGGAAAGAAGCTTTCTGAGAAACTGCTCTGTGTTCTGTTAACTGATCTCACAGAGTTACATCTTTCCCTTCAAGAAGCCTTTCGCTAAGGCTGTTCTTGTGGAATTGGCAAAGGGATATTTGGAAGCCCTTAGAAGTCTATGGTGAAAAAGGAAATATCTTCCGTTCAAAACTGGAAAGAAGCTTTCTGAGAAACTGCTCTGTGTTCTGTTAATTCATCTCACAGAGTTACATCTTTCCCTTCAAGAAGCCTTTCGCTAAGGCTGTTCTTGTGGAATTGGCAAAGAGATATTTGGAAGCCCATAGAGGGCTATGGTGAAAAAGGAAATATCTTCCGTTCAAAACTGGAAAGAAGCTTTCTGAGAAACAGCTTTATGTCCTGTTAATTCATCTCACAGGGTTACATCTTTCCCTTCAAGAAGCCTTTCGCTAAGGCTGTCGTTGTGGAATTGGCAAACGGATATTTGGAAGCCCATAGTGGGCTATGGTGGAAAAGGAAATATCTTCCGTTCAAAACTGGAAAGAAGCTTTCTGAGAAACTGCTCTGTGTTCTGTAATTCATCTCACAGAGTTACATCTTTCCCTTTAAGAAGCCTTTCGCTAAGGCTGTTCTTGTGGAATTGGCAAAGGGATATATGGAAGCATATAGAGGGCTAAGGTGAAAAAGGAAATATCTTCCGTTCAAAACTGGAAAGAAGCTTTCTGAGAAACTGCTCTGTGTTCTGTTAATTCATATCACAGAGTTACATCTTTCAATTCAAGAAGCCTTTCGCTAAGGCTGTTCTTGTGGAATTGGCAAAGGGATATTTGGAAGCCCATAGAGGGCTATGGTGAAAAAGGAAATATCTTCTGTTCAAAACTGGAAAGAAGCTTTCTGAGAAACTGCTCTGTGTTCTGTTAATTCATCTCACAGAGTTACATCTTTCCCTTAAAGAAGCCTTTCGCTAACGCTGTTCTTGTGGAATTGGCAAAGGGATATTTGGAAGCCCATAGAGGGCTATGGTGAAAAAGGAAATATCTTCCGTTCTAAACTGGAAAGAAGCTTTCTGAGAAACTGCTCTGTGTTCTGTTAATTCATCTCACAGAGTTACATCTTTCCCTTCAAGAAGCCTTTAGCTAAGGCTGTTCTTGTGGAATTGGCAAAGGGATATTTGGAAGCATATAGAAGGCTATGGTGAAAAAGGAAATATCTTCCGTTCAAAACTGGAAAGAAGCTTTCTGAGAAACTGCTCTGTGTTCTGTTAATTCATCTCACAGAGTTACATCTTTCCCTTCAAGAAGCCTTTCGCTAAGGCTGTTCTTGTGGAATTGGCAAAGGGATATTTGGAAGTCCATAGAGGGCTACTGTGAAAAAGGAAATATCTTCCGTTGAAAACTCGAAAGAAGCTTTCTGAGAAACTGCTCTGTGTTCTGTTAATTCATCACACAGAGTTACATCTTTCTCTTCTAGAAGCCTTTCGCTAAGGCTGTTCTTGTGGAATTGGCAAAGGGATATTTGGAAGTCCATAGAGGGCTATGGTGAAAAAGGAAATATCTTCCGTTCAAAACTGGAAAGAAGCTTTCGGAGAAACTGCTCTGTGTTCTGTTAATTCATCTCACAGAGTTACATCTTTCCCTTCAAGAAGCCTTTCGCTAAGGCTGTTCTTGTGGAATTGGCAAAGGGAGATTTGGAAGCCCATAGAGGACTATGGTGAAAAAGGAAATATCTTCCTTTCAAAACTGGAAAGAAGCTTTCTGAGAAACTGCTCTGTGTTCTGTTAACTGATCTCACAGAGTTACATCTTTCCCTTCAAGAAGCCTTTCGCTAAGGCTGTTCTTGTGGAATTGGCAAAGGGAGATTTGGAAGCCCTTAGAAGTCTATGGTGAAAAAGGAAATATCTTCCGTTCAAAACTGGAAAGAAGCTTTCTGAGAAACTGCTCTGTGTTCTGTTAATTCATCTCACAAAGTTACATCTTTCCCTTCAAGAAGCCTTTCGCTAAGGCTGTTCTTGTGGAATTGGCAAAGATATATTTGGAAGCCCATAGAGGGCTATGGTGAAAAAGGAAATATCTTCCGTTCAAAACTGGAAAGAAGCTTTCTGAGAAACTGCTTTATGTTCTGTTAATTCATCTCACAGAGTTACATCTTTCCCTTCAAGAAGCCTTTCGCTAAGGCTGTCGTTGTGGAATTGGCAAACGGATATTTGGAAGCCCATAGTGGGCTATGGTGGAAAAGGAAATATCTTCCGTTCAAAACTGGAAAGAAGCTTTCTGAGAAACTGCTCTGTGTTCTGTTAATTCATCTCACAGAGTTACATCTTTCCCTTTAAGAAGCCTTTCGCTAAGGCTGTTCTTGTGGAATTGGCAAAGGGATATTTGGAAGCATATAGAGGGCTATGGTGAAAAAGGAAATATCTTCCGTTCAAAACTGGAAAGAAGCTTTCTGAGAAACTGCTCTGTGTTCTGTTAATTCATTTCACAGAGTTACATCTTTCAATTCAAGACGTCTTTCCCTAAGGCTGTTCTTGTGGAATTGGCAAAAGGATATTTGGAAGCCCATAGAGGGCTATGGTGAAAAAGGAAATATCTTCCGTTCAAAACTGGAAAGAAGCTTTCTGAGAAACTGCTCTGTGTTCTGTTAATTCATCTCACAGAGTTACATCTTTCCCTTCAAGAAGCCTTTCGCTAAGGCTGTCCTTGTGGAATTGTCAAACGGGTATTTGGAAGCCCATAGTGGGCTATGGTGGAAAAGGAAATATCTTCCGTTCCAAAGTGGAAAGAAGCTTTCTGAGAAACTGCTCTGTGTTCTGTTAATTTATCTCACAGAGTTACATCTTTCAATTCAAGAAGCCTTTCGCTAAGGCTGTTCTTGTGGAATTGGCAAAGGGATATTTGGAAGCCCATAGATGGCTATGGTGAAAAAGGAAATATCTTCGGTTCAAAACTGGAAAGAAGCTTTCTGAGAAACTGCTCTGTGTTCTGTTAATTCATCTCACAGAGTTACATCTTTCCCTTCTAGAAGACTTTCGGTAAGGCTGTTCTTGTGGAATTGGCAAAGGGATATTTGGAAGCCCATAGAGGGCTACGGTGAAAAAGGAAATATCTTCCGTTCAAAACTGGAAAGAAGCTTTCGGAGAAACTGCTCTGTGTTCTGTTAATTCATCTCACAGAGTTACATCTTTCCCTTCAAGAAGCCTTTCGCTAAGGCTGTTCTTGTGGAATTGGCAAAGGGAGATTTGGAAGCCCATAGAGGACTATGGTGAAAAAGGAAATATCTTCCTTTCAAAACTGGAAAGAAGCTTTCTGAGGAACTGCTCTGTGTTCTGTTAATTCATCTCACAGAGTTGCATCTTTCCCTTCAAGAAGCCTTTCGCTAAGGCTGTTCTTGTGGAATTGGCAAAGGGATATTTGGAAGCCCTTAGAAGTCTATGGTGAAAAAGGAAATATCTTCCGTTCAAAACTGGAAAGAAGCTTTCTGAGAAACTGCTCTGTGTTCTGTTAATTCATCTCACAGAGTTACATCTTTCAATTCAAGAAGCCTTTCGCTAAGGCTGTTCTTGTGGAATTGGCAAAGATATATTTGGAAGCCCATAGAGGGCTACGGTGAAAAAGGAAATATCTTCCGTTCAAAACTGGAAAGAAGCTTTCTGAGAAACTGCTTTATGTTCTGTTAATTCATCTCACAGTGTTACATCTTTCCCTTCAAGAAGCCTTTCGCTAAGGCTGTCGTTGTGGAATTGGCAAACGGATATTTGGAAGCCCATAGTGGGCTATGGTGGAAAAGGAAATATCTTCCGTTCAAAACTGGAAAGAAGCTTTCTGAGAAACTGCTCTGTGTTCTGTTAATTCATCTCACAGAGTTACATCTTTCCCTTCAAGAAGCCTTTCGCTAAGGCTGTTCTTGTGGAATTGGCAAAGGGATATTTGGAAGCATATAGAGGGCTATGGTGAAAAAGGAAATATCTTCCGTTCAAAACTGGAAAGAAGCTTTCTGAGAAACTGCAATGTGTTCTGTTAATTCATCTCACAGAGTTACATCTTTCCCTTCAAGAAGCCTTTCGCTAAGGCTGTTCTTGTGGAATTGGCAAAGGGATATTTGGAATCCCATAGAGGGCTATGGTGAAAAAGGAAATATCTTCCGTTCAAAACTGGAAAGAAGCTTTCTGAGAAACTGCTCTGTGTTCTGTTAATTCATCTCACAGAGTTACATCTTTCAATTCAAGACGTCTTTCGCTAAGACTGTTCTTGTGGAATTGGCAAAGGGATATTTGGAAGCCCATAGAGGGCTATGGTGAAAAAGGAAATATCTTCCGTTCTAAACTGGAAAGAAGCTTTCTGAGAAACTGCTCTGTGTTCTGTTAACTGATCTCACAGAGTTACATCTTTCCCTTCAAGAAGCCTTTCGCTAAGGCTGTTCTTGTGGAATTGGCAAAGGGATATTTGGAAGCCCTTAGAAGTCTATGGTGAAAAAGGAAATATCTTCCGTTCAAAACTGGAAAGAAGCTTTCTGAGAAACTGCTCTGTGTTCTGTTAATTCATCTCACAGAGTTACATCTTTCCCTTCAAGAAGCCTTTCGCTAAGGCTGTTCTTGTGGAATTGGCAAAGAGATATTTGGAAGCCCATAGAGGGCTATGGTGAAAAAGGAAATATCTTCCGTTCAAAACTGGAAAGAAGCTTTCTGAGAAACAGCTTTATGTCCTGTTAATTCATCTCACAGGGTTACATCTTTCCCTTCAAGAAGCCTTTCGCTAAGGCTGTCGTTGTGGAATTGGCAAACGGATATTTGGAAGCCCATAGTGGGCTATGGTGGAAAAGGAAATATCTTCCGTTCAAAACTGGAAAGAAGCTTTCTGAGAAACTGCTCTGTGTTCTGTTAATTCATCTCACAGAGTTACATCTTTCCCTTTAAGAAGCCTTTCGCTAAGGCTGTTCTTGTGGAATTGGCAAAGGGATATTTGGAAGCATATAGAGGGCTAAGGTGAAAAAGGAAATATCTTCCGTTCAAAACTGGAAAGAAGCTTTCTGAGAAACTGCTCTGTGTTCTGTTAATTCATATCACAGAGTTACATCTTTCCCTTCAAGAAGCCTTTCGCTAAGGCTGTTCTTGTGGAATTGTCAAAGGGATATTTGGAAGCCCATAGAGGGCTATGGTGAAAAAGGAAATATCTTCCGTCCAAAACTGGAAAGATGGTTTCTGAGAAACTGCTCCGTGTTCTGTTAATTCATCTCACAGAGTTACATCTTTCAATTCAAGAAGCCTTTCGCTAAGGCTGTTCTTGTGGAATTGGCAAAGGGATATTTGGAAGCCCATAGAGGGCTATGGTGAAAAAGGAAATATCTTCCGTTCAAAACTGGAAAGAAGCTTTCTGAGAAACTGCTCTGTGTTCTGTTAATTCATCTCACAGAGTTACATCTTTCCCTTCAAGAAGCCTTTCGCTAAGGCTGTTCTTGTGGAATTGGCAAAGGGATATTTGGAATCCCATAGAGGGCTATGGTGAAAAAGGAAATATCTTCCGTTCAAAACTGGAAAGAAGCTTTCAGAGAAAGTGCTCTGTGTTCTGTTAATTCATCTCACAGAGTTACATCTTTCCCTTCAAGAAGCCTTTCGCTAAGGCTGTTCTTGTGGAATTGGCAAAGGGATATTTGGAAGCCCATAGAGGGCTATGGTGAAAAAGGAAATATCTTCCGTTCAAAACTGGAAAGAAGCTTTCTGAGAAACTGCTCTGTGTTCTGTTAATTCATCTCACAGAGTTACATCATTCCCTTCAAGAAACCTTTCGCTAAGGCTGTTCTTGTGGAATTGGCAAAGGGATATTTGGAAGCCCATAGAGGGCTATGGTGAAAAAGGAAATATCTTCCGTTCAAAACTGGAAAGAAGCTTTCTGAGAAACTGCTTTGTGTTCTGTTAATTCATCTCACAGAGTTACATCTTTCAATTCAAGAAGGCTTTCGCTAAGGCTGTTCTTGTGGAATTGGCAAAGGGATATTTGGAAGTCCATAGAGGGCTACTGTGAAAAAGGAAATATCTTCCGTTGAAAACTCGAAAGAAGCTTTCTGAGAAACTGCTCTGTGTTCTGTTAATTCATCACACAGAGTTACATCTTTCTCTTCTAGAAGCCTTTCGCTAAGGCTGTTCTTGTGGAATTGGCAAAGGGATATTTAGAAGTCCATAGAGGGCTATGGTGAAAAAGGAAATATCTTCCGTTCAAAACTGGAAAGAAGCTTTCGGAGAAACTGCTCTGTGTTCTGTTAATTCATCTCACAGAGTTACATCTTTCCCTTCAAGAAGCCTTTCGCTAAGGCTGTTCTTGTGGAATTGGCAAAGGGAGATTTGGAAGCCCATAGAGGACTATGGTGAAAAAGGAAATATCTTCCTTTCAAAACTGGAAAGAAGCTTTCTGAGAAACTGCTCTGTGTTCTGTTAACTGATCTCACAGAGTTACATCTTTCTCTTCAAGAAGCCTTTCGCTAAGGCTGTTCTTGTGGAATTGGCAAAGGGATATTTGGAAGCCCTTAGAAGTCTATGGTGAAAAAGGAAATATCTTCCGTTCAAAACTGGAAAGAAGCTTTCTGAGAAACTGCTCTGTGTTCTGTTAATTCATCTCACAGAGTTACATCTTTCCCTTCAAGAAGCCTTTCGCTAAGGCTGTTCTTGTGGAATTGGCAAAGAGATATTTGGAAGCCCATAGAGGGCTATGGTGAAAAAGGAAATATCTTCCGTTCAAAACTGGAAAGAAGCTTTCTGAGAAACAGCTTTATGTCCTGTTAATTCATCTCACAGGGTTACATCTTTCCCTTCAAGAAGCCTTTCGCTAAGGCTGTCGTTGTGGAATTGGCAAACGGATATTTGGAAGCCCATAGTGGGCTATGGTGGAAAAGGAAATATCTTCCGTTCAAAACTGGAAAGAAGCTTTCTGAGAAACTGCTCTGTGTTCTGTAATTCATCTCACAGAGTTACATCTTTCCCTTTAAGAAGCCTTTCGCTAAGGCTGTTCTTGTGGAATTGGCAAAGGGATATATGGAAGCATATAGAGGGCTAAGGTGAAAAAGGAAATATCTTCCGTTCAAAACTGGAAAGAAGCTTTCTGAGAAACTGCTCTGTGTTCTGTTAATTCATATCACAGAGTTACATCTTTCAATTCAAGAAGCCTTTCGCTAAGGCTGTTCTTGTGGAATTGGCAAAGGGATATTTGGAAGCCCATAGAGGGCTATGGTGAAAAAGGAAATATCTTCTGTTCAAAACTGGAAAGAAGCTTTCTGAGAAACTGCTCTGTGTTCTGTTAATTCATCTCACAGAGTTACATCTTTCCCTTAAAGAAACCTTTCGCTAACGCTGTTCTTGTGGAATTGGCAAAGGGATATTTGGAAGCCCATAGAGGGCTATGGTGAAAAAGGAAATATCTTCCGTTCTAAACTGGAAAGAAGCTTTCTGAGAAACTGCTCTGTGTTCTGTTAATTCATCTCACAGAGTTACATCTTTCCCTTCAAGAAGCCTTTAGCTAAGGCTGTTCTTGTGGAATTGGCAAAGGGATATTTGGAAGCATATAGAAGGCTATGGTGAAAAAGGAAATATCTTCCGTTCAAAACTGGAAAGAAGCTTTCTGAGAAACTGCTCTGTGTTCTGTTAATTCATCTCACAGAGTTACATCTTTCCCTTCAAGAAGCCTTTCGCTAAGGCTGTTCTTGTGGAATTGGCAAAGGGATATTTGGAAGTCCATAGAGGGCTACTGTGAAAAAGGAAATATCTTCCGTTGAAAACTCGAAAGAAGCTTTCTGAGAAACTGCTCTGTGTTCTGTTAATTCATCTCACAAAGTTACATCTTTCCCTTCAAGAAGCCTTTCGCTAAGGCTGTTCTTGTGGAATTGGCAAAGATATATTTGGAAGCCCATAGAGGGCTATGGTGAAAAAGGAAATATCTTCCGTTCAAAACTGGAAAGAAGCTTTCTGAGAAACTGCTTTATGTTCTGTCAATTCATCTCACAGAGTTACATCTTTCCCTTCAAGAAGCCTTTCGCTAAGGCTGTCGTTGTGGAATTGGCAAACGGATATTTGGAAGCCCATAGTGGGCTATGGTGGAAAAGGAAATATCTTCCGTTCAAAATTGGAAAGAAGCTTTCTGAGAAACTGCTCTGTGTTCTGTTAATTCATCTCACAGAGTTACATCTTTCCCTTCAAGAAGCCTTTCGCTAAGGCTGTTCTTGTGGAATTGGCAAAGTGATATTTGGAAGCCCATAGAGGGCTATGGTGAAAAAGGAAATATCTTCCGTTCAAAACTGGAAAGAAGCTTTCTGAGAAACTGCTCTGTGTTCTGTTAATTCATCTCACAGAGTTACATCTTTCCCTTCAAGAAGCCTTTCGCTAAGGCTGTTCTTGTGGAATTGGCAAACGGATATTTGGAAGCCCATAGCGGGCTATGGTGGAAAAGGAAATATCTTCCGTTCAAAACTGGAAAGAAGCTTTCTGAGAAACTGCTTTGTGTTCTGTTTATTCATCTCACAGAGTTACATCTTTCCCTTCAAGAAGCCTTTCGCTAAGGCTGTTCTTGTGGAATTGGCAAAGGGATATTTGGAAGCCCATAGAGGGCTATGGTGAAAAAGGAAATATCTTCCGTTCAAAACTGGAAAGAAGCTTTCTGAGAAACTGCTCTGTGTTCTGTTAATTCATCTCACAGAGTTACATCTTTCAAATCAAGAAGCCTTTCGCTAAGGCTGTTCTTGTGGAATTGGCAAAGGGATATTTGGAAGCCCATAGAGGGCTATGGTGAAAAAGGAAATATCTTCCGTTCAAACCTGGAAAGAAGCTTTTTGAGAAACTGCTTTGTGTTCTGTTTATTCATCTCACAGAGTTACATCTTTCCCTTCAGGAAGCCTTTCGCTAAGGCTGTTCTTGTGGAATTGGCAAAGAGATATTTGGAAGCCCATAGAGGGCTATGGTGAAAAAGGAAATATCTTCCGTTCAAAACTGGAAAGAAGCTTTCTGAGAAACTGCTCTGTGTTCTGTTAATTCATCTCACAGAGTTACATCTTTCAAATCAAGAAGCCTTTCGCTAAGGCTGTTCTTGTGGAATTGGCAAAGGGATATTTGGAAGCCCCTAGATTGCTATGGTGAAAAAGGAAATATCTTCCCTTCAAAACTGGAAAGAAGCTTTCTGAGAAACTGTTTTATTTTCTGTTAATTCATCTCACAGAGTTACATCTTTCCCTTCAAGAAGCCTTTCGCTAAGTCTGTCGTTGTGGAATTGGCAAAGGGATATTTGGAAGCCCATAGTGGGCTATGGTGGAAAAGGAAATATCTTCCGTTCAAAACTGGAAAGAAGCTTTCTGAGAAACTGCTCTGTGTTCTGTTAATTCATCTCACAGAGTTACATCTTTCCCTTCAAGAAGCCTTTCGCTAAGGCTGTTCTTGTGGAATTGGCAAAGGGATATTTGGAAGCATTTAGAGGGCTATGGTGAAAAAGGAAATATCTTCCGTTCAAAACTGGAAAGAAGCTTTCTGAGAAACTGTTTTATGTTCTGTTAATTCATGTCACAGAGTTACATCTTTCCCTTCAAGAAGCCTTTCGCTAAGTCTGTCGTTGTGGAATTGGCAAAGGGATATTTGGAAGCCAATAGTGGGCTATGGTGGAAAAGGAAATATCTTCCGTTCAAAACTGGAAAGAAGCTTTCTGAGAAACTGCTCTGTGTTCTGTTAATTCATCTCACAGAGTTACATCTTTCCCTTCAAGAAGCATTTCGCTAAGGCTGTTCTTGTGGAATTGGCAAAGTGATATTTGGAAGCCCATAGAGGGCTACGGTGAAAAAGGAAATATCTTCCGTTCAAAACTGGAAAGAAGCTTTCTGAGAAACTGCTCTGTGTTCTGTTAATTCATCTCACAGAGTTACATCTTTCCCTTCAAGAAGCCTTTCTTTAAGGCTGTTCTTGTGGAATTGGCAAAGGGATATTTGGAAGCATATAGAGGGCTATGGTGAAAAGGGAAATATCTTCCTTTCAAAACTGGAAAGAAGCTTTCTGAGAAACTGCTCTGTGTTCTGTTAATTCATCTCACAGAGTTACATCTTTCCCTTCAAGAAGCCTTTCGCTAAGTCTGTTCTTGTGGAATTGGCAAAGGGATATTTGGGATCCCATGGAGGGCTACGGTGAAAAAGGAAATATCTTCCGTTCAAAACTGGAAAGAAGCTTTCTGAGAAACTGCTCTGTGTTCTGTTAATTCATCTCACAGAGTTACATCTTTCCCTTCAAGAAGCCTTTCGCTAAGGCTGTCGTTGTGGAATTGGCAAACGGGTATTTGGAAGCCCATAGTGGGCTATGGTGGAAAAGGAAATATCTTCCGTTCCAAAGTGGAAAGAAGCTTTCTGAGAAACTGCTCTGTGTTCTGTTAATTTATCTCACAGAGTTACATCTTTCAATTCAAGAAGCCTTTCGCTAAGGCTGTTCTTGTGGAATTGGCAAAGGGATATTTGGAAGCCCATAGATGGCTATGGTGAAAAAGGAAATATCTTCTTTTCAAAACTGGAAAGAAGCTTTCTGGGAAACTGCTCTGTGTTCTGTTAATTCATCTCACAGAGTTACATCTTTCCCTTCTAGAAGACTTTCGGTAAGGCTGTTCTTGTGGAATTGGCAAAGGGATATTTGGAAGCCCATAGAGGGCTACGGTGAAAAAGGAAATATCTTCCGTTCAAAAGTGGAAAGAAGCTTTCTGAGAAACTGCTCTGTGTTCTGTTAATTCATCTCACAGAGTTATATCTTTCAATTCAAGAAGCCTTTCGCTAAGGCTGGTCTTGTGGAATTGGCAAAGGGATATTTGGAAGCCCATAGAGGGCTATGGTGAAAAAGGAAATATATTCCGTTCAAAACTGGAAAGAAGCTTTCTGAGGAACTGCTCTGTGTTCTGTTAATTCATCTCACAGAGTTACATCTTTCCCTTCAAGAAGCCTTTCGCTAAGGCTGTTCTTGTGGAATTGGCAAAGGGATATTTGGAAGCATATAGAGGGCTGTCGTGAAAAAGGAAATATCTTCCGTTCAAAACTGGAAAGAAGCTTTCTGAGAAACTGCTCTGTGTTCTGTTAATTCATATCACAGAGTTACATCTTTCCCTTCAAGAAGCCTCTCGCTAAGGCTGTTCTTGTGGAATTGGCAAAGGGATATTTGGAAGCCCATAGAGGGCTATGGTGAAAAAGGAAATATCTTCCGTTCAAAACTGGAAAGAAGCTTTCTGAGAAAGTGCTCTGTGTTCTGTTAACTGATCTCACAGAGTTACATCTTTCCCTTCAAGAAGCCTTTCGCTAAGGCTGTTCTTGTGGAATTGGCAAAGGGATATTTGGAAGCCCTTAGAAGTCTATGGTGAAAAAGGAAATATCTTCCGTTCAAAACTGGAAAGAAGCTTTCTGAGAAACTGCTCTGTGTTCTGTTAATTCATCTCACAGAGTTACATCTTTCCCTTCAAGAAGCCTTTCGCTAAGGCTGTTCTTGTGGAATTGGCAAAGAGATATTTGGAAGCCCATAGAGGGCTATGGTGAAAAAGGAAATATCTTCCGTTCAAAACTGGAAAGAAGCTTTCTGAGAAACAGCTTTATGTCCTGTTAATTCATCTCACAGGGTTACATCTTTCCCTTCAAGAAGCCTTTCGCTAAGGCTGTCGTTGTGGAATTGGCAAACGGATATTTGGAAGCCCATAGTGGGCTATGGTGGAAAAGGAAATATCTTCCGTTCAAAACTGGAAAGAAGCTTTCTGAGAAACTGCTCTGTGTTCTGTTAATTCATCTCACAGAGTTACATCTTTCCCTTTAAGAAGCCTTTCGCTAAGGCTGTTCTTGTGGAATTGGCAAAGGGATATTTGGAAGCATATAGAGGGCTATGGTGAAAAAGGAAATATCTTCCGTTCAAAACTGGAAAGAAGCTTTCTGAGAAACTGCTCTGTGTTCTGTTAATTCATATCACAGAGTTACATCTTTCCCTTCAAGAAGCCTTTCGCTAAGGCTGTTCTTGTGGAATTGTCAAATGGATATTTGGAAGCCCATAGAGGGCTATGGTGAAAAAGGAAATATCTTCCGTCCAAAACTGGAAAGATGGTTTCTGAGAAACTGCTCCGTGTTCTGTTAATTCATCTCACAGAGTTACATCTTTCAATTCAAGAAGCCTTTCGCTAAGGCTGTTCTTGTGGAATTGGCAAAGGGATATTTGGAAGCCCATAGAGGGCTATGGTGAAAAAGGAAATATCTTCCGTTCAAAACTGGAAAGAAGCTTTCTGAGAAACTGCTCTGTGTTCTGTTAATTCATCTCACAGAGTTACATCTTTCCCTTCAAGAAGCCTTTCGCTAAGGCTGTTCTTGTGGAATTGGCAAAGGGATATTTGGAATCCCATAGAGGGCTATGGTGAAAAAGGAAATATCTTAAGTTCAAAACTGGAAAGAAGGTTTCTGAGAAAGTGCTCTGTGTTCTCTTAATTCATCTCACAGAGTTACATCTTTCCCTTCAAGAAGCCTTTCGCTAAGGCTGTTCTTGTGGAATTGGCAAAGGGATATTTGGAAGCCCATAGTGGGCTATGGTGAAAAAGGAAATATCTTCCGTTCAAAACTGGAAAGAAGCTTTCTGAGAAACTGCTCTGTGTTCTGTTAATTCATCTCACAGAGTTACATCATTCCCTTCAAGAAACCTTTCGCTAAGGCTGTTCTTGTGGAATTGGCAAAGGGATATTTGGAAGCCCATAGAGGGCTATGGTGAAAAAGGAAATATCTTCCGTTCAAAACTGGAAAGAAGCTTTCTGAGAAACTGCTTTGTGTTCTGTTAATTCATCTCACAGAGTTACATCTTTCCATTCAAAAAGGCTTTCGCTAAGGCTGTTCTTGTGGAATTGGCAAAGGGATATTTGGAAGTCCATAGAGGGCTACTGTGAAAAAGGAAATATCTTCCGTTGAAAACTCGAAAGAAGCTTTCTGAGAAACTGCTCTGTGTTCTGTTAATTCATCACACAGAGTTACATCTTTCTCTTCTAGAAGCCTTTCGCTAAGGCTGTTCTTGTGGAATTGGCAAAGGGATATTTGGAAGCCCATAGAGGGCTATGGTGAAAAAGGAAATATCTTCCGTTCAAAACTGGAAAGAAGCTTTCGGAGAAACTGCTCTGTGTTCTGTTAATTCATCTCACAGAGTTACATCTTTCCCTTCAAGAAGCCTTTCGCTAAGGCTGTTCTTGTGGAATTGGCAAAGTGATATTTGGAAGCCCATAGAGGACTATGGTGAAAAAGGAAATATCTTCCTTTCAAAACTGGAAAGAAGCTTTCTGAGAAACTGCTCTGTGTTCTGTTAACTGATCTCACACAGTTACATCTTTCCCTTCAAGAAGCCTTTCGCTAAGGCTGTTCTTGTGGAATTGGCAAAGGGATATTTGGAAGCCCTTAGAAGTCTATGGTGAAAAAGGAAATATCTTCCGTTCAAAACTGGAAAGAAGCTTTCTGAGAAACTGCTCTGTGTTCTGTTAATTCATCTCACAGAGTTACATCTTTCCCTTCAAGAAGCCTTTCGCTAAGGCTGTTCTTGTGGAATTGGCAAAGAGATATTTGGAAGCCCATAGAGGGCTATGGTGAAAAAGGAAATATCTTCCGTTCAAAACTGGAAAGAAGCTTTCTGAGAAACTGCTTTATGTTCTGTTAATTCATCTCACAGAGTTACATCTTTCCCTTCAAGAAGCCTTTCGCTAAGGCTGTCGTTGTGGAATTGGCAAACGGATATTTGGAAGCCCATAGTGGGCTATGGTGGAAAAGGAAATATCTTCCGTTCAAAACTGGAAAGAAGCTTTCTGAGAAACTGCTCTGTGTTCTGTTAATTCATCTCACAGAGTTACATCTTTCCCTTCAAGAAGCCTTTCGCTAAGGCTGTTCTTGTGGAATTGGCAAAGTGATATTTGGAAGCCCATAGAGGGCTATGGTGAAAAAGGAAATATCTTCCGTTCAAAACTGGAATGAAGCTTTCTGAGAAACTGCTCTGTGTTCTGTTAATTCATCTCACAGAGTTACATCTTTCCCTTCAAGAAGCCTTTCGCTAAGGCTGTTCTTGTGGAATTGGCAAAGGGATATTTGAAATCCCATAGAGGGCTATGGTGAAAAAGGAAATATCTTCCGTTCAAAACTGGAAAAAAGCTTTCTGAGAAACTGCTCTGTGTTCTGTTAATTCATCTCACAGAGTTACATCTTTCCCTTCAAGAAGCCTTTCGCTAAGGCTGTTCTTGTGGAATTGGCAAAGGGATATTTGGAAGCCCATAGAGGGCGATGGTGAAAAAGGAAATATCTTCCGTTCAAAACTGGAAAGAAGCTTTCTGAGAAACTGCTTTGTGTTCTGTTAATTCATCTCACAGAGTTACATCTTTCAATTCAAGAAGCATTTCGCTAAGGCTGTTCTTGTGGAATTGGCAAAGGGATATTTGGAAGCCCTTAGAGGGCTAGGGTGAAAAAGGAAATATCTTCCGTTCAAAACTGGAAAGAAGCTTTCTGAGAAACTGCTCTGTGTTCTGTTAATTCATCTCACAGAGTTACGTCTTTCTCTTCTAGAAGCCTTTCGCTAAGGCTGTTCTTGTGGAATTGGCAAAGGGATATTTGGAAACCCATAGAGGGCTATGGTGAAAAAGGAAATATCTTCCGTTCAAAACTGGAAAGAAGCTTTCTGAGAAACTGCTCTGTGTTCTGTTAATTCATCTCACAGAGTTACATCTTTCAATTCAAGACGTCTTTCGCTAAGGCTGTTCTTGTGGAATTGGCAAAGGGATATTTGGAAGCCCATAGAGGGCTGTGGTGAAAAAGGAAATATCTTCCGTTCAAAACTGGAAAGAAGCTTTCTGAGAAACTGCTCTGTGTTCTGCTAATTCATCTCACAGAGTTATATATTTCCCTTCAAGAAGCCTTTCGCTAAGGCTGTTCTTGTGGAATTGGCAAAGGGATATTTGGAAGCCCATAGAGGGCTATGGTGAAAAAGGAAATATCTTCCGTTCAAAACTGGAAAGAAGCTTTCTGAGAAACTGCTCTGTGTTCTGTTAATTCATCTCACAGAGTTACATCATTCCCTTCAAGAAACCTTTCGCTAAGGCTGTTCTTGTGGAATTGGCAAAGGGATATTTGGAAGCCCATAGAGGGCTATGGTGAAAAAGGAAATATCTTCCGTTCAAAACTGGAAAGAAGCTTTCTGAGAAACTGCTTTGTGTTCTGTTAATTCATCTCACAGAGTTACATCTTTCAATTCAAAAAGGCTTTCGCTAAGGCTGTTCTTGTGGAATTGGCAAAGGGATATTTGGAAGTCCATAGAGGGCTACTGTGAAAAAGGAAATATCTTCCGTTGAAAACTCGAAAGAAGCTTTCTGAGAAACTGCTCTGTGTTCTGTTAATTCATCACACAGAGTTACATCTTTCTCTTCTAGAAGCCTTTCGCTAAGGCTGTTCTTGTGGAATTGGCAAAGGGATATTTGGAAGCCCATAGAGGGCTATGGTGAAAAAGGAAATATCTTCCGTTCAAAACTGGAAAGAAGCTTTCGGAGAAACTGCTCTGTGTTCTGTTAATTCATCCCACAGAGTTACATCTTTCCCTTCAAGAAGCCTTTCGCTAAGGCTGTTCTTGTGGAATTGGCAAAGGGAGATTTGGAAGCCCATAGAGGACTATGGTGAAAAAGGAAATATCTTCCTTTCAAAACTGGAAAGAAGCTTTCTGAGAAACTGCTCTGTGTTCTGTTAACTGATCTCACAGAGTTACATCTTTCCCTTCAAGAAGCCTTTCGCTAAGGCTGTTCTTGTGGAATTGGCAAAGGGATATTTGGAAGCCCTTAGAAGTCTATGGTGAAAAAGGAAATATCTTCCGTTCAAAACTGGAAAGAAGCTTTCTGAGAAACTGCTCTGTGTTCTGTTAATTCATCTCACAGAGTTACATCTTTCCCTTCAAGAAGCCTTTCGCTAAGGCTGTTCTTGTGGAATTGGCAAAGAGATATTTGGAAGCCCATAGAGGGCTATGGTGAAAAAGGAAATATCTTCCGTTCAAAACTGGAAAGAAGCTTTCTGAGAAACTGCTTTATGATCTGTTAATTCATCTCACAGAGTTACATCTTTCCCTTCAAGAAGCCTTTCGCTAAGGCTGTCGTTGTGGAATTGGCAAACGGATATTTGGAAGCCCATAGAGGGCTATGGTGGAAAAGGAAATATCTTCCGTTCAAAACTGGAAAGAAGCTTTCTGAGAAACTGCTCTGTGTTCTGTTAATTCATCTCACAGAGTTACATCTTTCCCTTCAAGAAGCCTTTCGCTAAGGCTGTTCTTGTGGAATTGGCAAAGTGATATTTGGAAGCCCATAGAGGGCTATGGTGAAAAAGGAAATATCTTCCGTTCAAAACTGGAAAGAAGCTTTCTGAGAAACTGCTCTGTGTTCTGTTAATTCATCTCACAGAGTTACATCTTTCCCTTCAAGAAGCCTTTCGCTAAGGCTGTTCTTGTGGAATTGGCAAACGGATATTTGGAAGCCCATAGTGGGCTATGGTGGAAAAGGAAATATCTTCCGTTCAAAACTGGAAAGAAGCTTTCTGAGAAACTGCTTTGTGTTCTGTTTATTCATCTCACAGAGTTACATCTTTCCCTTCAAGAAGCCTTTCGCTAAGGCTGTTCTTGTGGAATTGGCAAAGGGATATTTGGAAGCCCATAGAGGGCTATGGTGAAAAAGGAAATATCTTCCGTTCAAAACTGGAAAGAAGCTTTCTGAGAAACTGCTCTGTGTTCTGTTAATTCATCTCACAGAGTTACATCTTTCCCTTCAAGAAGCCTTTCGCTAAGGCTGTTCTTGTGGAATTGGCAAAGGGATATTTGGAAGCCCCTAGATTGCTATGGTGAAAAAGGAAATATCTTCCGTTCAAGACTGGAAAGAAGCTTTCTGAGAAACTGTTTTATGTTCTGTTAATTCATCTCACAGAGTTACATCTTTTCCTTCAAGAAGCCTTTCGCTAAGTCTGTCGTTGTGGAATTGGCAAAGGGATATTTGGAAGCCCATAGTGGGCCATGGTGGAAAAGGAAATATCTTCCGTTCAAAACTGGAAAGAAGCTTTCTGAGAAACTGCTCTGTGTTCTGTTAATTCATCTCACAGAGTTACATCGTTCCCTTCAAGAAGCCTTTCGCTAAGGCTGTTCTTGTGGAATTGGCAAAGTGATATTTGGAAGCCCATAGAGGGCTATGGTGAAAAAGGAAATATCTTCCGTTCAAAACTGGAAAGAAGCTTTCTGAGAAACTGCTCTGTGTTCTGTTAATTCATCTCACAGAGTTACATCTTTCCCTTCAAGAAGCCTTTCGCTAAGGCTGTTCTTGTGGAATTGGCAAAGGGATATTTGGAACCCCATAGAGGGCTATGGTGAAAAAGAAAATATCTTCCGTTCAAAACTGGAAAGAGGCTTTCTGAGAAACTGCTCTGTGTTCTGTTAATTCATCTCACAGAGTTACATCTTTCCCTTCAAGAAGCCTTTCGCTAAGGCTGTTCTTGTGGAATTGGCAAAGGGATATTTGGAAGCCCATAGAGGGCTATGGTGAAAAAGGAAATATCTTCCGTTCAAAAGTGGAAAGAAGCTTTTTGAGAAACTGCTTTGTGTTCTGTTAATTCATCTCACAGAGTTACATCTTTCCCTTCAAGAAGCCTTTCGCTAAGGCTGTTCTTGTGGAATTGGCAAAGAGATATTTGGAAGCCCATAGAGGGCTATGGTGAAAAAGGAAATATCTTCCGTTCAAAACTGGAAAGAAGCTTTCTGAGAAACTGCTCTGTGTTCTGTTAATTCATCTCACAGAGTTACATCTTTCAATTCAAGAAGCCTTTCGCTAAGGCTGTTCTTGTGGAATTGGCAAAGGGATATTTGGAAGCCCATAGAGGGCTACTGTGAAAAAGGAAATATCTTCCGTTGAAAACTCGAAAGAAGCTTTCTGAGAAACTGCTCTGTGTTCTGTTAATTCATCTCACAGAGTTACATCTTTCCCTTCAAGAAGCCTTTCGCTAAGGCTGTTCTTGTGGAATTGGCAAAGTGATATTTGGAAGCCCATAGAGGGCTATGGTGAAAAAGGAAATATCTTCCGTTCAAAACTGGAAAGAAGCTTTCTGAGAAACTGCTCTGTGTTCTGTTAATTCATCTCACAGAGTTACATCTTTCCCTTCAAGAAGCCTTTCGCTAAGGCTGTTCTTGTGGAATTGGCAAACGGATATTTGGAAGCCCATAGTGGGCTATGGTGGAAAAGGAAATATCTTCCGTTCAAAACTGGAAAGAAGCTTTCTGAGAAACTGCTTTGTGTTCTGTTTATTCATCTCACAGAGTTACATCTTTCCCTTCATGAAGCCTTTCGCTAAGGCTGTTCTTGTGGAATTGGCAAAGGGATATTTGGAATCCCATAGAGGGCTATGGTGAAAAAGGAAATATCTTCCGTTCAAAACTGGAAAGAAGCTTTCTGAGAAACTGCTCTGTGTTCTGTTAATTCATCTCACAGAGTTACATCTTTCAAATCAAGAAGCCTTTCGCTAAGGCTGTTCTTGTGGAATTGGCAAAGGGATATTTGGAAGCCCCTAGATTGCTATGGTGAAAAAGGAAATATCTTCCGTTCAAGACTGGAAAGAAGCTTTCTGAGAAACTGTCTTATGTTCTGTTAATTCATCTCACAGAGTTACATCTTTCCCTTCAAGAAGCCTTTCGCTAAGTCTGTCGTTGTGGAATTGGCAAAGGGATATTTGGAAGCCCATAGTGGGCTATGGTGGAGAAGGAAATATCTTCCGTTCAAAACTGGAAAGAAGCTTTCTGAGAAACTGCTCTGTGTTCTGTTAATTCATCTCACAGAGTTACATCGTTCCCTTCAAGAAGCCTTTCGCTAAGGCTGTTCTTGTGGAATTGGCAAAGTGATATTTGGAAGCCCATAGAGGGCTATGGTGAAAAAGGAAATATCTTCCGTTCAAAACTGGAAAGAAGCTTTCTGAGAAACTGCTCTGTGTTCTGTTAATTCATCTCACAGAGTTACATCTTTCAAATCAAGAAGCCTTTCGCTAAGGCTGTTCTTGTGGAATTGGCAAAGGGATATTTGGAAGCCCATAGAGGGCTATGGTGAAAAAGGAAATATCTTCCGTTCAAAACTGGAAAGAAGCTTTCTGAGAAACTGCTCTGTGTTCTGTTAATTCATCTCACAGAGTTACATCTTTCAATTCAAGACGTCTTTCGCTAAGGCTGTTCTTGTGGAATTGGCAAAGGGATATTTGGAAGCCCATAGAGGGCTGTGGTGAAAAAGGAAATATCTTCCGTTCAAAACTGGAAAGAAGCTTTCTGAGAAACTGCTCTGTGTTCTGCTAATTCATCTCACAGAGTTATATATTTCCCTTCAAGAAGCCTTTCGCTAAGGCTGTTCTTGTGGAATTGGCAAAGGGATATTTGGAAGCCCATAGAGGGCTATGGTGCAAAAGGAAATATCTTCCGTTCAAAACTGGAAAGAAGCTTTCTGAGAAACTGCTCTGTGTTCTGTTAATTCATCTCACAGAGTTACATCTTTCCCTTCAAGAAGCCTTTCGCTAAGGCTGTTCTTGTGGAATTGGCAAAGGGATATTTGGAACCCCATAGAGGGCTATGGTGAAAAAGGAAATATCTTCCGTTCAAAAATGGAAAGAAGCTTTCTGAGAAACTGCTCTGTGTTCTGTTAATTCATCTCACAGAGTTACATCTTTCAATTCAAGAAGCCTTTCGCTAAGGCTGTTCTTGTGGAATTGGCAAAGGGATATTTGGAAGCCCATAGAGGGCTATCGTGAAAAAGGAAATATCTTCCGTTCAAAACTGGAAAGAAGCTTTCTGAGAAACTGCTCTGTGTTCTGTTAATTCATCTCACAGAGTTACATCTTTCAATTCAAGAAGCCTTTCGCTAAGGCTGTTCTTGTGGAATTTGCAAAGGGATATTTGGAAGCCCATAGAGGGCTATGGTGAAAAAGGAAATATCTTCCGTTCAAAACTGGAAAGAAGCTTTCTGAGAAACTGCTCTGTGTTCTCTTAATTCATCTCAAAGAGTTACATCTTTCCCTTCAAGAAGCCTTTCGCTAAGGCTGTTCTTGTGGAATTGTCAAAGGGATATTTGGAAGCCCATAGAGGGCTACGGTGAAAAAGGAATTATCTTCCGTTCAAAACTGGAAAGAAGCTTTCTGAGAAACTGCTCTGTGTTCTGTTAATTCATCTCACAGAGTTACATCTTTCAATTCAAGAAGCCTTTCGCTAAGGCTGTTCTTGTGGAATTGGCAAAGGGATATTTGGAAGCCCCTAGATGGCTATGGTGAAAAAGGAAATATCTTCCGTTCAAAACTGGAAAGAAGCTTTCTGAGAAACTGTTTTATGTTCTGTTAATTCATCTCACAGAGTTACACCTTTCCCTTCAAGAAGCCTTTCGCTAAGTCTGTCGTTGTGGAATTGGCAAACGGATATTTGGAAGCCCATAGTGGGCTATGGTGGAAAAGGAAATATCTTCCGTTCAAAACTGGAAAGAAGCTTTCTGAGAAACTGCTCTGTGTTCTGTTAATTCATCTCACAGAGTTACATCTTTCCCTTCAAGAAGCATTTCGCTAAGGCTGTTCTTGTGGAATTGGCAAAGTGATATTTGGAAGCCCATAGAGGGCTAGAGTGAAAAAGGAAATATCTTCCGTTCAAAACTGGAAAGAAGCTTTCTGAGAAACTGCTCTGTGTTCTGTTAATTCATCTCACAGAGTTACATCTTTCCCTTCAAGAAGCCTTTCGCTAAGGCTGTTCTTGTGGAATTGGCAAAGGGATATTTGGAAGCATATAGAGGGCTACGGTGAAAAAGGAAATATCTTCCGTTCAAAACTGGAAAGAAGCTTTCTGAGAAACTGCTCAGTGTTCTGTTAATTCATCTCACAGAGTTACATCTTTCCCTTCAAGAAGCCTTTCGCTAAGGCTGTTCTTTTGGAATTGGCAAAGGGATATTTGGAAGCCCATAGAGGGCTATGGTGAAAAAGGAAATATCTTCCGTTCAAAACTGGAAAGAAGCTTTCTGAGAAACTGCTCTGTGTTCTGTTAATTCATCTCACAGAGTTACATCTTTCCCTTCAAGAAGCCTTTCGCTAAGTCTGTTCTTTTGGAATTGGCAAAGGGATATTTGGAAGCCCATAGAGGGCTATGGTGAAAAAGGAAATATCTTCCGTTCAAAACTGGAAAGAAGCTTTCTGAGAAACTGCTTTCTGTTCTGTTAATTCATCTCACAGAGTTACATCTTTCCCTTCAAGAAGCCTTTCGCTAAGGCTGTTCTTGTGGAATTGGCAAAGGGATGTTTGGAAGCCCATAGAGGGCTATGGTGAAAAAGGAAATATCTTCCGTTCAAAACTGGAAAGAAGCTTTCTGAGAAACTGCTTTGTGTTCTGTTAATTCATCTCACAGAGTTACATCTTTCCCTTCAAGAAGCCTTTCGCTAAGGCTGTTCTTGTGGAATTGGCAAAGGGATATTTGGAAACCCATAGAGGGCTATGGTGAAAAAGGAAATATATTCCGTTCAAAACTGGAAAGAAGCTTTCTGAGAAACTGCTCTGTGTTCTGTAATTCATCTCACAGAGTTACATCTTTCCCTTCAAGAAGCCTTTCGCTAAGGCTGTTCTTGTGGAATTGGCAAAGGGATATTAGGAAGCCCATAGAGGGCTATGGTGAAAAAGGAAATATCTTCCTTTCAAAACTGGAAAGAAGCTTTCTGAGAAACTGCTTTGTGTTCTGTTAATTCATCTCACAGAGTTACATCTTTCCCTTCAAGAAGCCTTTCGCTAAGGCTGTTCTTGTGGAATTGGCAAAGAGATATTTGGAAACCCATAGAGGGCTATGGTGAAAAAGGAAATATCTTCCGTTCAAAACTGGAAAGAAGCTTTCTGAGAAACTGCTCTGTGTTCTGTTAATTCATCTCACAGAGTTACATCTTTCCCTTCAAGAAGCCTTTCGCTAAGGCTGTCCTTGTGGAATTGGCAAAGGGATATTTGGAAGCCCATAGAGGGCTATGGTGAAAAAGGAAATATCTTCCGTTCAAAACTGGAAAGAAGCTTTCTGAGAAACTGCTCTGTGTTCTGTTAATTCATCTTACAGAGTTACATCTTTCCCTTCAAGAAGCCTTTCGTTAAGGCTGTTCTTGTGGAATTGGCAAAGGGATATTAGGAAGCCCCTAGAGGGCTATGGTGAAAAAGGAAATATCTTCCGTTCAAAACTGGAAAGAAGCTTTCTGAGAAACTGCTCTTTGCTCTGTTAATTCATCTCACAGAGTTACATCTTTCCCTTCAAGAAGCCTTTCCCTAAGCCTGTTCTTGTGGAATTGGCAAAGGGATATTTGGAAGCCCATAGAGGGCTATGGTGAAAAAGGAAATATCTTCCGTTCAAAACTGGAAAGAAGCTTTCTGAGAAACTGCTCTGTGTTCTGTTAATTCATCTCACAGAGTTACATCTTTCAATTCAAGAAGCCTTTCGCTAAGGCTGTTCTTGTGGAATTCGCAAAGGGATATTTGGAAGCCCCTAGATGGCTATGGTGAAAAAGGAAATATCTTCCGTTCAAAACTGGAAAGAAGCTTTCTGAGAAACTGTTTTATGTTCTGTTAATTCATCTCACAGAGTTACATCTTTCCCTTCAAGAAGCCTTTCGCTAATGCTGTTCTTGTGGTATTGGCAAACGGATATTTGGAAGCCCATAGTGGGCTATGGTGGAAAAGGAAATATCTTCCGTTCAAAACTGGAAAGAAGCTTCCTGAGAAACTGCTGTTTTCTGTTAATTCATCTCACAGAGTTACATCTTTCCCTTCAAGAAGCCTTTCGCTAAGGCTGTTCTTGTGGAATTGGCAAAGTGATATTTGGAAGCCCATAGAGGGCTGGGGTGAAAAAGGAAATATCTTCCGTTCAAAAGTGGAAAGAAGCTTTCTGAGAAACTGCTCTGTGTTCTGTTAATTCATCTCACAGAGTTACATCTCTTCCTTCAAGAAGCTTTTCGCTAAGGCTGTTCTTGTGGAATTGGCAAAGGGATATTTGGAAGCATATAGAGGGCTATGGTGAAAAAGGAAATATCTTCCGTTCAAAACTGGAAAGAAGCTTTCTGAGAAACTGCTCTGTGTTCTGTTAATTCATCTCACAGAGTTAGATCTTTCCCTTCAAGAAGCCTTTCGCTAAGGCTGTTCTTGTGGAATTGGCAAAGGGATATTTGGAAGCCCATAGAGGGCTATGGTGAAAAAGGAAATATCTTCCGTTCAAAACTGGAAAGAAGCTTTCTGAGAAACTACTCTGTGTTCTGTTAATTCATCTCACAGAGTTACATCTTTCAATTCAAGACGTCTTTCGCTAAGGCTGTTCTTGTGGAATTGGCAAAGGGATATTTGGAAGCCCATAGAGGGCTATGGTGAAAAAGGAAATATCTTCCGTTCAAAACTGGAAAGAAGCTTTCTGAGAAACTGCTCTGTGTTCTGTTAATTCATCTCACAGAGTTACATCTTTCAATTCAAGAAGCCTTTCGCTAAGGCTGTTCTTGTGGAATTGGCAAAGGGATATTTGGAATCCCATAGAGGGCTATGGTGAAAAAGGAAATATCTTCCGTTCAAAACTGGAAAGAAGCTTTCTGAGAAACTACTCTGTGTTCTGTTAATTCATCTCACAGAGTTACATCTTTCCCTTCAAGAAGCCTTTCGCTAAGGCTGTTCTTGTGGAATTGGCAAAGGGATATTTGGAAGCCCATAGAGGGCTATGGTGAAAAAGGAAATATCTTCCGTTCAAAACTGGAAAGAGGCTTTCTGAGAAACTGCTTTGTGTTCTGTTAATTCATCTCACAGAGTTACATCTTTCCCTTCAAGAAGCCTTTCGCTAAGGCTGTTCTTGTGGAATTGGCAAAGGGATATTTGGAAGCCCATAGAGGGCTACGGTGAAAAAGGAAATATCTTCCGTTCAAAACTGGAAAGAAGCTTTCTGAGAAACTGCTCTGTGTTCTGTTAATTCATCTCACAGAGTTACATCTTTCAATTCAAGAAGCCTTTCGCTAAGGCTGTTCTTGTGGAATTGGCAAAGGGATATTTGGAAGACCCTAGATGGCTATGGTGAAAAAGGAAATATCTTCCGTTCAAAACTGGAAAGAAGCTTTCTGAGAAACTGTTTTATGTTCTGTTAATTCATCTCACAGAGTTACATCTTTCCCTTCAAGAAGCCTTTCGCTAAGGCTGTTCTTGTGGAATTGGCAAAGGGATATTTGGAAGCCCATAGATGGCTATGGTGAAAAGGAAATATCTTCCGTTCAAAACTGGAAAGAAGCTTTCTGAGAAACTGCTCTGTGTTCTGTTAATTCATCTCACAGAATTACATCTTTCCCTTCAAGAAGCCTTTCGCTAAGGCTGTTCTTGTGGAATTGGCAAAGGGATATTTGGAAGCCCATAGAGGGCTATGGTGAAAAAGGAAATATCTTCCGTTCAAAATTGGAAAGAAGCTTTCTTAGAAACTGCTCTGTGTTCTGTTAATTCATCTCACAGAGTTACATCTTTCCCTTCAAGAAGCCTTTCGCTAAGGCTGTTCTTGTGGAATTGGCAAAGGGATATTAGGAAGCCCATAGAGGGCTATGGTGAAAAAGGAAATATCTTCCGTTCAAAACTGGAAAGAAGCTTTCTGAGAAACTTCTTTGTGTTCTGTTAATTCATCTCACAGAGTTACATCTTTCCCTTCAAGAAGCCTTTCGCTAAGGCTGTTCTTGTGGAATTGGCAAAGGGATATTAGGAAGCCCATAGAGGGCTATGGTGAAAAAGGAAATATCTTCCGTTCAAAACTGGAAAGAAGCTTTCTGTGAAACTGCTCTTTGCTCTGTTAATTCATCTCACAGAGTTACATCTTTCCCTTCAAGAAGCCTTTCGCTAAGCCTGTTCTTGTGGAATTGGCAAAGGGATATTTGGAAGCCCATAGAGGGCTATGGTGAAAAAGGAAATATCTTCCGTTCAAAACTGGAAAGAAGGTTTCTGAGAAACTGCTCTGTGTTCTGTTAATTCATCTCACAGAGTTACATCTTTCAATTCAAGACGTCTTTCGCTAAGGCTGTTCTTGTGGAATTGGCAAAGGGATATTTGGAAGCCCATAGAGGGCTACGGCGAAAAAGGAAATATCTTCCGTTCAAAACTGGAAAGAAGCTTTCTGAGAAACTGCTCTGTGTTCTGTTAATTCATCTCACAGAGTTACATCTTTCAATTCAAGAAGCCTTTCGCTAAGGCTGTTCTTGTGGAATTGGCAAAGGGATATTTGGAAGCCCCTAGATGGCTATGGTGAAACAGAAATATCTTCCGTTGAAAACTGGAAAGAAGCTTTCTGAGAAACTGTTTTATGTTCTGTTAATTCATCTCACAGAGTTACATCTTTCCCTTCAAGAAGCCTTTCGCTAAGTCTGTCGTTGTGGAATTGGCAAACGGATATTTGGAAGCCCATAGTGGGCTATGGTGGAAAAGGAAATATCTTCCGTTCAAAACTGGAAAGAAGCTTTCTGAGAAACTGCTCTGTGTTCTGTTAATTCATCTCATAGAGTTACATCTTTCCCTTCAAGAAGCCTTTCGCTAAGGCTGTTCTTGTGGAATTGGAAAAGTGATATTTGGAAGCCCATAGAGGGCTATGGTGAAAAAGGAAATATCTTCCGTTCAAAACTGGAAAGAAGCTTTCTGAGAAACTGCTCTGTGTTCTGTTAATTCATCTCACAGAGTTACATCTTTCCCTTCAAGAAGCCTTTCGCTAAGGCTGTTCTTGTGGAATTGGCAAAGGGATATTTGGAAGCATATAGAGGGCTACGGTGAAAAAGGAAATATCTTCCGTTCAAAACTGGAAAGAAGCTTTCTGAGAAACTGCTCTGTGTTCTGTTAATTCATCTCACAGAGTTACATCGTTACCTTCAAGAAGCCTTTCGCTAAGGCTGTTCTTGTGGAATTGGCAAAGGGATATTTGGAAGCCCATAGAGGGCTATGGTGAAAAAGGAAATATCTTCCGTTCAAAACTGGAAAGAAGCTTTCTGAGAAACTGCTCTGTGTTCTGTTAATTCATCTCACAGAGTTACATCTTTCCCTTCAAGAAGCCTTTTGCTAAGGTTGTTCCTGTGGAATTGGCAAAGGGATATTTGGAAGCCCATAGAGGGCTATGGTGAAAAAGGAAATATCTTCCGTTCAAAACTGGAAAGAAGCTTTCTGAGAAACTGCTCTGTGTTCTGTTAATTCATCTCACAGAGTTACATCTTTCAATTCAAGACGTCTTTCGCTAAGGCTGTTGTTGTGGAATTGGCAAAGGGATATTTGGAAGCCCATAGAGGGCTATGGTGAAAAAGGAAATATCTTCCGTTCAAAACTGGAAAGAAGCTTTCTGAGAAACTGCTCTGTGTTCTGTTAATTCATCTCACAGAGTTACATCTTTCCCTTCAAGAAGCCTTTCGCTAAGGCTGTTCTTGTGGAATTGGCAAAGGGATATTTGGAATCCCATAGAGGGCTACGGTGAAAAAGGAAATATCCTCCGTTCAAAACTGGAAAGAAGCTTTCTGAGAAACTGCTCTGTGTTCTGTTAATTCATCTCACAGAGTTACATCTTTCAATTCAAGAAGCCTTTCGCTAAGGCTGTTCTTGTGGAATTGGCAAAGGGATATTTGGAAGCCCCTAGATGGCTATGGTGAAAAAGGAAATATCTTCCGTTCAAAACTGGAAAGAAGCTTTCTGAGAAACTGTTTTATGTTCTGTTAATTCATCTCACAGAGTTACATCTTTCCCTTCAAGAAGCGTTTCGCTAAGTCTGTCGTTGTGGAATTGGCAAACGGATATTTGGAAGCCTATAGTGGGCTATGGTGGAAAAGGAAATATCTTCCGTTCAAAACTGGAAAGAAGGTTTCTGAGAAACTGCTCTGTGTTCTGTTAATTCATCTCACAGAGTTACATATTTCAATTCAAGACGTCTTTCGCTAAGGCTGTTCTTGTGGAATTGGCAAAGGGATATTTGGAAGCCCATAGAGGGCTACGGTTAAAAAGGAAATATCTTCCGTTCAAAACTGGAAAGAAGCTTTCTGAGAAACTGCTCTGTGTTCTGTTAATTCATCTCACAGAGTTACATCTTTCAATTCAAGAAGCCTTTCGCTAAGGCTGTTCTTGTGGAATTGGCAAAGGGATATTTGGAAGCCCCTAGATGGCTATGGTGAAAAAGGAAATATCTTCCGTTAAAAACTGGAAAGAAGCTTTCTGAGAAACTGTTTTATGTTCTGTTAATTCATCTCACAGAGTTACATCTTTCCCTTCAAGAAGCCTTTCGCTAAGTCTGTCGTTGTGGAATTGGCAAACGGATATTTGGAAGCCCATAGTGGGCTATGGTGGAAAAGGAAATATCTTCCGTTCAAAACTGGAAAGAAGCTTTATGAGAAACTGCTCTGTGTTCTGTTGATTCATCTCACAGAGTTACATCTTTCCCTTCAAGAAGCCTTTCGCTAAGGCTGTTCTTGTGGAATTGGCAAAGTGATATTTGGAAGCCCATAGAGGGCTAGGGTGAAAAAGGAAATATCTTCCGTTCAAAACTGGAACGAAGCTTTCTGAGAAACTGCTCTGTGTTCTGTTAATTCATCTCACAGAGTTACACCTCTCCCTTCAGGAAGCCTTTCGCTAAGGCTGTTCTTGTGGAATTGGCAAAGGGATATTTGGAAGCATATAGAGGGCTATGGTGAAAAAGGAAATATCTTCCGTTCAAAACTGGAAAGAAGCTTTCTGAGAAACTGCTCTGTGTTCTGTTAATTCATCTCACAGAGTTACATCTTTCCCTTCAAGAAGCCTTTCGCTAAGGCTGTTCTTGTGGAATTGGCAAAGGGATATTTGGAATCCCATAGAGGGCTGTGGTGAAAAAGGAAATATCTTCCGTTCAAAACTGGAAAGAAGCTTTATGAGAAACTACTCTGTGTTCTGTTAATTCATCTCACAGAGTTACATCTTTCCCTTCAAGAAGCCTTTCGCTAAGGCTGTTCTTGTGGAATTGGCAAAGGGATATTTGGAAGCCCATAGAGGGCTACGGTGAAAAAGGAAATATCTTCCGTTCAAAACTGGAAAGAAGCTTTCTGAGAAACTGCTCTGTGTTCTGTTAATTCATCTCACAGAGTTACATCTTTCCCTTCAAGAAGCCTTTCGCTAAGGCTGTTCTTGTGGAATTGGCAAAGTGATATTTGGAAGCCCCTAGATGGCTATGGTGAAAAAGGAAATATCTTCCGTTCAAAACTGGAAAGAAGCTTTCTGAGAAACTGTTTTATGTTCTGTTAATTCATGTCACAGAGTTACATCTTTCCCTTCAAGAAGCCTTTCGCTAAGTCTGTCGTTGTGGAATTGGCAAACGGATATTTGGAAGCCCATAGTGGGCTATGGTGGAAAAGGAAATATCTTCCGTTCAAAACTGGAAAGAAGCTTTCTGAGAAACTGCTCTGTGTTCTGTTAATTCATCTCACAGAGTTACATCTTTCCCTTCAAGAAGCCTTTCGCTAAGGCTGTTCTTGTGGAATTGGCAAAGTGATATTTGGAAGCCCATAGAGGGCTATGGTGAAAAAGGAAATATCTTCCGTTCAAAACTGGAAAGAAGCTTTCTGAGAAACTGCTCTGTGTTCTGTTAATTCATCTCACAGAGTTACGTCTTTCCCTTCAAGAAGCCCTTCGCTAAGGCTGTTCTTGTGGAATTGGCAAAGGGATATTTGGAAGCATATAGAGGGCTATGGTGAAAAAGGAAATATCTTCCGTTCAAAACTGGAAAGAAGCTTTCTGAGAAACTGCTCTGTGTTCTGTTAATTCATCTCACAGAGTTACATCTTTCCCTTCAAGAAGCCTTTCGCTAAGGCTGTTCTTGTGGAATTGGCAAAGGGATATTTGGAAGCCCATAGAGGGCTATGGTGAAAAAGGAAATATCTTCCGTTCAAAACTGGAAAGAAGCTTTCTGAGAAACTGCTCTGTGTTCTGTTAATTCATCACACAGAGTTACATCTTTCCCCTCAAGAAGCCTTTCGCTAAGGCTGTTCTTGTGGAATTGGCAAAGGGCTATTTCGAAGCCCATAGAGGGCTATGGTGAAAAAGGAAATATCTTCCGTTCAAAACTGGAAAGAAGCTTTCTGAGAAACTGTTTTGTGTTCTGTTAATTCATCTCACAGAGTTACATCTTTCCCTTCAAGAAGCCTTTCGCTAAGGCTGTTCTTGTGGAATTGGCAAAGGGATATTTGGAAGCCCATAGAGGGCTATGGTGAAAAAGGAAATATCTTCCGTTCAAATCTGGAAAGAAGCTTTCTGAGAAACTGCTCTGTGTTCTGTTAATTCATCTCACAGAGTTACATCTTTCCCTTCAAGAAGCCTTTCGCTAAGGCTGTTCTTGTGGAATTGGCAAAGGGATATTAGGAAGCCCATAGAGGGCTATGGTGAAAAAGGAAATATCTTCCGTTCAAAACTGGAAAGAAGCTTTCTGAGAAACTGCTTTGTGTTCCGTTAATTCATCTCACAGAGTTACATCTTTCCCTTCAAGAAGCCTTTCGCTAAGGCTGTTCTTGTGGAATTGGCAAAGAGATATTTGGAAGCCCATAGAGGGCTATGGTGAAAAAGGAAATATCTTCCGTTCAAAACTGGAAAGAAGCTTTCTGAGAAACTGCTCTGTGTTCTGTTAATTCATCTCACAGAGTTACATCTTTCCCTTCAAGAAGCCTTTCGCTAAGGCTGTTCTTGTGGAATTGGCAAAGGGATATTTGGAAGCATATAGAGGGCTACGGTGAAAAAGGAAATATCTTCCGTTCAAAACTGGAAAGAAGCTTTCTGAGAAACTGCTCTGTGTTCTGTTAATTCATCTCACAGAGTTACATCGTTACCTTCAAGAAGCCTTTCGCTAAGGCTGTTCTTGTGGAATTGGCAAAGGGATATTTGGAAGCATATAGAGGGCTATGGTGAAAAAGGAAATATCTTCCGTTCAAAACTGGAAAGAAGCTTTCTGAGAAACTGCTCTGTGTTCTGTTAATTCATCTCACAGAGTTACATCTTTCCCTTCAAGAAGCCTTTTGCTAAGGTTGTTCCTGTGGAATTGGCAAAGGGATATTTGGAAGCCCATAGAGGGCTATGGTGAAAAAGGAAATATCTTCCGTTCAAAACTGGAAAGAAGCTTTCTGAGAAACTGCTCTGTGTTCTGTTAATTCATCTCACAGAGTTACATCTTTCAATTCAAGACGTCTTTCGCTAAGGCTGTTGTTGTGGAATTGGCAAAGGGATATTTGGAAGCCCATAGAGGGCTATGGTGAAAAAGGAAATATCTTCCGTTCAAAACTGGAAAGAAGCTTTCTGAGAAACTGCTCTGTGTTCTGTTAATTCATCTCACAGAGTTACATCTTTCCCTTCAAGAAGCCTTTCGCTAAGGCTGTTCTTGTGGAATTGGCAAAGGGATATTTGGAAGCCCATAGAGGGCTACGGTGAAAAAGGAAATATCTTCCGTTCAAAACTGGAAAGAAGCTTTCTGAGAAACTGCTCTGTGTTCTGTTAATTCATCTCACAGAGTTACATCTTTCAATTCAAGAAGCCTTTCGCTAAGGCTGTTCTTGTGGAATTGGCAAAGGGATATTTGGAAGCCCCTAGATGGCTATGGTGAAAAAGGAAATATCTTCCGTTCAAAACTGGAAAGAAGCTTTCTGAGAAACTGTTTTATGTTCTGTTAATTCATCTCACAGAGTTACATCTTTCCCTTCAAGAAGCGTTTCGCTAAGTCTGTCGTTGTGGAATTGGCAAACGGATATTTGGAAGCCTATAGTGGGCTATGGTGGAAAAGGAAATATCTTCCGTTCAAAACTGGAAAGAAGGTTTCTGAGAAACTGCTCTGTGTTCTGTTAATTCATCTCACAGAGTTACATATTTCAATTCAAGACGTCTTTCGCTAAGGCTGTTCTTGTGGAATTGGCAAAGGGATATTTGGAAGCCCATAGAGGGCTACGGTGAAAAAGGAAATATCTTCCGTTCAAAACTGGAAAGAAGCTTTCTGAGAAACTGCTCTGTGTTCTGTTAATTCATCTCACAGAGTTACATCTTTCAATTCAAGAAGCCTTTCGCTAAGGCTGTTCTTGTGGAATTGGCAAAGGGATATTTGGAAGCCCCTAGATGGCTATGGTGAAAAAGGAAATATCTTCCGTTAAAAACTGGAAAGAAGCTTTCTGAGAAACTGTTTTATGTTCTGTTAATTCATCTCACAGAGTTACATCTTTCCCTTCAAGAAGCGTTTCGCTAAGTCTGTCGTTTTGGAATTGGCAAACGGATATTTGGAAGCCCATAGTGGGCTATGGTGGAAAAGGAAATATCTTCCGTTCAAAACTGGAAAGAAGCTTTATGAGAAACTGCTCTGTGTTCTGTTAATTCATCTCACAGAGTTACATCTTTCCCTTCAAGAAGCCTTTCGCTAAGGCTGTTCTTGTGGAATTGGCAAAGGGATATTTGGAAGCCCATAGAGGGCTAGGGTGAAAAAGGAAATATCTTCCGTTCAAAACTGGAAAGAAGCTTTCTGAGAAACTGCTCTGTGTTCTGTTAATTCATCTCACAGAGTTACACCTCTCCCTTCAGGAAGCCTTTCGCTAAGGCTGTTCTTGTGGAATTGGCAAAGGGATATTTGGAAGCATATAGAGGGCTATGGTGAAAAAGGAAATATCTTCCGTTCAAAACTGGAAAGAAGCTTTCTGAGAAACTGCTCTGTGTTCTGTTAATTCATCTCACAGAGTTACATCTTTCCCTTCAAGAAGCCTTTCGCTAAGGCTGTTCTTGTGGAATTGGCAAAGGGATATTTGGAAGCCCATAGAGGGCTATGGTGAAAAAGGAAATATCTTCCGTTCAAAACTGGAAAGAAGCTTTCTGAGAAACTGCTCTGTGTTCTGTTAATTCATCTCACAGAGTTACATCTTTCCCTTCAAGAAGCCTTTCGCTAAGGCTGTTCTTGTGGAATTGGCAAAGGGATATTTCGAAGCCCATAGAGGGCTATGGTGAAAAAGGAAATATCTTCCGTTCAAAACTGGAAAGAAGCTTTCTGAGAAACTGCTCTGTGTTCTGTTAATTCATCTCACAGAGTTACATCTTTCCCTTCAAGAAGCCTTTCGCTAAGGCTGTTGTTGTGGAATTGGCAAAGGGATATTTGGAAGCCCATAGAGGGCTATGGTGAAAAAGGAAATATCTTCCGTTCAAATCTGGAAAGAATCTTTCTGAGAAACTGCTCTGTGTTCTGTTAATTCATCTCACAGAGTTACATCTTTCCCTTCAAGAAGCCTTTCGCTAAGGCTGTTCTTGTGGAATTGGCAAAGGGATATTAGGAAGCCCATAGAGGGCTATGGTGAAAAAGGAAATATCTTCCGTTCAAAACTGGAAAGAAGCTTTCTGAGAAACTGCTTTGTGTTCCGTTAATTCATCTCACAGAGTTACATCTTTCCCTTCAAGAAGCCTTTCGCTAAGGCTGTTCTTGTGGAATTGGCAAAGAGATATTTGGAAGCCCATAGAGTGCTATGGTGAAAAAGGAAATATCTTCCGTTCAAAACTGGAAAGAAGCTTTCTGAGAAACTGCTCTGTGTTCTGTTAATTCATCTCACAGAGTTACATCTTTCCCTTCAAGAAGCCTTTCGCTAAGGCTGTTCTTGTGGAATTGGCAAAGGGATATTTGGAAGCATATAGAGGTCTACGGTGAAAAAGGAAATATCTTCCGTTCAAAACTGGAAAGAAGCTTTCTGAGAAACTGCTCTGTGTTCTGTTAATTCATCTCACAGAGTTACATCGTTACCTTCAAGAAGCCTTTCGCTAAGGCTGTTCTTGTGGAATTGGCAAAGGGATATTTGGAAGCCCATAGAGGGCTATGGTGAAAAAGGAAATATCTTCCGTTCAAAACTGGAAAGAAGCTTTCTGAGAAACTGCTCTGTGTTCTGTTAATTCATCTCACAGAGTTACATCTTTCCCTTCAAGAAGCCTTTTGCTAAGGTTGTTCCTGTGGAATTGGCAAAGGGATATTTGGAAGCCCATAGAGGGCTATGGTGAAAAAGGAAATATCTTCCGTTCAAAACTGGAAAGAAGCTTTCTGAGAAACTGCTCTGTGTTCTGTTAATTCATCTCACAGAGTTACATCTTTCAATTCAAGACGTCTTTCGCTAAGGCTGTTGTTGTGGAATTGGCAAAGGGATATTTGGAAGCCCATAGAGGGCTATGGTGAAAAAGGAAATATCTTCCGTTCAAAACTGGAAAGAAGCTTTCTGAGAAACTGCTCTGTGTTCTGTTAATTCATCTCACAGAGTTACATCTTTCCCTTCAAGAAGCCTTTCGCTAAGGCTGTTCTTGTGGAATTGGCAAAGGGATATTTGGAAGCCCATAGAGGGCTACGGTGAAAAAGGAAATATCTTCCGTTCAAAACTGGAAAGAAGCTTTCTGAGAAACTGCTCTGTGTTCTGTTAATTCATCTCACAGAGTTACATCTTTCAATTCAAGAAGCCTTTCGCTAAGGCTGTTCTTGTGGAATTGGCAAAGGGATATTTGGAAGCCCCTAGATGTCTATGGTGAAAAAGGAAATATCTTCCGTTCAAAACTGGAAAGAAGCTTTCTGAGAAACTGTTTTATGTTCTGTTAATTCATCTCACAGAGTTACATCTTTCCCTTCAAGAAGCGTTTCGCTAAGTCTGTCGTTGTGGAATTGGCAAACGGATATTTGGAAGAGCATAGTGGGCTAAGGTGGAAAAGGAAATATCTTCCGTTCAAAACTGGAAAGAAGGTTTCTGAGAAACTGCTCTGTGTTCTGTTAATTCATCTCACAGAGTTACATATTTCAATTCAAGACGTCTTTCGCTAAGGCTGTTCTTGTGGAATTGGCAAAGGGATATTTGGAAGCCCATAGAGGGCTACGGTGAAAAAGGAAATATCTTCCGTTCAAAACTGGAAAGAAGCTTTCTGAGAAACTGCTCTGTGTTCTGTTAATTCATCTCACAGAGTTACATCTTTCCCTTCAAGAAGCCTTTCGCTAAGGCTGTTCTTGTGGAATTGGCAATGGGATATTTGGAATCCCATAGAGGGCTGTGGTGAAAAAGGAAATATCTTCCGTTCAAAACTGGAAAGAAGCTTTCTGAGAAACTAATCTGTGTTCTGTTAATTCATCTCACAGAGTTACATCTTTCCCTTCAAGAAGCCTTTCGCTAAGGCTGTTCTTGTGGAATTGGCAAAGGGATATTTGGAAGCCCATAGAGGGCTATGGTGAAAAAGGAAATATCTTCCGTTCAAAACTGGAAAGAAGCTTTCTGAGAAACTGCTTTGTGTTCTGTTAATTCATCTCACAGAGTTACAACTTTCAATTCAAGAAGCCTTTCGCTAAGGCTGTTCTTGTGGAATTGGCATAGGGATATTTGGAAGCCCATAGAGGGCTACGGTGAAAAAGGAAATATCTTCCGTTCAAAACTGGAAAGAAGCTTTCTGAGAAACTGCTCTGTGTTCTGTTAATTCATCTCACAGAGTTACATCTTTCCCTTCAAGAAGCCTTTCGCTAAGGCTGTTCTTGTGGAATTGGCAAAGGGATATTTGGAAGCCCCTAGATGGCTATGGTGAAAAAGGAAATATCTTCCGTTCAAAACTGGAAAGAAGCTTTCTGAGAAACTGTTTTATGCTCTGTTAATTCATGTCACAGAGTTACATCTTTCCCTTCAAGAAGCCTTTCGCTAAGTCTGTCGTTGTGGAATTGGCAAACGGATATTTGGAAGCCCATAGTGGGCTATGGTGGAAAAGGAAATATCTTCCGTTCAAAACTGGAAAGAAGCTTTCTGAGAAACTGCTCTGTGTTCTGTTAATTCATCTCACAGAGTTACATCTTTCCCTTCAAGAAGCCTTTCGCTAAGGCTGTTCTTGTGGAATTGGCAAAGGGATATTTGGAAGCCCATAGAGGGCTATGGTGAAAAAGGAAATATCTTCCGTTCAAAACTGGAAAGAAGCTTTCTGAGAAACTGCTCTGTGTTCTGTTAATTCATCTCACAGAGTTACATCTTTCCCTTCAAGAAGCCTTTCGCTAAGGCTGTTCTTGTGGAATTGGCAAAGGGATATTTCGAAGCCCATAGAGGGCTATGGTGAAAAAGGAAATATCTTCCGTTCAAAAGTGGAAAGAAGCTTTCTGAGAAACTGTTTTGTGTTCTGTTAATTCATCTCACAGAGTTACATCTTTCCCTTCAAGAAGCCTTTCGCTAAGGCTGTTGTTGTGGAATTGGCAAAGGGATATTTGGAAGCCCATAGAGGGCTATGGTGAAAAAGGAAATATCTTCCGTTCAAATCTGGAAAGAAGCTTTCTGAGAAACTGCTCTGTGTTCTGTTAATTCATCTCACAGAGTTACATCTTTCCCTTCAAGAAGCCTTTCGCTAAGGCTGTTCTTGTGGAATTGGCAAAGGGATACTAGGAAGCCCATAGAGGGCTATGGTGAAAAAGGAAATATCTTCCGTTCAAAACTGGAAAGAAGCTTTCTGAGAAACTGCTTTGTGTTCCGTTAATTCATCTCACAGAGTTACATCTTTCCCTTCAAGAAGCCTTTCGCTAAGGCTGTTCTTGTGGAATTGGCAAAGAGATATTTGGAAGCCCATAGAGGGCTATGGTGAAAAAGGAAATATCTTCCGTTCAAAACTGGAAAGAAGCTTTCTGAGAAACTGCTCTGTGTTCTGTTAATTCATCTCACAGAGTTACATCTTTCCCTTCAAGAAGCCTTTTGCTAAGGCTGTTCTTGTGGAATTGGCAAAGGGATATTAGGAAGCCCATAGAGGGCTATGGTGAAAAAGGAAATATCTTCCGTTCAAAACTGGAAAGAAGCTTTCTGAGAAACTGTTCTTTGCTCTGTTAGTTCATCTCACAGAGTTACATCTTTCCCTTCAAGAAGCCTTTCGCTAAGCCTGTTCTTGTGGAATTGGCAAAGGGATATTTGGAAGCCCATAGAGGGCTATGGTGAAAAAGGAAATATCTTCCGTTCAAAACTGGAAAGAAGCTTTCTGAGAAACTGCTCTGTGTTCTGTTAATTCATCTCACAGAGTTACATCTTTCAATTCAAGACGTCTTTGGCAAAGGCTGTTCTTGTGGAATTGGCAAAGGGATATTTGGAAGCCCATAGAGGGCTATGGTGAAAAAGGAAATATCTTCCGTTCAAAACTGGAAAGAAGCTTTCTGAGAAACTGCTCTGTGTTGTGTTAATTCATCTCACAGAGTTACATCTTTCCCTTATAGAAGCCTTTCGCTAAGGCTGTTCTTGTGGAATTGGCAAAGGGATATTTGGAAGCCCATAGAGGGCTATGGTGAAAAAGGAAATATCTTCCGTTCAAAACTGGAAAGAAGCTTTCTGAGAAACTGCTCTGTGTTCTGTTAATACATGTCACAGAGTTACATCTTTTCCTTCAAGAAGCCTTTCGCTAAGGCTGTTCTTGTGGAATTGGCAAAGGGATATTTGGAAGCCCATAGAGGGCTATGGTGAAAAAGGAAATATCTTCCGTTCAAAACTGGAAAGAAGCTTTCTGAGAAACTGCTCTGTGTTCTGTTAATTCATCTCACAGAGTTACATCTTTCCCTTCAAGAAGCCTTTCGCTAAGGCTGTTCTTGTGGAATTGGCAAAGGGATATTTGGAAGCCCATAGAGGGCTATGGTGAAAAAGGAAATATCTTCCGTTCAAAACTGGAAAGAAGCTTTCTGAGAAACTGCTCTGTGTTCTGTTAATTCATCTCACAGAGTTACATCTTTCCCTTCAAGAAGCCTTTCGCTAAGGCTGTTCTTGTGGAATTGGCAAAGGGATATTTGGAAGCCCATAGAGGGCTATGGTGAAAAAGGAAATATCTTCCTTTCAAAACTGGAAAGAAGCTTTCTGAGAAACTGCTCTGTGTTCTGTTAATTCATCTCACAGAGTTACATCTTTCAATTCAAGAAGCCTTTCGCTAAGGCTGTTGTTGTGGAATTGGCAAAGGGATATTTGGAAGCCCATAGAGGGCTATGGTGAAAAAGGAAATATCTTCCGTTCAAATCTGGAAAGAAGCTTTCTGAGAAACTGCTCTGTGTTCTGTTAATTCATCTCACAGAGTTACATCTTTCCCTTCAAGAAGCCTTTCGCTAAGGCTGTTCTTGTGGAATTGGCAAAGGGATATTAGGAAGCCCATAGAGGGCTATGGTGAAAAAGGAAATATCTTCCGTTCAAAACTGGAAAGAAGCTTTCTGAGAAACTGCTTTGTGTTCCGTTAATTCATCTCACAGAGTTACATCTTTCCCTTCAAGAAGCCTTTCGCTAAGGCTGTTCTTGTGGAATTGGCAAAGAGATATTTGGAAGCCCATAGAGGGCTATGGTGAAAAAGGAAATATCTTCCGTTCAAAACTGGAAAGACGCTTTCTGAGAAACTGCTCTGTGTTCTGTTAATTCATCTCACAGAGTTACATCTTTCCCTTCAAGAAGCCTTTCGCTAAGCCTGTTCTTGTGGAATTGGCAAAGGGATATTTGGAAGCCCATAGAGGGCTATGGTGAAAAAGGAAATATCTTCCGTTCAAAACTGGAAAGAAGGTTTCTGAGAAACTTCTCTGTGTTCTGTTAATTCATCTCACAGAGTTACATCTTTCAATTCAAGACGTCTTTCGCTAAGGCTGTTCTTGTGGAATTGGCAAAGGGATATTTGGAAGCCCATAGAGGGCTACGGTGAAAAAGGAACTATCTTCCGTCAAAACTGGAAAGAAGCTTTCTGAGAAACTGCTCTGTGTTCTGTTAATTCATCTCACAGAGTTACATCTTTCAATTCAAGAAGCCTTTCGCTAAGGCTGTTCTTGTGGAATTGGCAAAGGGATATTTGGAAGCCCCTAGATGGCTATGGTGAAACAGAAATATCTTCCGTTGAAAACTGGAAAGAAGCTTTCTGAGAAACTGTTTTATGTTCTGTTAATTCATCTCACAGAGTTACATCTTTCCCTTCAAGAAGCCTTTCGCTAAGTCTGTCGTTGTGGAATTGGCAAAGGGATATTTGGAAGCCCATAGTGGGCTATGGTGGAAAAGGAAATATCTTCCGTTCAAAACTGGAAAGAAGCTTTCTGAGAAACTGCTCTGTGTTCTGTTAATTCATCTCACAGAGTTACATCTTTCCCTTCAAGAAGCCTTTCGCTAAGGCTGTTCTTGTGGAATTGGCAAAGGGATATTTGGAAGCCCATAGAGGGCTATGGTGAAAAAGGAAATATCTTCCGTTCAAAACTGGAAAGAAGCTTTCTGAGAAACTGCTCTGTGTTCTGTTAATTCATCTCACAGAGTTACATCTTTCCCTTCAAGAAGCCTTTCGCTAAGGCTGTTCTTGTGGAATTGGCAAAGGGATATTTGGAAGCATATAGAGGGCTACGGTGAAAAAGGAAATATCTTCCGTTCAAAACTGGAAAGAAGCTTTCTGAGAAACTGCTCTGTGTTCTGTTAATTCATCTCACAGAGTTACATCGTTACCTTCAAGAAGCCTTTCGCTAAGGCTGTTCTTGTGGAATTGGCAAAGGGATATTTGGAAGCCCATAGAGGGCTATGGTGAAAAAAGAAATATCTTCCGTTCAAAACTGGAAAGAAGCTTTCTGAGAAACTGCTCTGTGTTCTGTTAATTCATCTCACAGAGTTACATCTTTCCCTTCAAGAAGCCTTTTGCTAAGGTTGTTCCTGTGGAATTGGCAAAGGGATATTTGGAAGCCCATAGAGGGCTATGGTGAAAAAGGAAATATCTTCCGTTCAAAACTGGAAAGAAGCTTTCTGAGAAACTGCTCTGTGTTCTGTTAATTCATCTCACAGAGTTACATCTTTCCCTTCAAGAAGCCTTTCGCTAAGGCTGTTCTTGTGGAATTGGCAAAGGGATATTTGGAAGCCCATAGAGGGCTACGGTGAAAAAGGAAATATCTTCCGTTCAAAACTGGAAAGAAGCTTTCTGAGAAACTGCTCTGTGTTCTGTTAATTCATCTCACAGAGTTACATCTTTCCCTTCAAGAAGCCTTTCGCTAAGGCTGTTCTTGTGGAATTGGCAAAGGGATATTTGGAAGCCCCTAGATGGCTATGGTGAAAAAGGAAATATCTTCCGTTCAAAACTGGAAAGAAGCTTTCTGAGAAACTGTTTTATGTTCTGTTAATTCATCTCACAGAGTTACATCTTTCCCTTCAAGAAGCCTTTCGCTAAGTCTGTCGTTGTGGAATTGGCAAACGGATATTTGGAAGCCCATAGTGGGCTATGGTGGAAAAGGAAATATCTTCCGTTCAAAACTGGAAAGAAGCTTTCTGAGAAACTGCTCTGTGTTCTGTTAATTCATCTCACAGAGTTACATCTTTCCCTTCAAGAAGCCTTTCGCTAAGGCTGTTCTTGTGGAATTGGCAAAGTGATATTTGGAAGCCCATAGAGGGCTATGGTGAAAAAGGAAATATCTTCCGTTCAAAACTGGAAAGAAGCTTTCTGAGAAACTGCTCTGTGTTCTGTTAATTCATCTCACAGAGTTACATCTTTCCCTTCAAGAAGCCTTTCGCTAAGGCTGTTCTTGTGGAATTGGCAAAGGGATATTTCGAAGCCCATAGAGGGCTATGGTGAAAAAGGAAATATCTTCCGTTCAAAACTGGAAAGAAGCTTTCTGAGAAACTGTTTTGTGTTCTGTTAATTCATCTCACAGAGTTACATCTTTCCCTTCAAGAAGCCTTTCGCTAAGGCTGTTGTTGTGGAATTGGCAAAGGGATATTTGGAAGCCCATAGAGGGCTATGGTGAAAAAGGAAATATCTTCCGTTCAAATCTGGAAAGAAGCTTTCTGAGAAACTGCTCTGTGTTCTGTTAATTCATCTCACAGAGTTACATCTTTCCCTTCAAGAAGCCTTTCGCTAAGGCTGTTCTTGTGGAATTGGCAAAGGGATATTTGGAAGCCCATAGAGGGCTATGGTGAAAAAGGAAATATCTTCCTTTCAAAACTGGAAAGAAGCTTTCTGAGAAACTGCTCTGTGTTCTGTTAATTCATCTCACAGAGTTACATCTTTCAATTCAAGAAGCCTTTCGCTAAGGCTGTTGTTGTGGAATTGGCAAAGGGATATTTGGAAGCCCATAGAGGGCTATGGTGAAAAAGGAAATATCTTCCGTTCAAATCTGGAAAGAAGCTTTCTGAGAAACTGCTCTGTGTTCTGTTAATTCATCTCACAGAGTTACATCTTTCCCTTCAAGAAGCCTTTCGCTAAGGCTGTTCTTGTGGAATTGGCAAAGGGATATTAGGAAGCCCATAGAGGGCTATGGTGAAAAAGGAAATATCTTCCGTTCAAAACTGGAAAGAAGCTTTCTGAGAAACTGCTTTGTGTTCCGTTAATTCATCTCACAGAGTTACATCTTTCCCTTCAAGAAGCCTTTCGCTAAGGCTGTTCTTGTGGAATTGGCAAAGAGATATTTGGAAGCCCATAGAGGGCTATGGTGAAAAAAGAAATATCTTCCGTTCAAAACTGGAAAGACGCTTTCTGAGAAACTGCTCTGTGTTCTGTTAATTCATCTCACAGAGTTACATCTTTCCCTTCAAGAAGCCTTTCGCTAAGCCTGTTCTTGTGGAATTGGCAAAGGGATATTTGGAAGCCCATAGAGGGCTATGGTGAAAAAGGAAATATCTTCCGTTCAAAACTGGAAAGAAGGTTTCTGAGAAACTTCTCTGTGTTCTGTTAATTCATCTCACAGAGTTACATCTTTCAATTCAAGACGTCTTTCGCTAAGGCTGTTCTTGTGGAATTGGCAAAGGGATATTTGGAAGCCCATAGAGGGCTACGGTGAAAAAGGAACTATCTTCCGTCAAAACTGGAAAGAAGCTTTCTGAGAAACTGCTCTGTGTTCTGTTAATTCATCTCACAGAGTTACATCTTTCAATTCAAGAAGCCTTTCGCTAAGGCTGTTCTTGTGGAATTGGCAAAGGGATATTTGGAAGCCCCTAGATGGCTATGGTGAAACAGAAATATCTTCCGTTGAAAACTGGAAAGAAGCTTTCTGAGAAACTGTTTTATGTTCTGTTAATTCATCTCACAGAGTTACATCTTTCCCTTCAAGAAGCCTTTCGCTAAGTCTGTCGTTGTGGAATTGGCAAAGGGATATTTGGAAGCCCATAGTGGGCTATGGTGGAAAAGGAAATATCTTCCGTTCAAAACTGGAAAGAAGCTTTCTGAGAAACTGCTCTGTGTTCTGTTAATTCATCTCACAGAGTTACATCTTTCCCTTCAAGAAGCCTTTCGCTAAGGCTGTTCTTGTGGAATTGGCAAAGGGATATTTGGAAGCCCATAGAGGGCTATGGTGAAAAAGGAAATATCTTCCGTTCAAAACTGGAAAGAAGCTTTCTGAGAAACTGCTCTGTGTTCTGTTAATTCATCTCACAGAGTTACATCTTTCCCTTCAAGAAGCCTTTCGCTAAGGCTGTTCTTGTGGAATTGGCAAAGGGATATTTGGAAGCATATAGAGGGCTACGGTGAAAAAGGAAATATCTTCCGTTCAAAACTGGAAAGAAGCTTTCTGAGAAACTGCTCTGTGTTCTGTTAATTCATCTCACAGAGTTACATCGTTACCTTCAAGAAGCCTTTCGCTAAGGCTGTTCTTGTGGAATTGGCAAAGGGATATTTGGAAGCCCATAGAGGGCTATGGTGAAAAAAGAAATATCTTCCGTTCAAAACTGGAAAGAAGCTTTCTGAGAAACTGCTCTGTGTTCTGTTAATTCATCTCACAGAGTTACATCTTTCCCTTCAAGAAGCCTTTTGCTAAGGTTGTTCCTGTGGAATTGGCAAAGGGATATTTGGAAGCCCATAGAGGGCTATGGTGAAAAAGGAAATATCTTCCGTTCAAAACTGGAAAGAAGCTTTCTGAGAAACTGCTCTGTGTTCTGTTAATTCATCTCACAGAGTTACATCTTTCCCTTCAAGAAGCCTTTCGCTAAGGCTGTTCTTGTGGAATTGGCAAAGGGATATTTGGAAGCCCATAGAGGGCTACGGTGAAAAAGGAAATATCTTCCGTTCAAAACTGGAAAGAAGCTTTCTGAGAAACTGCTCTGTGTTCTGTTAATTCATCTCACAGAGTTACATCTTTCCCTTCAAGAAGCCTTTCGCTAAGGCTGTTCTTGTGGAATTGGCAAAGGGATATTTGGAAGCCCCTAGATGGCTATGGTGAAAAAGGAAATATCTTCCGTTCAAAACTGGAAAGAAGCTTTCTGAGAAACTGTTTTATGTTCTGTTAATTCATCTCACAGAGTTACATCTTTCCCTTCAAGAAGCCTTTCGCTAAGTCTGTCGTTGTGGAATTGGCAAACGGATATTTGGAAGCCCATAGTGGGCTATGGTGGAAAAGGAAATATCTTCCGTTCAAAACTGGAAAGAAGCTTTCTGAGAAACTGCTCTGTGTTCTGTTAATTCATCTCACAGAGTTACATCTTTCCCTTCAAGAAGCCTTTCGCTAAGGCTGTTCTTGTGGAATTGGCAAAGTGATATTTGGAAGCCCATAGAGGGCTATGGTGAAAAAGGAAATATCTTCCGTTCAAAACTGGAAAGAAGCTTTCTGAGAAACTGCTCTGTGTTCTGTTAATTCATCTCACAGAGTTACATCTTTCCCTTCAAGAAGCCTTTCGCTAAGGCTGTTCTTGTGGAATTGGCAAAGGGATATTTCGAAGCCCATAGAGGGCTATGGTGAAAAAGGAAATATCTTCCGTTCAAAACTGGAAAGAAGCTTTCTGAGAAACTGTTTTGTGTTCTGTTAATTCATCTCACAGAGTTACATCTTTCCCTTCAAGAAGCCTTTCGCTAAGGCTGTTGTTGTGGAATTGGCAAAGGGATATTTGGAAGCCCATAGAGGGCTATGGTGAAAAAGGAAATATCTTCCGTTCAAATCTGGAAAGAAGCTTTCTGAGAAACTGCTCTGTGTTCTGTTAATTCATCTCACAGAGTTACATCTTTCCCTTCAAGAAGCCTTTCGCTAAGGCTGTTCTTGTGGAATTGGCAAAGGGATATTTGGAAGCCCATAGAGGGCTATGGTGAAAAAGGAAATATCTTCCTTTCAAAACTGGAAAGAAGCTTTCTGAGAAACTGCTCTGTGTTCTGTTAATTCATCTCACAGAGTTACATCTTTCAATTCAAGAAGCCTTTCGCTAAGGCTGTTGTTGTGGAATTGGCAAAGGGATATTTGGAAGCCCATAGAGGGCTATGGTGAAAAAGGAAATATCTTCCGTTCAAATCTGGAAAGAAGCTTTCTGAGAAACTGCTCTGTGTTCTGTTAATTCATCTCACAGAGTTACATCTTTCCCTTCAAGAAGCCTTTCGCTAAGGCTGTTCTTGTGGAATTGGCAAAGGGATATTAGGAAGCCCATAGAGGGCTATGGTGAAAAAGGAAATATCTTCCGTTCAAAACTGGAAAGAAGCTTTCTGAGAAACTGCTTTGTGTTCCGTTAATTCATCTCACAGAGTTACATCTTTCCCTTCAAGAAGCCTTTCGCTAAGGCTGTTCTTGTGGAATTGGCAAAGAGATATTTGGAAGCCCATAGAGGGCTATGGTGAAAAAAGAAATATCTTCCGTTCAAAACTGGAAAGACGCTTTCTGAGAAACTGCTCTGTGTTCTGTTAATTCATCTCACAGAGTTACATCTTTCCCTTCAAGAAGCCTTTCGCTAAGCCTGTTCTTGTGGAATTGGCAAAGGGATATTTGGAAGCCCATAGAGGGCTATGGTGAAAAAGGAAATATCTTCCGTTCAAAACTGGAAAGAAGGTTTCTGAGAAACTTCTCTGTGTTCTGTTAATTCATCTCACAGAGTTACATCTTTCAATTCAAGACGTCTTTCGCTAAGGCTGTTCTTGTGGAATTGGCAAAGGGATATTTGGAAGCCCATAGAGGGCTACGGTGAAAAAGGAACTATCTTCCGTCAAAACTGGAAAGAAGCTTTCTGAGAAACTGCTCTGTGTTCTGTTAATTCATCTCACAGAGTTACATCTTTCAATTCAAGAAGCCTTTCGCTAAGGCTGTTCTTGTGGAATTGGCAAAGGGATATTTGGAAGCCCCTAGATGGCTATGGTGAAACAGAAATATCTTCCGTTGAAAACTGGAAAGAAGCTTTCTGAGAAACTGTTTTATGTTCTGTTAATTCATCTCACAGAGTTACATCTTTCCCTTCAAGAAGCCTTTCGCTAAGTCTGTCGTTGTGGAATTGGCAAAGGGATATTTGGAAGCCCATAGTGGGCTATGGTGGAAAAGGAAATATCTTCCGTTCAAAACTGGAAAGAAGCTTTCTGAGAAACTGCTCTGTGTTCTGTTAATTCATCTCACAGAGTTACATCTTTCCCTTCAAGAAGCCTTTCGCTAAGGCTGTTCTTGTGGAATTGGCAAAGGGATATTTGGAAGCCCATAGAGGGCTATGGTGAAAAAGGAAATATCTTCCGTTCAAAACTGGAAAGAAGCTTTCTGAGAAACTGCTCTGTGTTCTGTTAATTCATCTCACAGAGTTACATCTTTCCCTTCAAGAAGCCTTTCGCTAAGGCTGTTCTTGTGGAATTGGCAAAGGGATATTTGGAAGCATATAGAGGGCTACGGTGAAAAAGGAAATATCTTCCGTTCAAAACTGGAAAGAAGCTTTCTGAGAAACTGCTCTGTGTTCTGTTAATTCATCTCACAGAGTTACATCGTTACCTTCAAGAAGCCTTTCGCTAAGGCTGTTCTTGTGGAATTGGCAAAGGGATATTTGGAAGCCCATAGAGGGCTATGGTGAAAAAAGAAATATCTTCCGTTCAAAACTGGAAAGAAGCTTTCTGAGAAACTGCTCTGTGTTCTGTTAATTCATCTCACAGAGTTACATCTTTCCCTTCAAGAAGCCTTTTGCTAAGGTTGTTCCTGTGGAATTGGCAAAGGGATATTTGGAAGCCCATAGAGGGCTATGGTGAAAAAGGAAATATCTTCCGTTCAAAACTGGAAAGAAGCTTTCTGAGAAACTGCTCTGTGTTCTGTTAATTCATCTCACAGAGTTACATCTTTCCCTTCAAGAAGCCTTTCGCTAAGGCTGTTCTTGTGGAATTGGCAAAGGGATATTTGGAAGCCCATAGAGGGCTACGGTGAAAAAGGAAATATCTTCCGTTCAAAACTGGAAAGAAGCTTTCTGAGAAACTGCTCTGTGTTCTGTTAATTCATCTCACAGAGTTACATCTTTCCCTTCAAGAAGCCTTTCGCTAAGGCTGTTCTTGTGGAATTGGCAAAGGGATATTTGGAAGCCCCTAGATGGCTATGGTGAAAAAGGAAATATCTTCCGTTCAAAACTGGAAAGAAGCTTTCTGAGAAACTGTTTTATGTTCTGTTAATTCATCTCACAGAGTTACATCTTTCCCTTCAAGAAGCCTTTCGCTAAGTCTGTCGTTGTGGAATTGGCAAACGGATATTTGGAAGCCCATAGTGGGCTATGGTGGAAAAGGAAATATCTTCCGTTCAAAACTGGAAAGAAGCTTTCTGAGAAACTGCTCTGTGTTCTGTTAATTCATCTCACAGAGTTACATCTTTCCCTTCAAGAAGCCTTTCGCTAAGGCTGTTCTTGTGGAATTGGCAAAGTGATATTTGGAAGCCCATAGAGGGCTATGGTGAAAAAGGAAATATCTTCCGTTCAAAACTGGAAAGAAGCTTTCTGAGAAACTGCTCTGTGTTCTGTTAATTCATCTCACAGAGTTACATCTTTCCCTTCAAGAAGCCTTTCGCTAAGGCTGTTCTTGTGGAATTGGCAAAGGGATATTTCGAAGCCCATAGAGGGCTATGGTGAAAAAGGAAATATCTTCCGTTCAAAACTGGAAAGAAGCTTTCTGAGAAACTGTTTTGTGTTCTGTTAATTCATCTCACAGAGTTACATCTTTCCCTTCAAGAAGCCTTTCGCTAAGGCTGTTGTTGTGGAATTGGCAAAGGGATATTTGGAAGCCCATAGAGGGCTATGGTGAAAAAGGAAATATCTTCCGTTCAAATCTGGAAAGAAGCTTTCTGAGAAACTGCTCTGTGTTCTGTTAATTCATCTCACAGAGTTACATCTTTCCCTTCAAGAAGCCTTTCGCTAAGGCTGTTCTTGTGGAATTGGCAAAGGGATATTAGGAAGCCCATAGAGGGCTATGGTGAAAAAGGAAATATCTTCCGTTCAAAACTGGAAAGAAGTTTTCTGAGAAACTGCTTTGTGTTACGTTAATTCATCTCACAGAGTTACATCTTTCCCTTCAAGAAGCCTTTCGCTAAGGCTGTTCTTGTGGAATTGGCAAAGAGATATTTGGAAGCCCATAGAGGGCTATGGTGAAAAAGGAAATATCTTCCGTTCAAAACTGGAAAGAAGCTTTCTGAGAAACTGCTCTGTGTTCTCTTAATTCATCTCACAGAGTTACATCTTTCCCTTCAAGAAGCCTTTTGCTAAGGCTGTTCTTGTGGAATTGGCAAAGGGATATTAGGAAGCCCATAGAGGGCTATGGTGAAAAAGGAAATATCTTCCGTTCAAAACTGGAAAGAAGCTTTCTGAGAAACTGTTCTTTGCTCTGTTAGTTCATCTCACAGAGTTACATCTTTCCCTTCAAGAAGCCTTTCGCTAAGCCTGTTCTTGTGGAATTGGCAAAGGGATATTTGGAAGCCCATAGAGGGCTATGGTGAAAAAGGAAATATCTTCCGTTCAAAACTGGAAAGAAGGTTTCTGAGAAACTGCTCTGTGTTCTGTTAATTCATATCACAGAGTTACATCTTTCAATTCAAGACGTCTTTGGCAAAGGCTGTTCTTGTGGAATTGGCAAAGGGATATTTGGAAGCCCATAGAGGGCTATGGTGAAAAAGGAAATATCTTCCGTTCAAAACTGGAAAGAAGCTTTCTGAGAAACTGCTCTGTGTTGTGTTAATTCATCTCACAGAGTTACATCTTTCCCTTATAGAAGCCTTTCGCTAAGGCTGTTCTTGTGGAATTGGCAAAGGGATATTTGGAAGCCCATAGAGGGCTATGGTGAAAAAGGAAATATCTTCCGTTCAAAACTGGAAAGAAGCTTTCTGAGAAACTGCTCTGTGTTCTGTTAATTCATGTCACAGAGTTACATCTTTTCCTTCAAGAAGCCTTTCGCTAAGGCTGTTCTTGTGGAATTGGCAAAGGGATATTTGGAAGCCCATAGTGGGCTATGGTGAAAAAGGAAATATCTTCCGTTCAAAACTGGAAAGAAGCTTTCTGAGAAACTGCTCTGTGTTCTGTTAATTCATCTCACAGAGTTACATCTTTCCCTTCAAGAAGCCTTTCGCTAAGGCTGTTCTTGTGGAATTGGCAAAGGGATATTTGGAAGCCCATAGAGGGCTCTGGTGAAAAAGGAAATATCTTCCGTTCAAAACTGGAAAGAAGCTTTCTGAGAAACTGCTCTGTGTTCTGTTAATTCATCTCACAGAGTTACATCTTTCCCTTCAAGAAGCCTTTCGCTAAGGCTGTTCTTGTGGAATTGGCAAAGGGATATTTGGAAGCCCATAGAGGGCTATGGTGAAAAAGGAAATATCTTCCTTTCAAAACTGGAAAGAAGCTTTCTGAGAAACTGCTCTGTGTTCTGTTAATTCATCTCACAGAGTTACATCTTTCAATTCAAGACGTCTTTCGCTAAGGCTGTTCTTGTGGAATTGGCAAAGGGATATTTGGAAGCCCATAGAGGGCTATGGTGAAAAAGGAAATATCTTCCGTTCAAAACTGGAAAGAAGCTTTCTGAGAAACTGCTCTGTGTTCTGTTAATTCATCTCACAGAGTTACATCTTTCCCTTCTAGAAGCCTTTCGCTAAGGCTGTTCTTGTGGAATTGGCAAAGGGATATTTGGAAGCCCATAGAGGGCTACGGTGAAAAAGGAAATATCTTCCGTTCAAAACCGGAAAGAAGCTTTCTGAGAAACTGCTCTGTGTTCTGTTAATTCATCTCACAGAGTTACATCTTTCAATTCAAGAAGCCTTTCGCTAAGCCTGTTCTTGTGGAATTGGCAAAGGGATATTTGGAAGCCCATAGAGGGCTATGGTGAAAAAGGAAATATCTTCCGTTCAAAACTGGAAAGAAGCTTTCTGAGAAACTGTTTTATGTTCTGTTAATTCATCTCACAGAGTTACATCTTTCCCTTCAAGAAGCCTTTCGCTAAGTCTGTCGTTGTGGAATTGGCAAACGGATATTTGGAAGCCCATAGTGGGCTATGGTGGAAAAGGAAATATCTTCCGTTCAAAACTGGAAAGAAGCTTTATGAGAAACTGCTCTGTGTTCTGTTGATTCATCTCACAGAGTTACATCTTTCCCTTCAAGAAGCCTTTCGCTAAGGCTGTTCTTGTGGAATTGGCAAAGTGATATTTGGAAGCCCATAGAGGGCTAGGGTGAAAAAGGAAATATCTTCCGTTCAAAACTGGAAAGAAGCTTTCTGAGAAACTGCTCTGTGTTCTGTTAATTCATCTCACAGAGTTACACCTCTCCCTTCAGGAAGCCTTTCGCTAAGGCTGTTCTTGTGGAATTGGCAAAGGGATATTTGGAAGCATATAGAGGGCTATGGTGAAAAAGGAAATATCTTCCGTTCAAAACTGGAAAGAAGCTTTCTGAGAAACTGCTCTGTGTTCTGTTAATTCATCTCACAGAGTTACATCTTTCCCTTCAAGAAGCCTTTCGCTAAGGCTGTTCTTGTGGAATTGGCAAAGGGATATTTGGAATCCCATAGAGGGCTGTGGTGAAAAAGGAAATATCTTCCGTTCAAAACTGGAAAGAAGCTTTCTGAGAAACTACTCTGTGTTCTGTTAATTCATCTCACAGAGTTACATCTTTCCCTTCAAGAAGCCTTTCGCTAAGGCTGTTCTTGTGGAATTGGCAAAGGGATATTTGGAAGCCCATAGAGGGCTACGGTGAAAAAGGAAATATCTTCCGTTCAAAACTGGAAAGAAGCTTTCTGAGAAACTGCTCTGTGTTCTGTTAATTCATCTCACAGAGTTACATCTTTCCCTTCAAGAAGCCTTTCGCTAAGGCTGTTCTTGTGGAATTGGCAAAGGGATATTTGGAAGCCCCTAGATGGCTATGGTGAAAAAGGAAATATCTTCCGTTCAAAACTGGAAAGAAGCTTTCTGAGAAACTGTTTTATGTTCTGTTAATTCATGTCACAGAGTTACATCTTTCCCTTCAAGAAGCCTTTCGCTAAGTCTGTCGTTGTGGAATTGGCAAACGGATATTTGGAAGCCCATAGTGGGCTATGGTGGAAAAGGAAATATCTTCCGTTCAAAACTGGAAAGAAGCTTTCTGAGAAACTGCTTTGTGTTCTGTTAATTCATCTCACAGAGTTACATCTTTCCCTTCAAGAAGCCTTTCGCTAAGGCTGTTCTTGTGGAATTGGCAAAGAGATATTTGGAAACCCATAGAGGGCTATGGTGAAAAAGGAAATATCTTCCGTTCAAAACTGGAAAGAAGCTTTCTGAGAAACTGCTCTGTGTTCTGTTAATTCATCTCACAGAGTTACATCTTTCCCTTCAAGAAGCCTTTCGCTAAGGCTGTCCTTGTGGAATTGGCAAAGGGATATTTGGAAGCCCATAGAGGGCTATGGTGAAAAAGGAAATATCTTCCGTTCAAAACTGGAAAGAAGCTTTCTGAGAAACTGCTCTGTGTTCTGTTAATTCATCTTACAGAGTTACATCTTTCCCTTCAAGAAGCCTTTCGTTAAGGCTGTTCTTGTGGAATTGGCAAAGGGATATTAGGAAGCCCCTAGAGGGCTATGGTGAAAAAGGAAATATCTTCCGTTCAAAACTGGAAAGAAGCTTTCTGAGAAACTGCTCTTTGCTCTGTTAATTCATCTCACAGAGTTACATCTTTCCCTTCAAGAAGCCTTTCCCTAAGCCTGTTCTTGTGGAATTGGCAAAGGGATATTTGGAAGCCCATAGAGGGCTATGGTGAAAAAGGAAATATCTTCCGTTCAAAACTGGAAAGAAGCTTTCTGAGAAACTGCTCTGTGTTCTGTTAATTCATCTCACAGAGTTACATCTTTCAATTCAAGAAGCCTTTCGCTAAGGCTGTTCTTGTGGAATTCGCAAAGGGATATTTGGAAGCCCCTAGATGGCTATGGTGAAAAAGGAAATATCTTCCGTTCAAAACTGGAAAGAAGCTTTCTGAGAAACTGTTTTATGTTCTGTTAATTCATCTCACAGAGTTACATCTTTCCCTTCAAGAAGCCTTTCGCTAATGCTGTTCTTGTGGTATTGGCAAACGGATATTTGGAAGCCCATAGTGGGCTATGGTGGAAAAGGAAATATCTTCCGTTCAAAACTGGAAAGAAGCTTCCTGAGAAACTGCTGTTTTCTGTTAATTCATCTCACAGAGTTACATCTTTCCCTTCAAGAAGCCTTTCGCTAAGGCTGTTCTTGTGGAATTGGCAAAGTGATATTTGGAAGCCCATAGAGGGCTGGGGTGAAAAAGGAAATATCTTCCGTTCAAAAGTGGAAAGAAGCTTTCTGAGAAACTGCTCTGTGTTCTGTTAATTCATCTCACAGAGTTACATCTCTTCCTTCAAGAAGCTTTTCGCTAAGGCTGTTCTTGTGGAATTGGCAAAGGGATATTTGGAAGCATATAGAGGGCTATGGTGAAAAAGGAAATATCTTCCGTTCAAAACTGGAAAGAAGCTTTCTGAGAAACTGCTCTGTGTTCTGTTAATTCATCTCACAGAGTTAGATCTTTCCCTTCAAGAAGCCTTTCGCTAAGGCTGTTCTTGTGGAATTGGCAAAGGGATATTTGGAAGCCCATAGAGGGCTATGGTGAAAAAGGAAATATCTTCCGTTCAAAACTGGAAAGAAGCTTTCTGAGAAACTACTCTGTGTTCTGTTAATTCATCTCACAGAGTTACATCTTTCCCTTCAAGAAGCCTTTCGCTAAGGCTGTTCTTGTGGAATTGGCAAAGGGATATTTGGAAGCCCATAGAGGGCTATGGTGAAAAAGGAAATATCTTCCGTTCAAAACTGGAAAGAAGCTTTCTGAGAAACTGCTTTGTGTTCTGTTAATTCATCTCACAGAGTTACATCTTTCAATTCAAGAAGCCTTTCGGTAAGGCTGTTCTTGTGGAATTGGCAAAGGGATATTTGGAAGCCCATAGAGGGCTACGGTGAAAAAGGAAATATCTTCCGTTCAAAACAGGAAAGAAGCTTTCTGAGAAACTGCTCTGTGTTCTGTTAATTCATCTCACAGAGTTACATCTTTCAATTCAAGAAGCCTTTCGCTAAGGCTGTTCTTGTGGAATTGGCAAAGGGATATTTGGAAACCCCTAGATGGCTATGGTGAAAAAGGAATTATCTTCCGTTCAAAACTGGAAAGAAGTTTTCTGAGAAACTGTTTTATGTTCTGTTAATTCATCTCACAGAGTTACATCTTTCCCTTCAAGAAGCCTTTCGCTAAGGCTGTTCTTGTGGAATTGGCAAAGGGATATTTGGAAGCATATAGAGGGCTACGGTGAAAAAGGAAATATCTTCCGTTCAAAACTGGAAAGAAGCTTTCTGAGAAACTGCTCTGTGTTCTGTTAATTCATCTCACAGGGTTACATCATTCCCTTCAAGAAGCCTTTCGCTAAGGCTGTTCTTGTGGAATTGGCAAAGGGATATTTGGAAGCCCATAGAGGCCTATGGTGAAAAAGGAAATATCTTCCGTTCAAAACTGGAAAGAAGCTTTCTGAGAAACTGCTCTGTGTTCTGTTAATTCATCTCACAGAGTTACATCTTTCCCTTCAAGAAGCCTTTCGCTAAGGCTGTTCTTGTGGAATTGGCAAAGGGATATTAGGAAGCCCATAGAGGGCTATGGTGAAAAAGGAAATATCTTCCGTTCAAAACCTGAAAGAAGCTTTCTGAGAAACTGCTTTGTGTTCTGTTAATTCATCTCACAGAGTTACATCTTTCCCTTCAAGAAGCCTTTCGCTAAGGCTGTTCTTGTGGAATTGGCAAAGGGATATTTGGAAGCCCATAGAGGGCTATGGTGAAAAAGGAAATATCTTCCGTTCAAAACTGGAAAGAAGCTTTCTGAGAAACTGCTCTGTGTTCTGTTAATTCATCTCACAGAGTTACATCTTTCCCTTCAAGAAGCCTTTCGCTAAGGCAGTTCTTGTGGAATTTGCAAAGGGATATTTGGAAGCCCATAGAGGGCTATGGTGAAAAAGGAAATATCTTCCGTTCAAAACTGGAAAGAAGCTTTCTGAGAAACTGCTCTGTGTTCTGTTAATTCATCTCACAGAGTTACATCTTTCCCTTCAAGAAGCCTTTCGCTAAGGCTGTTCTTGTGGAATTGGCAAAGGGATATTAGGAAGCCCATAGAGGGCTATGGTGAAAAAGGAAATATCTTCCGTTCAAAACTGGAAAGAGGCTTTCTGAGAAACTGCTTTGTGTTCTGTTAATTCATCTCACAGAGTTACATCTTTCCCTTCAAGAAGCCTTTCGCTAAGGCTGTTCTTGTGGAATTGGCAAAGAGATATTTGGAAGCCCATAGAGGGCTATGGTGAAAAAGGAAATATCTTCCGTTCAAAACTGGAAGGAAGGTTTCTGAGAAACTGCTCTGTGTTCTGTTAATTCATCTCACAGAGTTACATCTTTCAATTCAAGACGTCTTTCGCTAAGGCTGTTCTTGTGGAATTGGCAAAGGGATATTTGGAAGCCCCTAGATGGCTATGGTGAAACAGAAATATCTTCCGTTGAAAACTGGAAAGAAGCTTTCTGAGAAACTGTTTTATGTTCTGTTAATTCATCTCACAGAGTTACATCTTTCCCTTCAAGAAGCCTTTCGCTAAGTCTGTCGTTGTGGAATTGGCAAACGGATATTTGGAAGCCCATAGTGGGCTATGGTGGAAAAGGAAATATCTTCCGTTCAAAACTGGAAAGAAGCTTTCTGAGAAACTGCTCTGTGTTCTGTTAATTCATCTCATAGAGTTACATCTTTCCCTTCAAGAAGCCTTTCGCTAAGGCTGTTCTTGTGGAATTGGAAAAGTGATATTTGGAAGCCCATAGAGGGCTATGGTGAAAAAGGAAATATCTTCCGTTCAAAACTGGAAAGAAGCTTTCTGAGAAACTGCTCTGTGTTCTGTTAATTCATCTCACAGAGTTACATCTTTCCCTTCAAGAAGCCTTTCGCTAAGGCTGTTCTTGTGGAATTGGCAAAGGGATATTTGGAAGCATATAGAGGGCTACGGTGAAAAAGGAAATATCTTCCGTTCAAAACTGGAAAGAAGCTTTCTGAGAAACTGCTCTGTGTTCTGTTAATTCATCTCACAGAGTTACATCGTTACCTTCAAGAAGCCTTTCGCTAAGGCTGTTCTTGTGGAATTGGCAAAGGGATATTTGGAAGCCCATAGAGGGCTATGGTGAAAAAGGAAATATCTTCCGTTCAAAACTGGAAAGAAGCTTTCTGAGAAACTGCTCTGTGTTCTGTTAATTCATCTCACAGAGTTACATCTTTCCCTTCAAGAAGCCTTTTGCTAAGGTTGTTCCTGTGGAATTGGCAAAGGGATATTTGGAAGCCCATAGAGGGCTATGGTGAAAAAGGAAATATCTTCCGTTCAAAACTGGAAAGAAGCTTTCTGAGAAACTGCTCTGTGTTCTGTTAATTCATCTCACAGAGTTACATCTTTCAATTCAAGACGTCTTTCGCTAAGGCTGTTGTTGTGGAATTGGCAAAGGGATATTTGGAAGCCCATAGAGGGCTATGGTGAAAAAGGAAATATCTTCCGTTCAAAACTGGAAAGAAGCTTTCTGAGAAACTGCTCTGTGTTCTGTTAATTCATCTCACAGAGTTACATCTTTCCCTTCAAGAAGCCTTTCGCTAAGGCTGTTCTTGTGGAATTGGCAAAGGGATATTTGGAAGCCCATAGAGGGCTACGGTGAAAAAGGAAATATCTTCCGTTCAAAACTGGAAAGAAGCTTTCTGAGAAACTGCTCTGTGTTCTGTTAATTCATCTCACAGAGTTACATCTTTCAATTCAAGAAGCCTTTCGCTAAGGCTGTTCTTGTGGAATTGGCAAAGGGATATTTGGAAGCCCCTAGATGGCTATGGTGAAAAAGGAAATATCTTCCGTTCAAAACTGGAAAGAAGCTTTCTGAGAAACTGTTTTATGTTCTGTTAATTCATCTCACAGAGTTACATCTTTCCCTTCAAGAAGCGTTTCGCTAAGTCTGTCGTTGTGGAATTGGCAAACGGATATTTGGAAGCCTATAGTGGGCTATGGTGGAAAAGGAAATATCTTCCGTTCAAAACTGGAAAGAAGGTTTCTGAGAAACTGCTCTGTGTTCTGTTAATTCATCTCACAGAGTTACATATTTCAATTCAAGACGTCTTTCGCTAAGGCTGTTCTTGTGGAATTGGCAAAGGGATATTTGGAAGCCCATAGAGGGCTACGGTTAAAAAGGAAATATCTTCCGTTCAAAACTGGAAAGAAGCTTTCTGAGAAACTGCTCTGTGTTCTGTTAATTCATCTCACAGAGTTACATCTTTCAATTCAAGAAGCCTTTCGCTAAGGCTGTTCTTGTGGAATTGGCAAAGGGATATTTGGAAGCCCCTAGATGGCTATGGTGAAAAAGGAAATATCTTCCGTTAAAAACTGGAAAGAAGCTTTCTGAGAAACTGTTTTATGTTCTGTTAATTCATCTCACAGAGTTACATCTTTCCCTTCAAGAAGCCTTTCGCTAAGTCTGTCGTTGTGGAATTGGCAAACGGATATTTGGAAGCCCATAGTGGGCTATGGTGGAAAAGGAAATATCTTCCGTTCAAAACTGGAAAGAAGCTTTATGAGAAACTGCTCTGTGTTCTGTTGATTCATCTCACAGAGTTACATCTTTCCCTTCAAGAAGCCTTTCGCTAAGGCTGTTCTTGTGGAATTGGCAAAGTGATATTTGGAAGCCCATAGAGGGCTAGGGTGAAAAAGGAAATATCTTCCGTTCAAAACTGGAAAGAAGCTTTCTGAGAAACTGCTCTGTGTTCTGTTAATTCATCTCACAGAGTTACACCTCTCCCTTCAGGAAGCCTTTCGCTAAGGCTGTTCTTGTGGAATTGGCAAAGGGATATTTGGAAGCATATAGAGGGCTATGGTGAAAAAGGAAATATCTTCCGTTCAAAACTGGAAAGAAGCTTTCTGAGAAACTGCTCTGTGTTCTGTTAATTCATCTCACAGAGTTACATCTTTCCCTTCAAGAAGCCTTTCGCTAAGGCTGTTCTTGTGGAATTGGCAAAGGGATATTTGGAATCCCATAGAGGGCTGTGGTGAAAAAGGAAATATCTTCCGTTCAAAACTGGAAAGAAGCTTTATGAGAAACTACTCTGTGTTCTGTTAATTCATCTCACAGAGTTACATCTTTCCCTTCAAGAAGCCTTTCGCTAAGGCTGTTCTTGTGGAATTGGCAAAGGGATATTTGGAAGCCCATAGAGGGCTACGGTGAAAAAGGAAATATCTTCCGTTCAAAACTGGAAAGAAGCTTTCTGAGAAACTGCTCTGTGTTCTGTTAATTCATCTCACAGAGTTACATCTTTCCCTTCAAGAAGCCTTTCGCTAAGGCTGTTCTTGTGGAATTGGCAAAGGGATATTTGGAAGCCCCTAGATGGCTATGGTGAAAAAGGAAATATCTTCCGTTCAAAACTGGAAAGAAGCTTTCTGAGAAACTGTTTTATGTTCTGTTAATTCATGTCACAGAGTTACATCTTTCCCTTCAAGAAGCCTTTCGCTAAGTCTGTCGTTGTGGAATTGGCAAACGGATATTTGGAAGCCCATAGTGGGCTATGGTGGAAAAGGAAATATCTTCCGTTCAAAACTGGAAAGAAGCTTTCTGAGAAACTGCTCTGTGTTCTGTTAATTCATCTCACAGAGTTACATCTTTCCCTTCAAGAAGCCTTTCGCTAAGGCTGTTCTTGTGGAATTGGCAAAGTGATATTTGGAAGCCCATAGAGGGCTATGGTGAAAAAGGAAATATCTTCCGTTCAAAACTGGAAAGAAGCTTTCTGAGAAACTGCTCTGTGTTCTGTTAATTCATCTCACAGAGTTACGTCTTTCCCTTCAAGAAGCCCTTCGCTAAGGCTGTTCTTGTGGAATTGGCAAAGGGATATTTGGAAGCATATAGAGGGCTATGGTGAAAAAGGAAATATCTTCCGTTCAAAACTGGAAAGAAGCTTTCTGAGAAACTGCTCTGTGTTCTGTTAATTCATCTCACAGAGTTACATCTTTCCCTTCAAGAAGCCTTTCGCTAAGGCTGTTCTTGTGGAATTGGCAAAGGGATATTTGGAAGCCCATAGAGGGCTATGGTGAAAAAGGAAATATCTTCCGTTCAAAACTGGAAAGAAGCTTTCTGAGAAACTGCTCTGTGTTCTGTTAATTCATCACACAGAGTTACATCTTTCCCCTCAAGAAGCCTTTCGCTAAGGCTGTTCTTGTGGAATTGGCAAAGGGCTATTTCGAAGCCCATAGAGGGCTATGGTGAAAAAGGAAATATCTTCCGTTCAAAACTGGAAAGAAGCTTTCTGAGAAACTGTTTTGTGTTCTGTTAATTCATCTCACAGAGTTACATCTTTCCCTTCAAGAAGCCTTTCGCTAAGGCTGTTCTTGTGGAATTGGCAAAGGGATATTTGGAAGCCCATAGAGGGCTATGGTGAAAAAGGAAATATCTTCCGTTCAAATCTGGAAAGAAGCTTTCTGAGAAACTGCTCTGTGTTCTGTTAATTCATCTCACAGAGTTACATCTTTCCCTTCAAGAAGCCTTTCGCTAAGGCTGTTCTTGTGGAATTGGCAAAGGGATATTAGGAAGCCCATAGAGGGCTATGGTGAAAAAGGAAATATCTTCCGTTCAAAACTGGAAAGAAGCTTTCTGAGAAACTGCTTTGTGTTCCGTTAATTCATCTCACAGAGTTACATCTTTCCCTTCAAGAAGCCTTTCGCTAAGGCTGTTCTTGTGGAATTGGCAAAGAGATATTTGGAAGCCCATAGAGGGCTATGGTGAAAAAGGAAATATCTTCCGTTCAAAACTGGAAAGAAGCTTTCTGAGAAACTGCTCTGTGTTCTGTTAATTCATCTCACAGAGTTACATCTTTCCCTTCAAGAAGCCTTTCGCTAAGGCTGTTCTTGTGGAATTGGCAAAGGGATATTTGGAAGCATATAGAGGGCTACGGTGAAAAAGGAAATATCTTCCGTTCAAAACTGGAAAGAAGCTTTCTGAGAAACTGCTCTGTGTTCTGTTAATTCATCTCACAGAGTTACATCGTTACCTTCAAGAAGCCTTTCGCTAAGGCTGTTCTTGTGGAATTGGCAAAGGGATATTTGGAAGCATATAGAGGGCTATGGTGAAAAAGGAAATATCTTCCGTTCAAAACTGGAAAGAAGCTTTCTGAGAAACTGCTCTGTGTTCTGTTAATTCATCTCACAGAGTTACATCTTTCCCTTCAAGAAGCCTTTTGCTAAGGTTGTTCCTGTGGAATTGGCAAAGGGATATTTGGAAGCCCATAGAGGGCTATGGTGAAAAAGGAAATATCTTCCGTTCAAAACTGGAAAGAAGCTTTCTGAGAAACGGCTCTGTGTTCTGTTAATTCATCTCACAGAGTTACATCTTTCAATTCAAGACGTCTTTCGCTAAGGCTGTTGTTGTGGAATTGGCAAAGGGATATTTGGAAGCCCATAGAGGGCTATGGTGAAAAAGGAAATATCTTCCGTTCAAAACTGGAAAGAAGCTTTCTGAGAAACTGCTCTGTGTTCTGTTAATTCATCTCACAGAGTTACATCTTTCCCTTCAAGAAGCCTTTCGCTAAGGCTGTTCTTGTGGAATTGGCAAAGGGATATTTGGAAGCCCATAGAGGGCTACGGTGAAAAAGGAAATATCTTCCGTTCAAAACTGGAAAGAAGCTTTCTGAGAAACTGCTCTGTGTTCTGTTAATTCATCTCACAGAGTTACATCTTTCAATTCAAGAAGCCTTTCGCTAAGGCTGTTCTTGTGGAATTGGCAAAGGGATATTTGGAAGCCCCTAGATGGCTATGGTGAAAAAGGAAATATCTTCCGTTCAAAACTGGAAAGAAGCTTTCTGAGAAACTGTTTTATGTTCTGTTAATTCATCTCACAGAGTTACATCTTTCCCTTCAAGAAGCGTTTCGCTAAGTCTGTCGTTGTGGAATTGGCAAACGGATATTTGGAAGCCTATAGTGGGCTATGGTGGAAAAGGAAATATCTTCCGTTCAAAACTGGAAAGAAGGTTTCTGAGAAACTGCTCTGTGTTCTGTTAATTCATCTCACAGAGTTACATATTTCAATTCAAGACGTCTTTCGCTAAGGCTGTTCTTGTGGAATTGGCAAAGGGATATTTGGAAGCCCATAGAGGGCTACGGTGAAAAAGGAAATATCTTCCGTTCAAAACTGGAAAGAAGCTTTCTGAGAAACTGCTCTGTGTTCTGTTAATTCATCTCACAGAGTTACATCTTTCAATTCAAGAAGCCTTTCGCTAAGGCTGTTCTTGTGGAATTGGCAAAGGGATATTTGGAAGCCCCTAGATGGCTATGGTGAAAAAGGAAATATCTTCCGTTAAAAACTGGAAAGAAGCTTTCTGAGAAACTGTTTTATGTTCTGTTAATTCATCTCACAGAGTTACATCTTTCCCTTCAAGAAGCGTTTCGCTAAGTCTGTCGTTTTGGAATTGGCAAACGGATATTTGGAAGCCCATAGTGGGCTATGGTGGAAAAGGAAATATCTTCCGTTCAAAACTGGAAAGAAGCTTTATGAGAAACTGCTCTGTGTTCTGTTAATTCATCTCACAGAGTTACATCTTTCCCTTCAAGAAGCCTTTCGCTAAGGCTGTTCTTGTGGAATTGGCAAAGGGATATTTGGAAGCCCATAGAGGGCTAGGGTGAAAAAGGAAATATCTTCCGTTCAAAACTGGAAAGAAGCTTTCTGAGAAACTGCTCTGTGTTCTGGTAATTCATCTCACAGAGTTACACCTCTCCCTTCAGGAAGCCTTTCGCTAAGGCTGTTCTTGTGGAATTGGCAAAGGGATATTTGGAAGCATATAGAGGGCTATGGTGAAAAAGGAAATATCTTCCGTTCAAAACTGGAAAGAAGCTTTCTGAGAAACTGCTCTGTGTTCTGTTAATTCATCTCACAGAGTTACATCTTTCCCTTCAAGAAGCCTTTCGCTAAGGCTGTTCTTGTGGAATTGGCAAAGGGATATTTGGAAGCCCATAGAGGGCTATGGTGAAAAAGGAAATATCTTCCGTTCAAAACTGGAAAGAAGCTTTCTGAGAAACTGCTCTGTGTTCTGTTAATTCATCTCACAGAGTTACATCTTTCCCTTCAAGAAGCCTTTCGCTAAGGCTGTTCTTGTGGAATTGGCAAAGGGATATTTCGAAGCCCATAGAGGGCTATGGTGAAAAAGGAAATATCTTCCGTTCAAAACTGGAAAGAAGCTTTCTGAGAAACTGCTCTGTGTTCTGTTAATTCATCTCACAGAGTTACATCTTTCCCTTCAAGAAGCCTTTCGCTAAGGCTGTTGTTGTGGAATTGGCAAAGGGATATTTGGAAGCCCATAGAGGGCTATGGTGAAAAAGGAAATATCTTCCGTTCAAATCTGGAAAGAATCTTTCTGAGAAACTGCTCTGTGTTCTGTTAATTCATCTCACAGAGTTACATCTTTCCCTTCAAGAAGCCTTTCGCTAAGGCTGTTCTTGTGGAATTGGCAAAGGGATATTAGGAAGCCCATAGAGGGCTATGGTGAAAAAGGAAATATCTTCCGTTCAAAACTGGAAAGAAGCTTTCTGAGAAACTGCTTTGTGTTCCGTTAATTCATCTCACAGAGTTACATCTTTCCCTTCAAGAAGCCTTTCGCTAAGGCTGTTCTTGTGGAATTGGCAAAGAGATATTTGGAAGCCCATAGAGTGCTATGGTGAAAAAGGAAATATCTTCCGTTCAAAACTGGAAAGAAGCTTTCTGAGAAACTGCTCTGTGTTCTGTTAATTCATCTCACAGAGTTACATCTTTCCCTTCAAGAAGCCTTTCGCTAAGGCTGTTCTTGTGGAATTGGCAAAGGGATATTTGGAAGCATATAGAGGTCTACAGTGAAAAAGGAAATATCTTCCGTTCAAAACTGGAAAGAAGCTTTCTGAGAAACTGCTCTGTGTTCTGTTAATTCATCTCACAGAGTTACATCGTTACCTTCAAGAAGCCTTTCGCTAAGGCTGTTCTTGTGGAATTGGCAAAGGGATATTTGGAAGCCCATAGAGGGCTATGGTGAAAAAGGAAATATCTTCCGTTCAAAACTGGAAAGAAGCTTTCTGAGAAACTGCTCTGTGTTCTGTTAATTCATCTCACAGAGTTACATCTTTCCCTTCAAGAAGCCTTTTGCTAAGGTTGTTCCTGTGGAATTGGCAAAGGGATATTTGGAAGCCCATAGAGGGCTATGGTGAAAAAGGAAATATCTTCCGTTCAAAACTGGAAAGAAGCTTTCTGAGAAACTGCTCTGTGTTCTGTTAATTCATCTCACAGAGTTACATCTTTCAATTCAAGACGTCTTTCGCTAAGGCTGTTGTTGTGGAATTGGCAAAGGGATATTTGGAAGCCCATAGAGGGCTATGGTGAAAAAGGAAATATCTTCCGTTCAAAACTGGAAAGAAGCTTTCTGAGAAACTGCTCTGTGTTCTGTTAATTCATCTCACAGAGTTACATCTTTCCCTTCAAGAAGCCTTTCGCTAAGGCTGTTCTTGTGGAATTGGCAAAGGGATATTTGGAAGCCCATAGAGGGCTACGGTGAAAAAGGAAATATCTTCCGTTCAAAACTGGAAAGAAGCTTTCTGAGAAACTGCTCTGTGTTCTGTTAATTCATCTCACAGAGTTACATCTTTCAATTCAAGAAGCCTTTCGCTAAGGCTGTTCTTGTGGAATTGGCAAAGGGATATTTGGAAGCCCCTAGATGTCTATGGTGAAAAAGGAAATATCTTCCGTTCAAAACTGGAAAGAAGCTTTCTGAGAAACTGTTTTATGTTCTGTTAATTCATCTCACAGAGTTACATCTTTCCCTTCAAGAAGCGTTTCGCTAAGTCTGTCGTTGTGGAATTGGCAAACGGATATTTGGAAGAGCATAGTGGGCTAAGGTGGAAAAGGAAATATCTTCCGTTCAAAACTGGAAAGAAGGTTTCTGAGAAACTGCCCTGTGTTCTGTTAATTCATCTCACAGAGTTACATATTTCAATTCAAGACGTCTTTCGCTAAGGCTGTTCTTGTGGAATTGGCAAAGGGATATTTGGAAGCCCATAGAGGGCTACGGTGAAAAAGGAAATATCTTCCGTTCAAAACTGGAAAGAAGCTTTCTGAGAAACTGCTCTGTGTTCTGTTAATTCATCTCACAGAGTTACATCTTTCCCTTCAAGAAGCCTTTCGCTAAGGCTGTTCTTGTGGAATTGGCAATGGGATATTTGGAATCCCATAGAGGGCTGTGGTGAAAAAGGAAATATCTTCCGTTCAAAACTGGAAAGAAGCTTTCTGAGAAACTAATCTGTGTTCTGTTAATTCATCTCACAGAGTTACATCTTTCCCTTCAAGAAGCCTTTCGCTAAGGCTGTTCTTGTGGAATTGGCAAAGGGATATTTGGAAGCCCATAGAGGGCTATGGTGAAAAAGGAAATATCTTCCGTTCAAAACTGGAAAGAAGCTTTCTGAGAAACTGCTTTGTGTTCTGTTAATTCATCTCACAGAGTTACAACTTTCAATTCAAGAAGCCTTTCGCTAAGGCTGTTCTTGTGGAATTGGCATAGGGATATTTGGAAGCCCATAGAGGGCTACGGTGAAAAAGGAAATATCTTCCGTTCAAAACTGGAAAGAAGCTTTCTGAGAAACTGCTCTGTGTTCTGTTAATTCATCTCACAGAGTTACATCTTTCCCTTCAAGAAGCCTTTCGCTAAGGCTGTTCTTGTGGAATTGGCAAAGGGATATTTGGAAGCCCCTAGATGGCTATGGTGAAAAAGGAAATATCTTCCGTTCAAAACTGGAAAGAAGCTTTCTGAGAAACTGTTTTATGCTCTGTTAATTCATGTCACAGAGTTACATCTTTCCCTTCAAGAAGCCTTTCGCTAAGTCTGTCGTTGTGGAATTGGCAAACGGATATTTGGAAGCCCATAGTGGGCTATGGTGGAAAAGGAAATATCTTCCGTTCAAAACTGGAAAGAAGCTTTCTGAGAAACTGCTCTGTGTTCTGTTAATTCATCTCACAGAGTTACATCTTTCCCTTCAAGAAGCCTTTCGCTAAGGCTGTTCTTGTGGAATTGGCAAAGGGATATTTGGAAGCCCATAGAGGGCTATGGTGAAAAAGGAAATATCTTCCGTTCAAAACTGGAAAGAAGCTTTCTGAGAAACTGCTCTGTGTTCTGTTAATTCATCTCACAGAGTTACATCTTTCCCTTCAAGAAGCCTTTCGCTAAGGCTGTTCTTGTGGAATTGGCAAAGGGATATTTCGAAGCCCATAGAGGGCTATGGTGAAAAAGGAAATATCTTCCGTTCAAAAGTGGAAAGAAGCTTTCTGAGAAACTGTTTTGTGTTCTGTTAATTCATCTCACAGAGTTACATCTTTCCCTTCAAGAAGCCTTTCGCTAAGGCTGTTGTTGTGGAATTGGCAAAGGGATATTTGGAAGCCCATAGAGGGCTATGGTGAAAAAGGAAATATCTTCCGTTCAAATCTGGAAAGAAGCTTTCTGAGAAACTGCTCTGTGTTCTGTTAATTCATCTCACAGAGTTACATCTTTCCCTTCAAGAAGCCTTTCGCTAAGGCTGTTCTTGTGGAATTGGCAAAGGGATACTAGGAAGCCCATAGAGGGCTATAGTGAAAAAGGAAATATCTTCCGTTCAAAACTGGAAAGAAGCTTTCTGAGAAACTGCTTTGTGTTCCGTTAATTCATCTCACAGAGTTACATCTTTCCCTTCAAGAAGCCTTTCGCTAAGGCTGTTCTTGTGGAATTGGCAAAGAGATATTTGGAAGCCCATAGAGGGCTATGGTGAAAAAGGAAATATCTTCCGTTCAAAACTGGAAAGAAGCTTTCTGAGAAACTGCTCTGTGTTCTGTTAATTCATCTCACAGAGTTACATCTTTCCCTTCAAGAAGCCTTTTGCTAAGGCTGTTCTTGTGGAATTGGCAAAGGGATATTAGGAAGCCCATAGAGGGCTATGGTGAAAAAGGAAATATCTTCCGTTCAAAACTGGAAAGAAGCTTTCTGAGAAACTGTTCTTTGCTCTGTTAGTTCATCTCACAGAGTTACATCTTTCCCTTCAAGAAGCCTTTCGCTAAGCCTGTTCTTGTGGAATTGGCAAAGGGATATTTGGAAGCCCATAGAGGGCTATGGTGAAAAAGGAAATATCTTCCGTTCAAAACTGGAAAGAAGCTTTCTGAGAAACTGCTCTGTGTTCTGTTAATTCATCTCACAGAGTTACATCTTTCAATTCAAGACGTCTTTGGCAAAGGCTGTTCTTGTGGAATTGGCAAAGGGATATTTGGAAGCCCATAGAGGGCTATGGTGAAAAAGGAAATATCTTCCGTTCAAAACTGGAAAGAAGCTTTCTGAGAAACTGCTCTGTGTTGTGTTAATTCATCTCACAGAGTTACATCTTTCCCTTATAGAAGCCTTTCGCTAAGGCTGTTCTTGTGGAATTGGCAAAGGGATATTTGGAAGCCCATAGAGGGCTATGGTGAAAAAGGAAATATCTTCCGTTCAAAACTGGAAAGAAGCTTTCTGAGAAACTGCTGTGTGTTCTGTTAATACATGTCACAGAGTTACATCTTTTCCTTCAAGAAGCCTTTCGCTAAGGCTGTTCTTGTGGAATTGGCAAAGGGATATTTGGAAGCCCATAGAGGGCTATGGTGAAAAAGGAAATATCTTCCGTTCAAAACTGGAAAGAAGCTTTCTGAGAAACTGCTCTGTGTTCTGTTAATTCATCTCACAGAGTTACATCTTTCCCTTCAAGAAGCCTTTCGCTAAGGCTGTTCTTGTGGAATTGGCAAAGGGATATTTGGAAGCCCATAGAGGGCTATGGTGAAAAAGGAAATATCTTCCGTTCAAAACTGGAAAGAAGCTTTCTGAGAAACTGCTCTGTGTTCTGTTAATTCATCTCACAGAGTTACATCTTTCCCTTCAAGAAGCCTTTCGCTAAGGCTGTTCTTGTGGAATTGGCAAAGGGATATTTGGAAGCCCATAGAGGGCTATGGTGAAAAAGGAAATATCTTCCTTTCAAAACTGGAAAGAAGCTTTCTGAGAAACTGCTCTGTGTTCTGTTAATTCATCTCACAGAGTTACATCTTTCAATTCAAGAAGCCTTTCGCTAAGGCTGTTGTTGTGGAATTGGCAAAGGGATATTTGGAAGCCCATAGAGGGCTATGGTGAAAAAGGAAATATCTTCCGTTCAAATCTGGAAAGAAGCTTTCTGAGAAACTGCTCTGTGTTCTGTTAATTCATCTCACAGAGTTACATCTTTCCCTTCAAGAAGCCTTTCGCTAAGGCTGTTCTTGTGGAATTGGCAAAGGGATATTAGGAAGCCCATAGAGGGCTATGGTGAAAAAGGAAATATCTTCCGTTCAAAACTGGAAAGAAGCTTTCTGAGAAACTGCTTTGTGTTCCGTTAATTCATCTCACAGAGTTACATCTTTCCCTTCAAGAAGCCTTTCGCTAAGGCTGTTCTTGTGGAATTGGCAAAGAGATATTTGGAAGCCCATAGAGGGCTATGGTGAAAAAGGAAATATCTTCCGTTCAAAACTGGAAAGACGCTTTCTGAGAAACTGCTCTGTGTTCTGTTAATTCATCTCACAGAGTTACATCTTTCCCTTCAAGAAGCCTTTCGCTAAGCCTGTTCTTGTGGAATTGGCAAAGGGATATTTGGAAGCCCATAGAGGGCTATGGTGAAAAAGGAAATATCTTCCGTTCAAAACTGGAAAGAAGGTTTCTGAGAAACTTCTCTGTGTTCTGTTAATTCATCTCACAGAGTTACATCTTTCAATTCAAGACGTCTTTCGCTAAGGCTGTTCTTGTGGAATTGGCAAAGGGATATTTGGAAGCCCATAGAGGGCTACGGTGAAAAAGGAACTATCTTCCGTCAAAACTGGAAAGAAGCTTTCTGAGAAACTGCTCTGTGTTCTGTTAATTCATCTCACAGAGTTACATCTTTCAATTCAAGAAGCCTTTCGCTAAGGCTGTTCTTGTGGAATTGGCAAAGGGATATTTGGAAGCCCCTAGATGGCTATGGTGAAACAGAAATATCTTCCGTTGAAAACTGGAAAGAAGCTTTCTGAGAAACTGTTTTATGTTCTGTTAATTCATCTCACAGAGTTACATCTTTCCCTTCAAGAAGCCTTTCGCTAAGTCTGTCGTTGTGGAATTGGCAAAGGGATATTTGGAAGCCCATAGTGGGCTATGGTGGAAAAGGAAATATCTTCCGTTCAAAACTGGAAAGAAGCTTTCTGAGAAACTGCTCTGTGTTCTGTTAATTCATCTCACAGAGTTACATCTTTCCCTTCAAGAAGCCTTTCGCTAAGGCTGTTCTTGTGGAATTGGCAAAGGGATATTTGGAAGCCCATAGAGGGCTATGGTGAAAAAGGAAATATCTTCCGTTCAAAACTGGAAAGAAGCTTTCTGAGAAACTGCTCTGTGTTCTGTTAATTCATCTCACAGAGTTACATCTTTCCCTTCAAGAAGCCTTTCGCTAAGGCTGTTCTTGTGGAATTGGCAAAGGGATATTTGGAAGCATATAGAGGGCTACGGTGAAAAAGGAAATATCTTCCGTTCAAAACTGGAAAGAAGCTTTCTGAGAAACTGCTCTGTGTTCTGTTAATTCATCTCACAGAGTTACATCGTTACCTTCAAGAAGCCTTTCGCTAAGGCTGTTCTTGTGGAATTGGCAAAGGGATATTTGGAAGCCCATAGAGGGCTATGGTGAAAAAAGAAATATCTTCCGTTCAAAACTGGAAAGAAGCTTTCTGAGAAACTGCTCTGTGTTCTGTTAATTCATCTCACAGAGTTACATCTTTCCCTTCAAGAAGCCTTTTGCTAAGGTTGTTCCTGTGGAATTGGCAAAGGGATATTTGGAAGCCCATAGAGGGCTATGGTGAAAAAGGAAATATCTTCCGTTCAAAACTGGAAAGAAGCTTTCTGAGAAACTGCTCTGTGTTCTGTTAATTCATCTCACAGAGTTACATCTTTCCCTTCAAGAAGCCTTTCGCTAAGGCTGTTCTTGTGGAATTGGCAAAGGGATATTTGGAAGCCCATAGAGGGCTACGGTGAAAAAGGAAATATCTTCCGTTCAAAACTGGAAAGAAGCTTTCTGAGAAACTGCTCTGTGTTCTGTTAATTCATCTCACAGAGTTACATCTTTCCCTTCAAGAAGCCTTTCGCTAAGGCTGTTCTTGTGGAATTGGCAAAGGGATATTTGGAAGCCCCTAGATGGCTATGGTGAAAAAGGAAATATCTTCCGTTCAAAACTGGAAAGAAGCTTTCTGAGAAACTGTTTTATGTTCTGTTAATTCATCTCACAGAGTTACATCTTTCCCTTCAAGAAGCCTTTCGCTAAGTCTGTCGTTGTGGAATTGGCAAACGGATATTTGGAAGCCCATAGTGGGCTATGGTGGAAAAGGAAATATCTTCCGTTCAAAACTGGAAAGAAGCTTTCTGAGAAACTGCTCTGTGTTCTGTTAATTCATCTCACAGAGTTACATCTTTCCCTTCAAGAAGCCTTTCGCTAAGGCTGTTCTTGTGGAATTGGCAAAGTGATATTTGGAAGCCCATAGAGGGCTATGGTGAAAAAGGAAATATCTTCCGTTCAAAACTGGAAAGAAGCTTTCTGAGAAACTGCTCTGTGTTCTGTTAATTCATCTCACAGAGTTACATCTTTCCCTTCAAGAAGCCTTTCGCTAAGGCTGTTCTTGTGGAATTGGCAAAGGGATATTTCGAAGCCCATAGAGGGCTATGGTGAAAAAGGAAATATCTTCCGTTCAAAACTGGAAAGAAGCTTTCTGAGAAACTGTTTTGTGTTCTGTTAATTCATCTCACAGAGTTACATCTTTCCCTTCAAGAAGCCTTTCGCTAAGGCTGTTGTTGTGGAATTGGCAAAGGGATATTTGGAAGCCCATAGAGGGCTATGGTGAAAAAGGAAATATCTTCCGTTCAAATCTGGAAAGAAGCTTTCTGAGAAACTGCTCTGTGTTCTGTTAATTCATCTCACAGAGTTACATCTTTCCCTTCAAGAAGCCTTTCGCTAAGGCTGTTCTTGTGGAATTGGCAAAGGGATATTTGGAAGCCCATAGAGGGCTATGGTGAAAAAGGAAATATCTTCCTTTCAAAACTGGAAAGAAGCTTTCTGAGAAACTGCTCTGTGTTCTGTTAATTCATCTCAGAGAGTTACATCTTTCAATTCAAGAAGCCTTTCGCTAAGGCTGTTGTTGTGGAATTGGCAAAGGGATATTTGGAAGCCCATAGAGGGCTATGGTGAAAAAGGAAATATCTTCCGTTCAAATCTGGAAAGAAGCTTTCTGAGAAACTGCTCTGTGTTCGGTTAATTCATCTCACAGAGTTACATCTTTCCCTTCAAGAAGCCTTTCGCTAAGGCTGTTCTTGTGGAATTGGCAAAGGGATATTAGGAAGCCCATAGAGGGCTATGGTGAAAAAGGAAATATCTTCCGTTCAAAACTGGAAAGAAGCTTTCTGAGAAACTGCTTTGTGTTCCGTTAATTCATCTCACAGAGTTACATCTTTCCCTTCAAGAAGCCTTTCGCTAAGGCTGTTCTTGTGGAATTGGCAAAGAGATATTTGGAAGCCCATAGAGGGCTATGGTGAAAAAGGAAATATCTTCCGTTCAAAACTGGAAAGACGCTTTCTGAGAAACTGCTCTGTGTTCTGTTAATTCATCTCACAGAGTTACATCTTTCCCTTCAAGAAGCCTTTCGCTAAGCCTGTTCTTGTGGAATTGGCAAAGGGATATTTGGAAGCCTATAGAGGGCTATGGTGAAAAAGGAAATATCTTCCGTTCAAAACTGGAAAGAAGGTTTCTGAGAAACTTCTCTGTGTTCTGTTAATTCATCTCACAGAGTTACATCTTTCAATTCAAGACGTCTTTCGCTAAGGCTGTTCTTGTGGAATTGGCAAAGGGATATTTGGAAGCCCATAGAGGGCTACGGTGAAAAAGGAACTATCTTCCGTCAAAACTGGAAAGAAGCTTTCTGAGAAACTGCTCTGTGTTCTGTTAATTCATCTCACAGAGTTACATCTTTCAATTCAAGAAGCCTTTCGCTAAGGCTGTTCTTGTGGAATTGGCAAAGGGATATTTGGAAGCCCCTAGATGGCTATGGTGAAACAGAAATATCTTCCGTTGAAAACTGGAAAGAAGCTTTCTGAGAAACTGTTTTATGTTCTGTTAATTCATCTCACAGAGTTACATCTTTCCCTTCAAGAAGCCTTTCGCTAAGTCTGTCGTTGTGGAATTGGCAAAGGGATATTTGGAAGCCCATAGTGGGCTATGGTGGAAAAGGAAATATCTTCCGTTCAAAACTGGAAAGAAGCTTTCTGAGAAACTGCTCTGTGTTCTGTTAATTCATCTCACAGAGTTACATCTTTCCCTTCAAGAAGCCTTTCGCTAAGGCTGTTCTTGTGGAATTGGCAAAGGGATATTTGGAAGCCCATAGAGGGCTATGGTGAAAAAGGAAATATCTTCCGTTCAAAACTGGAAAGAAGCTTTCTGAGAAACTGCTCTGTGTTCTGTTAATTCATCTCACAGAGTTACATCTTTCCCTTCAAGAAGCCTTTCGCTAAGGCTGTTCTTGTGGAATTGGCAAAGGGATATTTGGAAGCATATAGAGGGCTACGGTGAAAAAGGAAATATCTTCCGTTCAAAACTGGAAAGAAGCTTTCTGAGAAACTGCTCTGTGTTCTGTTAATTCATCTCACAGAGTTACATCGTTACCTTCAAGAAGCCTTTCGCTAAGGCTGTTCTTGTGGAATTGGCAAAGGGATATTTGGAAGCCCATAGAGGGCTATGGTGAAAAAAGAAATATCTTCCGTTCAAAACTGGAAAGAAGCTTTCTGAGAAACTGCTCTGTGTTCTGTTAATTCATCTCACAGAGTTACATCTTTCCCTTCAAGAAGCCTTTTGCTAAGGTTGTTCCTGTGGAATTGGCAAAGGGATATTTGGAAGCCCATAGAGGGCTATGGTGAAAAAGGAAATATCTTCCGTTCAAAACTGGAAAGAAGCTTTCTGAGAAACTGCTCTGTGTTCTGTTAATTCATCTCACAGAGTTACATCTTTCCCTTCAAGAAGCCTTTCGCTAAGGCTGTTGTTGTGGAATTGGCAAAGGGATATTTGGAAGCCCATAGAGGGCTACGGTGAAAAAGGAAATATCTTCCGTTCAAAACTGGAAAGAAGCTTTCTGAGAAACTGCTCTGTGTTCTGTTAATTCATCTCACAGAGTTACATCTTTCCCTTCAAGAAGCCTTTCGCTAAGGCTGTTCTTGTGGAATTGGCAAAGGGATATTTGGAAGCCCCTAGATGGCTATGGTGAAAAAGGAAATATCTTCCGTTCAAAACTGGAAAGAAGCTTTCTGAGAAACTGTTTTATGTTCTGTTAATTCATCTCACAGAGTTACATCTTTCCCTTCAAGAAGCCTTTCGCTAAGTCTGTCGTTGTGGAATTGGCAAACGGATATTTGGAAGCCCATAGTGGGCTATGGTGGAAAAGGAAATATCTTCCGTTCAAAACTGGAAAGAAGCTTTCTGAGAAACTGCTCTGTGTTCTGTTAATTCATCTCACAGAGTTACATCTTTCCCTTCAAGAAGCCTTTCGCTAAGGCTGTTCTTGTGGAATTGGCAAAGTGATATTTGGAAGCCCATAGAGGGCTATGGTGAAAAAGGAAATATCTTCCGTTCAAAACTGGAAAGAAGCTTTCTGAGAAACTGCTCTGTGTTCTGTTAATTCATCTCACAGAGTTACATCTTTCCCTTCAAGAAGCCTTTCGCTAAGGCTGTTCTTGTGGAATTGGCAAAGGGATATTTCGAAGCCCATAGAGGGCTATGGTGAAAAAGGAAATATCTTCCGTTCAAAACTGGAAAGAAGCTTTCTGAGAAACTGTTTTGTGTTCTGTTAATTCATCTCACAGAGTTACATCTTTCCCTTCAAGAAGCCTTTCGCTAAGGCTGTTGTTGTGGAATTGGCAAAGGGATATTTGGAAGCCCATAGAGGGCTATGGTGAAAAAGGAAATATCTTCCGTTCAAATCTGGAAAGAAGCTTTCTGAGAAACTGCTCTGTGTTCTGTTAATTCATCTCACAGAGTTACATCTTTCCCTTCAAGAAGCCTTTCGCTAAGGCTGTTCTTGTGGAATTGGCAAAGGGATATTAGGAAGCCCATAGAGGGCTATGGTGAAAAAGGAAATATCTTCCGTTCAAAACTGGAAAGAAGTTTTCTGAGAAACTGCTTTGTGTTACGTTAATTCATCTCACAGAGTTACATCTTTCCCTTCAAGAAGCCTTTCGCTAAGGCTGTTCTTGTGGAATTGGCAAAGAGATATTTGGAAGCCCATAGAGGGCTATGGTGAAAAAGGAAATATCTTCCGTTCAAAACTGGAAAGAAGCTTTCTGAGAAACTGCTCTGTGTTCTCTTAATTCATCTCACAGAGTTACATCTTTCCCTTCAAGAAGCCTTTTGCTAAGGCTGTTCTTGTGGAATTGGCAAAGGGATATTAGGAAGCCCATAGAGGGCTATGGTGAAAAAGGAAATATCTTCCGTTCAAAACTGGAAAGAAGCTTTCTGAGAAACTGTTCTTTGCTCTGTTAGTTCATCTCACAGAGTTACATCTTTCCCTTCAAGAAGCCTTTCGCTAAGCCTGTTCTTGTGGAATTGGCAAAGGGATATTTGGAAGCCCATAGAGGGCTATGGTGAAAAAGGAAATATCTTCCGTTCAAAACTGGAAAGAAGGTTTCTGAGAAACTGCTCTGTGTTCTGTTAATTCATATCACAGAGTTACATCTTTCAATTCAAGACGTCTTTGGCAAAGGCTGTTCTTGTGGAATTGGCAAAGGGATATTTGGAAGCCCATAGAGGGCTATGGTGAAAAAGGAAATATCTTCCGTTCAAAACTGGAAAGAAGCTTTCTGAGAAACTGCTCTGTGTTGTGTTAATTCATCTCACAGAGTTACATCTTTCCCTTATAGAAGCCTTTCGCTAAGGCTGTTCTTGTGGAATTGGCAAAGGGATATTTGGAAGCCCATAGAGGGCTATGGTGAAAAAGGAAATATCTTCCGTTCAAAACTGGAAAGAAGCTTTCTGAGAAACTGCTCTGTGTTCTGTTAATTCATGTCACAGAGTTACATCTTTTCCTTCAAGAAGCCTTTCGCTAAGGCTGTTCTTGTGGAATTGGCAAAGGGATATTTGGAAGCCCATAGTGGGCTATGGTGAAAAAGGAAATATCTTCCGTTCAAAACTGGAAAGAAGCTTTCTGAGAAACTGCTCTGTGTTCTGTTAATTCATCTCACAGAGTTACATCTTTCCCTTCAAGAAGCCTTTCGCTAAGGCTGTTCTTGTGGAATTGGCAAAGGGATATTTGGAAGCCCATAGAGGGCTCTGGTGAAAAAGGAAATATCTTCCGTTCAAAACTGGAAAGAAGCTTTCTGAGAAACTGCTCTGTGTTCTGTTAATTCATCTCACAGAGTTACATCTTTCCCTTCAAGAAGCCTTTCGCTAAGGCTGTTCTTGTGGAATTGGCAAAGGGATATTTGGAAGCCCATAGAGGGCTATGGTGAAAAAGGAAATATCTTCCTTTCAAAACTGGAAAGAAGCTTTCTGAGAAACTGCTCTGTGTTCTGTTAATTCATCTCACAGAGTTACATCTTTCAATTCAAGACGTCTTTCGCTAAGGCTGTTCTTGTGGAATTGGCAAAGGGATATTTGGAAGCCCATAGAGGGCTATGGTGAAAAAGGAAATATCTTCCGTTCAAAACTGGAAAGAAGCTTTCTGAGAAACTGCTCTGTGTTCTGTTAATTCATCTCACAGAGTTACATCTTTCCCTTCTAGAAGCCTTTCGCTAAGGCTGTTCTTGTGGAATTGGCAAAGGGATATTTGGAAGCCCATAGAGGGCTACGGTGAAAAAGGAAATATCTTCCGTTCAAAACCGGAAAGAAGCTTTCTGAGAAACTGCTCTGTGTTCTGTTAATTCATCTCACAGAGTTACATCTTTCAATTCAAGAAGCCTTTCGCTAAGCCTGTTCTTGTGGAATTGACAAAGGGATATTTGGAAGCCCATAGAGGGCTATGGTGAAAAAGGAAATATCTTCCGTTCAAAACTGGAAAGAAGCTTTCTGAGAAACTGTTTTATGTTCTGTTAATTCATCTCACAGAGTTACATCTTTCCCTTCAAGAAGCCTTTCGCTAAGTCTGTCGTTGTGGAATTGGCAAACGGATATTTGGAAGCCCATAGTGGGCTATGGTGGAAAAGGAAATATCTTCCGTTCAAAACTGGAAAGAAGCTTTATGAGAAACTGCTCTGTGTTCTGTTGATTCATCTCACAGAGTTACATCTTTCCCTTCAAGAAGCCTTTCGCTAAGGCTGTTCTTGTGGAATTGGCAAAGTGATATTTGGAAGCCCATAGAGGGCTAGGGTGAAAAAGGAAATATCTTCCGTTCAAAACTGGAAAGAAGCTTTCTGAGAAACTGCTCTGTGTTCTGTTAATTCATCTCACAGAGTTACACCTCTCCCTTCAGGAAGCCTTTCGCTAAGGCTGTTCTTGTGGAATTGGCAAAGGGATATTTGGAAGCATATAGAGGGCTATGGTGAAAAAGGAAATATCTTCCGTTCAAAACTGGAAAGAAGCTTTCTGAGAAACTGCTCTGTGTTCTGTTAATTCATCTCACAGAGTTACATCTTTCCCTTCAAGAAGCCTTTCGCTAAGGCTGTTCTTGTGGAATTGGCAAAGGGATATTTGGAATCCCATAGAGGGCTGTGGTGAAAAAGGAAATATCTTCCGTTCAAAACTGGAAAGAAGCTTTCTGAGAAACTACTCTGTGTTCTGTTAATTCATCTCACAGAGTTACATCTTTCCCTTCAAGAAGCCTTTCGCTAAGGCTGTTCTTGTGGAATTGGCAAAGGGATATTTGGAAGCCCATAGAGGGCTACGGTGAAAAAGGAAATATCTTCCGTTCAAAACTGGAAAGAAGCTTTCTGAGAAACTGCTCTGTGTTCTGTTAATTCATCTCACAGAGTTACATCTTTCCCTTCAAGAAGCCTTTCGCTAAGGCTGTTCTTGTGGAATTGGCAAAGGGATATTTGGAAGCCCCTAGATGGCTATGGTGAAAAAGGAAATATCTTCCGTTCAAAACTGGAAAGAAGCTTTCTGAGAAACTGTTTTATGTTCTGTTAATTCATGTCACAGAGTTACATCTTTCCCTTCAAGAAGCCTTTCGCTAAGTCTGTCGTTGTGGAATTGGCAAACGGATATTTGGAAGCCCATAGTGGGCTATGGTGGAAAAGGAAATATCTTCCGTTCAAAACTGGAAAGAAGCTTTCTGAGAAACTGCTCTGTGTTCTGTTAATTCATCTCACAGAGTTACATCTTTCCCTTCAAGAAGCCTTTCGCTAAGGCTGTTCTTGTGGAATTGGCAAAGTGATATTTGGAAGCCCATAGAGGGCTATGGTGAAAAAGGAAATATCTTCCGTTCAAAACTGGAAAGAAGGTTTCTGAGAAACTGCTCTGTGTTCTGTTAATTCATCTCACAGAGTTACATCTTTCAATTCAAGACGTCTTTGGCAAAGGCTGTTCTTGTGGAATTGGCAAAGGGATATTTGGAAGCCCATAGAGGGCTATGGTGAAAAAGGAAATATCTTCCGTTCAAAACTGGAAAGAAGCTTTCTGAGAAACTGCTCTGTGTTCTGTTAATTCATGTCACAGAGTTACATCTTTTCCTTCAAGAAGCCTTTCGCTAAGGCTGTTCTTGTGGAATTGGCAAAGGGATATTTGGAAGCCCATAGAGGGCTATGGTGAAAAAGGAAATATCTTCCGTTCAAAACTGGAAAGAAGCTTTCTGAGAAACTGCTCTGTGTTCTGTTAATTCATCTCACAGAGTTACATCTTTCCCTTCAAGAAGCCTTTCGCTAAGGCTGTTCTTGTGGAATTGGCAAAGGGATATTTGGAAGCCCATAGAGGGCTATGGTGAAAAAGGAAATATCTTCCGTTCAAAACTGGAAAGAAGCTTTCTGAGAAACTGCTCTGTGTTCTGTTAATTCATCTCACAGAGTTACATCTTTCCCTTCAAGAAGCCTTTCGCTAAGGCTGTTCTTGTGGAATTGGCAAAGGGATATTTGGAAGCCCATAGAGGGCTATGGTGAAAAAGGAAATATCTTCCGTTCAAAACTGGAAAGAAGCTTTCTGAGAAACTGCTCTGTGTTCTGTTAATTCATCTCACAGAGTTACATCTTTCCCTTCAAGAAGCCTTTCGCTAAGGCTGTTCTTGTGGAATTGGCAAAGGGATATTTGGAAGCCCTTAGAGGGCTATGGTGAAAAAGGAAATATCTTCCTTTCAAAACTGGAAAGAAGCTTTCTGAGAAACTGCTCTGTGTTCTGTTAATTCATCTCACAGAGTTACATCTTTCAATTCAAGACGTCTTTCGCTAAGGCTGTTCTTGTGGAATTGGCAAAGGGATATTTGGAAGCCCATAGAGGGCTATGGTGAAAAAGGAAATATCTTCCGTTCAAAACTGGAAAGAAGCTTTCTGAGAAACTGCTCTGTGTTCTGTTAATTCATCTCACAGAGTTACATCTTTCCCTTCTAGAAGCCTTTCGCTAAGGCTGTTCTTGTGGAATTGGCAAAGGGATATTTGGAAGCCCATAGAGGGCTACGGTGAAAAAGGAAATATCTTCCGTTCAAAACTGGAAAGAAGCTTTCTGAGAAACTGCTCTGTGTTCTGTTAATTCATCTCACAGAGTTACATCTTTCAATTCAAGAAGCCTTTCGCTAAGCCTGTTCTTGTGGAATTGGCAAAGGGATATTTGGAAGCCCATAGAGGGCTATGGTGAAAAAGGAAATATCTTCCGTTCCAAACTGGAAAGAAGCTTTCTGAGAAACTGCTCTGTGTTCTGTTAATTCATCTCACAGAGTTACATCTTTCCCTTCAAGAAGCCTTTCGCTAAGGCTGTTCTTGTGGATTTGGCAAAGGGATATTTGGAAGCCCATAGAGGGCTATGGTGTAAAAGGAAATATCTTCCGTTCAAAACTGGAAAGAAGCTTTCTGAGAAACTGCTCTGTGTTCTGTTAACTCATCTCACAGAGTTACATCTTTCCCTTCAAGAAGCCTTTCGCTAAGGCTGTTCTTGTGGATTTGGCAAAGGGATATTTGGAAGCCCATAGAGGGCTATGGTGAAAAAGGAAATATCTTCCGTTCAAAACTGGAAAGAAGCTTTCTGAGAAACTGCTCTGTGTTCTGTTTATTCATCTCACAGAGTTACATCTTTCAATTCAAGAAGCCTTTCGCTAAGGCTGTTCTTGTGGAATTGGCAAAGGGATATTTGGAAGCCCCTAGATTGCTATGGTGAAAAAGGAAATATCTTCCGTTCAAAACTGGAAAGAAGCTTTCTGAGAAACTGTTTTATGTTCTGTTAATTCATCTCACAGAGTTACATCTTTCCCTTCAAGAAGCCTTTCGCTAAGGCTGTTCTTGTGGAATTGGCAAAGTGATATTTGGAAGCCCATAGAGGGCTATGGTGAAAAAGGAAATATCTTCCGTTCAAAACTGGAAAGAAGCTTTCTGAGAAACTGCTCTGTGTTCTGTTAATTCATCTCACAGAGTTACATCTCTCCCTTCAAGAAGCCTTTCGCTAAGGCTGTTCTTGTGGAATTGGCAAAGGGATATTTGGAAGCATATAGAGGGCTATGGTGAAAAAGGAAATATCTTCCGTTCAAAACTGGAAAGAAGCTTTCTGAGAAACTGCTCTGTGTTCTGTTAATTCATCTCACAGAGTTAGATCTTTCCCTTCAACAAGCCTTTCGCTAAGGCTGTTCTTGTGGAATTGGAAAAGGGATATTTGGAATCCCATAGAGGGCTATGGTGAAAAAGGAAATATCTTCCGTTCAAAACTGGAAAGAAGCTTTCTGAGAAACTACTCTGTGTTCTGTTAATTCATCTCACAGAGTTACATCTTTCCCTTCAAGAAGCCTTTCGCTAAGGCTGTTCTTGTGGAATTGGCAAAGGGATATTTGGAAGCCCATAGAGGGCTATGGTGAAAAAGGAAATATCTTCCGTTCAAAACTGGAAAGAAGCTTCCTGAGAAACTGCTTTGTGTTCTGTTAATTCATCTCACAGAGTTACATGTTTCCCTTCAAGAAGCCTGTCGCTAAGGCTGTTCTTGTAGAATTGACAAAGGGATATTTGGAAGCCCATAGAGGGCTACGGTGAAAAAGGAAATATCTTCCGTTCAAAACTGGAAAGAAGCTTTCTGAGAAACTGCTCTGTGTTCTGTTAATTCATCTCACAGAGTTACATCTTTCAATTCAAGAAGCCTTTCGCTAAGGCTGTTCTTGTGGAATTGGCAAAGGGATATTTGGAAGCCCCTAGATGGCTATGGTGAAAAAGGAAATATCTTCCGTTCAAAACTGGAAAGAAGCTTTCTGAGAAACTGTTTTATGTTCTGTTAATTCATCTCACAGAGTTACATCTTTCCCTTCAAGAAGCCTTTCGCTAAGGCTGTTCTTGTGGAATTGGCAAAGGCATATTTGGAAGCCCATAGAGGGCTATGGTGAAAAAGGAAATATCTTCCGTTCAAAACTGGAAAGAAGCTTTCTGAGAAACTGCTCTGTGTTCTGTTAATTCATCTCACAGAGTTACATCTTTCCCTTCAAGAAGCCTTTCGCTAAGGCTGTTCTTGTGGAATTGGCAAAGGGATATTTGGAAGCCCATAGAGGGCTATGGTGAAAAAGGAAATATCTTCCGTTCAAAACTGGAAAGAAGCTTTCTGAGAAACTGCTCTGTGTTGTGTTAATTCATCTCACAGAGTTACATCTTTCCCTTCAAGAAGCCTTTCGCTAAGGCTGTTCTTGTGGAATTGGCAAAGGGATATTAGGAAGCCCAGAGAGGGCTATGGTGAAAAAGGAAATATCTTCCGTTCAAAACTGGAAAGAAGCTTTCTAAGAAACTGTTCTATGTTCTGTTAACTCATCTCACAGAGTTACATCTTTCCCTTCAAGAAGCCTTTCGCTAAGCCTGTTCTTGTGGAATTGGCAAAGGGATATTAGGAAGCCCATAGAGGGCTGTGGTGAGAAAGGAAATATCTTCCGTTCAAAACTGGAAAGAAGCTTTCTGAGAAACTGCTTTGTGTTCTGTTAATTCATCTCACAGAGTTACATCTTTCCCTTCAAGAAGCCTTTCGCTAAGGCTGTTCTTGTGGAATTGGCAAAGGGATATTTGGAAGCCCATAGAGGGCTATGGTGAAAAAGGAAATATCTTCCGTTCAAAACTGGAAAGAAGCTTTCTGAGAAACTGCTCTGTGTTCTGTTAATTCATCTCACAGAGTTACATCTTTCCCTTCAAGAAGCCTTTTGCTAAGGTTGTTCCTGTGGAATTGGCAAAGGGATATTTGGAAGCCCATAGAGGGCTATGGTGAAAAAGGAAATATCTTCCGTTCAAAACTGGAAAGAAGCTTTCTGAGAAACTGCTCTGTGTTCTGTTAATTCATCTCACAGAGTTACATCTTTCCCTTCAAGAAGCCTTTCGCTAAGGCTGTTCTTGTGGAATTGGCAAACGGATATTTGGAAGAGCATAGTGGGCTAAGGTGGAAAAGGAAATATCTTCCGTTCAAAACTGGAAAGAAGCTTTCTGAGAAACTGCTCTGTGTTCTGTTAATTCATCTCACAGAGTTACATCTCTCAATTCAAGAAGCCTTTCGCTAAGGCTGTTCTTGTGGAATTGGCAAAGGGATATTTGGAAGCCCCTAGATGGCTATGGTGAAAAAGGAAATATCTTCCGTTGAAAACTGGAAAGAAGCTTTCTGAGAAACTGTTTTATGTTCTGTTAATTCATCTCACAGAGTTACATCTTTCCCTTCAAGAAGCGTTTCGCTAAGTCTGTCGTTGTGGAATTGGCAAACGGATATTTGGAAGAGCATAGTGGGCTAAGGTGGAAAAGGAAATATCTTCCGTTCAAAACTGGAAAGAAGGTTTCTGAGAAACTGCTCTGTGTTCTGTTAATTCATCTCACAGAGTTACATCTTTCCCTTCAAGAAGCCTTTCGCTAAGGCTGTTCTTGTGGAATTGGCAAAGGGATATTTGGAAGCCCATAGAGGGCTATGGTGAAAAAGGAAATATCTTCCGTTCAAAACTGGAAAGAAGCTTTCTGAGAAACTGCTCTGTGTTCTGTTAATTCATCTCACAGAGTTACATCTTTCCCTTCAAGAAGCCTTTCGCTAAGGCTGTTCTTGTGGAATTGGCAAAGGGATATTTCGAAGCCCATAGAGGGCTATGGTGAAAAAGGAAATATCTTCCGTTCAAAACTGGAAAGAAGCTTTCTGAGAAACTGTTTTGTGTTCTGTTAATTCATCTCACAGAGTTACATCTTTCCCTTCAAGAAGCCTTTCGCTAAGGCTGTTGTTGTGGAATTGGCAAAGGGATATTTGGAAGCCCATAGAGGGCTATGGTGAAAAAGGAAATATCTTCCGTTCAAATCTGGAAAGAAGCTTTCTGAGAAACTGCTCTGTGTTCTGTTAATTCATCTCACAGAGTTACATCTTTCCCTTCAAGAAGCCTTTCGCTAAGGCTGTTCTTGTGGAATTGGCAAAGGGATATTAGGAAGCCCATAGAGGGCTATGGTGAAAAAGGAAATATCTTCCGTTCAAAACTGGAAAGAAGCTTTCTGAGAAACTGCTTTGTTTTCCGTTAATTCATCTCACAGAGTTACATCTTTCCCTTCAAGAAGCCTTTCGCTAAGGCTGTTCTTGTGGAATTGGCAAAGAGATATTTGGAAGCCCATAGAGGGCTATGGTGAAAAAGGAAATATCTTCCGTTCAAAACTGGAAAGAAGCTTTCTGAGAAACTGCTCTGTGTTCTGTTAATTCATCTCACAGAGTTACATCTTTCCCTTCAAGAAGCCTTTTGCTAAGGCTGTTCTTGTGGAATTGGCAAAGGGATATTAGGAAGCCCATAGAGGGCTATGGTGAAAAAGGAAATATCTTCCGTTCAAAACTGGAAAGAAGCTTTCTGAGAAACTGTTCTTTGCTCTGTTAGTTCATCTCACAGAGTTACATCTTTCCCTTCAAGAAGCCTTTCGCTAAGCCTGTTCTTGTGGAATTGGCAAAGGGATATTTGGAAGCCCATAGAGGGCTATGGTGAAAAAGGAAATATCTTCCGTTCAAAACTGGAAAGAAGGTTTCTGAGAAACTGCTCTGTGTTCTGTTAATTCATCTCACAGAGTTACATCTTTCAATTCAAGACGTCTTTGGCAAAGGCTGTTCTTGTGGAATTGGCAAAGGGATATTTGGAAGCCCATAGAGGTCTATGGTGAAAAAGGAAATATCTTCCGTTCAAAACTGGAAAGAAGCTTTCTGAGAAACTGCTCTGTGTTGTGTTAATTCATCTCACAGAGTTACATCTTTCCCTTATAGAAGCCTTTCGCTAAGGCTGTTCTTGTGGAATTGGCAAAGGGATATTTGGAAGCCCATAGAGGGCTATGGTGAAAAAGGAAATATCTTCCGTTCAAAACTGGAAAGAAGCTTTCTGAGAAACTGCTCTGTGTTCTGTTAATTCATGTCACAGAGTTACATCTTTTCCTTCAAGAAGCCTTTCGCTAAGGCTGTTCTTGTGGAATTGGCAAAGGGATATTTGGAAGCCCATAGAGGGCTATGGTGAAAAAGGAAATATCTTCCGTTCAAAACTGGAAAGAAGCTTTCTGAGAAACTGCTCTGTGTTCTGTTAATTCATCTCACAGAGTTACATCTTTCCCTTCAAGAAGCCTTTCGCTAAGGCTGTTCTTGTGGAATTGGCAAAGGGATATTTGGAAGCCCATAGAGGGCTATGGTGAAAAAGGAAATATCTTCCGTTCAAAACTGGAAGGAAGCTTTCTGAGAAACTGTTTTATGTTCTGATAATTCATCTCACAGAGTTACATCTTTCCCTTCAAGAAGCCTTTCGCTAAGGCTGTTCTTGTGGAATTGGCAAAGGGATATTTGGAAGCCCATAGAGGGCTCTGGTGAAAAAGGAAATATCTTCCGTTCAAAACTGGAAAGAAGCTTTCTGAGAAACTGCTCTGTGTTCTGTTAATTCATCTCACAGAGTTACATCTTTCCCTTCAAGAAGCCTTTCGCTAAGCCTGTTCTTGTGGAATTGGCAAAGGGATATTTGGAAGCCCATAGAGGGCTATGGTGAAAAAGGAAATATCTTCCGTTCAAAACTGGAAAGAAGCTTTCTGAGAAACTGCTCTGTGTTCTGTTAATTCATCTCACAGAGTTACATCTTTCCCTTCAAGAAGCCTTTCGCTAAGCCTGTTCTTGTGGAATTGGCAAAGGGATATTTGGAAGCCCATAGAGGGCTATGGTGAAAAAGGAAATATCTTCCGTTCAAAACTGGAAAGAAGCTTTCTGAGAAACTGTTTTATGTTCTGTTAATTCATCTCACGGAGTTACATCTTTCCCTTCAAGAAGCCTTTCGCTAAGTCTGTCGTTTTGGAATTGGCAAACGGATATTTGGAAGCCCATAGTGGGCTATGGTGGAAAAGGAAATATCTTCCGTTCAAAACTGGAAAGAAGCTTTCTGAGAAACTGCTCTGTGTTCTGTTAATTCATCTCACAGAGTTACATCTTTCCCTTCAAGAAGCCTTTCGCTAAGGCTGTTCTTGTGGAATTGGCAAAGTGATATTTGGAAGCCCATAGAGGGCTAGGGTGAAAAAGGAAATATCTTCCGTTCAAAACTGGAAATAAGCTTTCTGAGAAACTGCTCTGTGTTCTGTTAATTCATCTCACAGAGTTACATCTCTCCCTTCAAGAAGCCTTTCGCTAAGGCTGTTCTTGTGGAATTGGCAAAGGGATATTTGGAAGCATATAGAGGGCTATGGTGAAAAAGGAAATATCTTCCGTTCAAAACTGGAAAGAAGCTTTCTGAGAAACTGCTCTGTGTTCTGTTAATTCATCTCACAGAGTTAGATCTTTCCCTTCAAGAAGCCTTTCGCTAAGGCTGTTCTTGTGGAATTGGCAAAGGGATATTTGGAATCCCATAGAGGGCTATGGTGAAAAAGGAAATATCTTCCTTTCAAAACTGGAAAGAAGCTTTCTGAGAAACTACTCTGTGTTCTGTTAATTCATCTCACAGAGTTACATCTTTCCCTTCAAGAAGCCTTTCGCTAAGGCTGTTCTTGTGGAATTGGCAAAGGGATATTTCGAAGCCCATAGAGGGCTATGGTGAAAAAGGAAATATCTTCCGTTCAAAACTGGAAAGAAGCTTTCTGAGAAACTGCTTTGTGTTCTGTTAATTCATCTCACAGTGTTACATCTTTCAATTCAAGAAGCCTTTCGCTAAGGCTGTTCTTGTGGAATTGGCAAAGGGATATTTGGAAGCCCATAGAGGGCTACGGTGAAAAAGGAAATATCTTCCGTTCAAAACTGGAAAGAAGCTTTCTGAGAAACTGCTCTGTGTTCTGTTAATTCATCTCACAGAGTTACATCTTTCAATTCAAGAAGCCTTTCGCTAAGGTTGCTCTTGTGGAATTGGCAATGGGATATTTGGTAGCCCCTAGATGGCTATGGTGAAAAAGGAAATATCTTCCGTTCAAAACTGGAAAGAAGCTTTCTGAGAAACTGTTTTATGTTCTGTTAATTCATCTCACAGAGTTACATCTTTCCCTTCAAGAAGCCTTTCGCTAAGGCTGTTCTTGTGGAATTGGCAAAGGGATATTTGGAAGCCCATAGAGGGCTATGGTGAAAAAGGAAATATCTTCCGTTCAAAACTGGAAAGAAGCTTTCTGAGAAACTGCTCTGTGTTCTGTTAATTCATCTCACAGAGTTACATCTTTCCCTTCAAGAAGCCTTTCGCTAAGCCTGTTCTTGTGGAATTGGCAAAGGGATATTTGGAAGCCCATAGAGGGCTATGGTGAAAAAGGAAATATCTTCCGTTCAAAACTGGAAAGAAGGTTTCTGAGAAACTGCTCTGTGTTCTGTTAATTCATCTCACAGAGTTACATCTTTCAATTCAAGACGTCTTTGGCAAAGGCTGTTCTTGTGGAATTGGCAAAGGGATATTTGGAAGCCCATAGAGGGCTATGGTGAAAAAGGAAATATCTTCCGTTCAAAACTGGAAAGAAGCTTTCTGAGAAACTGCTCTGTGTTGTTTTAATTCATCTCACAGAGTTACATCTTTCCCTTATAGAAGCCTTTCGCTAAGGCTGTTCTTGTGGAATTGGCAAAGGGATATTTGGAAGCCCATAGAGGGCTATGGTGAAAAAGGAAATATCTTCCGTTCCAAACTGGAAAGAAGCTTTCTGAGAAACTGCTCTGTGTTCTGTTAATTCATGTCACAGAGTTACATCTTTCCCTTCAAGAAGCCTTTCGCTAAGGCTGTTCTTGTGGAATTGGCAAAGGGATATTTGGAAGCCCATAGAGGGCTATGGTGAAAAAGGAAATATCTTCCGTTCAAAACTGGAAAGAAGCTTTCTGAGAAACTGCTCTGTGTTCTGTTAATTCATCTCACAGAGTTACATCTTTCCCTTCAAGAAGCCTTTCGCTAAGGCTGTTCTTGTGGAATTGGCAAAGGGATATTTGGAAGCCCATAGAGGGCTATGGTGAAAAAGGAAATATCTTCCGTTCAAAACTGGAAAGAAGCTTTCTGAGAAACTGCTCTGTGTTCTGTTAATTCATCTCACAGAGTTACATCTTTCCCTTCAAGAAGCCTTTCGCTAAGGCTGTTCTTGTGGAATTGGCAAAGGGATATTTGGAAGCCCATAGAGGGCTATGGTGAAAAAGGAAATACCTTCCTTTCAAAACTGGAAAGAAGCTTTCTGATAAACTGCTCTGTGTTCTGTTAATTCATCTCACAGAGTTACATCTTTCAATTCAAGACGTCTTTCGCTAAGGCTGTTCTTGTGGAATTGGCAAAGGGATATTTGGAAGCCCATAGAGGGCTATGGTGAAAAAGGAAATATCTTCCTTTCAAAACTGGAAAGAAGCTTTCTGAGAAACTGCTCTGTGTTCTGTTAATTCATCTCACAGAGTTACATCTTTCCCTTCTAGAAGCCTTTCGCTAAGGCTGTTCTTGTGGAATTGGCAAAGGGATATTTGGAAGCCCATAGAGGGCTACGGTGAAAAAGGAAATATCTTCCGTTCAAAACTGGAAAGAAGCTTTCTGAGAAACTGCTCTGTGTTCTGTTAATTCATCTCACAGAGTTACATCTTTCAATTCAAGAAGCCTTTCGCTAAGCCTGTTCTTGTGGAATTGGCAAAGGGATATTTGGAAGCCCATAGAGGGCTATGGTGAAAAAGGAAATATATTCCGTTCAAAACTGGAAAGAAGCTTTCTGAGAAACTGTTTTATGTTCTGTTAATTCATCTCACAGAGTTACATCTTTCCCTTCAAGAAGCCTTTCGCTAAGTCTGTCGTTTTGGAATTGGCAAACGGATATTTGGAAGCCCATAGTGGGCTATGGTGGAAAAGGAAATATGTTCCGTTCAAAACTGGAAAGAAGCTTTCTGAGAAACTGCTCTGTGTTCTGTTAATTCATCTCACAGAGTTACATCTCTCCCTTCAAGAAGCCTTTCGCTAAGGCTGTTCTTGTGGAATTGGCAAAGGGATATTTGGAAGCATATAGAGGGCTATGGGGAAAAAGGAAATATCTTCCGTTCAAAACTGGAAAGAAGCTTTCTGAGAAACTGCTCTGTGTTCTGTTAATTCATCTCACAGAGTTAGATCTTTCCCATCAAGAAGCCTTTCGCTAAGGCTGTTCTTGTGGAATTGGCAAAGGGATATTTGGAATCCCATAGAGGGCTATGGTGAAAAAGGAAATATCTTCCTTTCAAAACTGGAAAGAAGCTTTCTGAGAAACTACTCTGTGTTCTGTTAATTCATCTCACAGAGTTACATCTTTCCCTTCAAGAAGCCTTTCGCTAAGGCTGTTCTTGTGGAATTGGCAAAGGGATATTTGGAAGCCCATAGAGGGCTATGGTGAAAAAGGAAATATCTTCCGTTCAAAAAAGGAAAGAAGCTTTCTGAGAAACTGCTTTGTGTTCTGTTAATTCATCTCACAGAGTTACATCTTACCCTTCAAGAAGCCTTTCGCTAAGGCTGTTCTTGTGGAATTCGCAAAGGGATATTTGGAAGCCCATAGAGGGCTATGGTGAAAAAGGAAATATCTTCCGTTCAAATCTGGAAAGAAGCTTTCTGAGAAACTGCTCTGTGTTCTGTTAATTCATCTCACAGAGTTACATCTTTCCCTTCAAGAAGCCTTTCGCTGAGGCTGTTCTTGTGGAATTGGCAAAGGGATATTTGGAAGCCCATAGAGGGCTATGGTGAAAAAGGAAATATCTTTCGTTCAAAACTGGAAAGAAGCTTTCTGAGAAACTGCTCTGTGTTCTCTTTATTCATCTCACAGAGTTACATCTTTCCCTTCAAGAAGGCTTTCGCTAAGGCTGTTCTTGTGGAATTGGCAAAGGGATATTAGGAAGCCCATAGAGGGCTATGGTGAAAAAGGAAATATCTTCCGTTCAAAATTGTAAAGAAGCTTTCTGAGAAACTGCTTTGTGTTCTGTTAATTCATCTCACAGAGTTACATCTTTCCCTTCAAGAAGCCTTTCGCTAAGGCTGTTCTTGTGGAATTGGCAAAGAGATATTTGGAAGCCCATAGAGGGCTATGGTGAAAAAAGAAATATCTTCCGTGCAACACTGGAAAGAAGCTTCCTGAGAAACTGCTCTGTGTTCTGTTAATTCATCTCACAGAGTTACATCTTTCCCTTTAAGAAGCCTTTCGCTAAGGCTGTTCTTGTGGAATTGGCAAAGGGATATTAGGAAGCCCATAGAGGGCTATGGTGAAAAAGGAAATATCTTCCGTTCAAAACTGGAAAGAAGCTTTCTGAGAAACTGTTCTTTGCTCTGTTAATTCATCTCACAGAGTTACATCTTTCCCTTCAAGAAGCCTTTCGCTAAGCCTGTTCTTGTGGAATTGGCAAAGGGATATTTGGAAGCCCATAGAGGGCTATGGTGAAAAAGGAAATATCTTCCGTTCAAAACTGGAAAGAAGCTTTCTGAGAAACTGCTCTGTGTTCTGTTAATTCATCTCACAGAGTTACATCTTTCAATCCAAGACGTCTTTCGCAAAGGCTGTTCTTGTGGAATTGGCAAAGGGATATTTGGAAGCCCATAGATTGCTATGGTGAAAAAGGAAATATCTTCCGTTCAAAACTGGAAAGAAGCTTTCTGAGAAACTGTTTCATGTCCTGTTAATTCATCTCACAGAGTTACATCTTTCCCTTCAAGAAGCCTTTCGCTAAGTCTGTCATTGTGGAATTGGCAAAGGGATATTTGGAAGCCCATAGTGGGCTATGGTGGAAAAGGAAATATCTTCCGTTCAAAACTGGAAAGAAGCTTTCTGAGAAACTGCTCTGTGTTCTGTTAATTCATCTCACAGAGTTACATCTTTCCCTTCAAGAAGCCTTTCGCTAAGGCTGTTCTTGTGGAATTGGCATAGTGATATTTGGAAGCCCATAGAGGGCTATGGTGAAAAAGGAAATATCTTCCGTTCAAAACTGGAAAGAAGCTTTCTGAGAAACTGCTCTTTGTTCTGTTAATTCATCTCACAGAGTTACATCTTTCCCTTCAAGTAGCCTTTCGCTAAGGCTGTTCTTGTGAAATTGGCAAAGGGATATTTGGAAGCATATAGAGGGCTATGGTGAAAAAGGAAATATCTTCCGTTCAAAACTGGAAAGAAGCTTTCTGAGAAACTGCTCTGTGTTCTGTTAATTCATCTCACAGAGTTACATCTTTCCCTTCAAGAAGCCTTTCGCTAAGGCTGTTCTTGTGGAATTGGCAAAGGGATATTTGGAAGCCCATAGAGGGCTATGGTGAAAAAGGAAATATCTTCCGTTCAAAACTGGAAAGAAGCTTTCGGAGAAACTGCTCTGTGTTCTGTTCATTCATCTCACAGAGTTACATCTTTCCCTTCAAGAAGCATTTCGCTAAGGCTATTCTTGTGGAATTGGCAAAGTGATATTTGGAAGCCCATAGAGGGCTAGGGTGAAAAAGGAAATATCTTCCGTTCAAAACTGGAAAGAAGCTTTCTGAGAAACTGCTCTGTGTTCTGTTAATTCATCTCACAGAGTTACATCTCTCCCTTCAAGAAGCCTTTCGCTAAGGCTGTTCTTGTGGAATTGGCAAAGGGATATTTGGAAGCATATAGAGGGCTATGGTGAAAAAGGAAATATCTTCCGTTCAAAACTGGAAAGAAGCTTTCTGAGAAACTGCTCTGTGTTCTGTTAATTCATCTCACAGAGTTAGATCTTTCCCTTCAAGAAGCCTTTCGCTAAGGCTGTTCTTGTGGAATTGGCAAAGGGATATTTGGAATCCCATAGAGGGCTATGGTGAAAAAGGAAATATCTTCCGTTCAAAACTGGAAAGAAGCTTTCTGAGAAACTGCTCTGTGTTCTGTTAATTCATCTCACAGAGTTACATCTTTCCCTTCAAGAAGCCTTTCGCTAAGGCTGTTCTTGTGGAATTGGCAAAGGGATATTAGGAAGCCCAGAGAGGGCTATGGTGAAAAAGGAAATATCTTCCGTTCAAAACTGGAAAGAAGCTTTCTAAGAAACTGTTCTATGTTCTGTTAATTCATCTCACAGAGTTACATCTTTCCCTTCAAGAAGCCTTTCGCTAAGGCTGTTCTTGTGGAATTGGCAAAGGGATATTAGGAAGCCCATAGAGGGCTGTGGTGAGAAAGGAAATATCTTCCGTTCAAAACTGGAAAGAAGCTTTCTGAGAAACTGCTTTGTGTTCTGTTAATTCATCTCACAGAGTTACATCTTTCCCTTCAAGAAGCCTTTCGCTAAGGCTGTTCTTGTGGAATTGGCAAAGGGATATTTGGAAGCCCATAGAGGGCTATGGTGAAAAAGGAAATATCTTCCGTTCAAAACTGGAAAGAAGCTTTCTGAGAAACTGCTCTGTGTTCTGTTAATTCATCTCACAGAGTTACATCTTTCCCTTCAAGAAGCCTTTCGCTAAGGCTGTTCTTGTGGAATTGGCAAAGGGATATTTGGAAGCCCATAGAGGGCTATGGTGAAAAAGGAAATATCTTCCGTTCAAAACTGGAAAGAAGCTTTCTTAGAAAATGCTCTGTGTTCTGTTAATTCATCTCACAGAGATACATCTTTCCCTTCAAGAAGCCTTTCGCTAAGGCTGTTCTTGTGGAATTGGCAAAGGGATATTAGGAAGCCCATAGAGGGCTATGGTGAAAAAGGAAATATCTTCCGTTCAAAACTGGAAAGAAGCTTTCTGAGAAACTGCTTTGTGTTCTGTTAATTCATCTCACAGAGTTACATCTTTCCCTTCAAGAAGCCTTTCGCAAAGCCTGTTCTTGTGGAATTGGCAAAGGGATATTTGGAAGCCCATAGAGGGCTATGGTGAAAAAGGAAATATCTTCCGTTCAAAACTGGAAAGAAGCTTTCTGAGAAACTGCTCTGTGTTCTGTTAATTCATCTCACAGAGTTACATCTTTCAATTCAAGACGTCTTTCGCTAAGGCTGTTCTTGTGGAATTGGCAAAGGGATATTTGGAAGCCCATAGAGGGCTACGGTGAAAAAGGAAATATCTTCCGTTCAAAACTGGAAAGAAGCTTTCTGAGAAACTGCTCTGTGTTTTGTTAATTCATCTCACAGAGTTACATCTTTCAATTCAAGAAGCCTTTCCCTAAGGCTGTTCTTGTGGAATTGGCAAAGGGATATTTGGAAGCCCCTAGATGGCTATGGTGAAAAAGGAAATATCTTCGGTTCAAAACTGGAAAGAATCTTTCTGAGAAACTGTTTTATGTTCTGTTAATTCATCTCACAGAGTTACATCTTTCCCTTCAGGAAGCCTTTCGCTAAGTCTGTCGTTGTGGAATTGGCAAACGGATATTTGGAAGCCCATAGTGGGCTATGGTGGAAAAGGAAATATCTTCCGTTCAAAACTGGAAAAAAGCTTTCTGAGAAACTGCTCTGTGTTCTGTTAATTCATCTCACAGAGTTACATCTTTCCCTTCAAGAAGCCTTTCGCTAAGGCTGTTCTTGTGTAATTGGCAAAGGGATATTTGGAAGCCCATAGAGGGCTATGGTGAAAAAGGAAATATCTTCGTTCAAAACTGGAAAGAAGCTTTCTGACAAACTGCTCTGTGTTCTGTTAATTCATCTCACAGAGTTACATCTTTCAATTCAAGAAGCCTTTCGCTAAGGCTGTTCTTGTGGAATTGGCAAAGGGATATTTGGAAGCCCCTAGATGGCTATGGTGAAAAAGGAAATATCTTCCGTTCAAAACTGGAAAGAAGCTTTCTGAGAAACTGTTTTATGTTCTGTTAATTCATCTCACAGAGTTACATCTTTCCCCTCAAGAAGCCTTTCGCTAAGTCTGTCGTTGTGGAATTGGCAAACGGATATTTGGAAACCCATAGTGGGCTATGGTGGAAAAGGAAATATCTTCCGTTCAAAACTGGAAAGAAGCTTTCTGAGAAACTGCTCTGTGTTCTGTTAATTCATCTCACAGAGTTACATCTTTCCCTTCAAGAAGCCTTTCGCTAAGGCTGTTCTTGTGGAATTGGCAAAGGGATATTTGGAAGCCCATAGAGGGCTATGGTGAAAAAGGAAATATCTTCCGTTCAAAACTGGAAAGAAGCTTTCTGAGAAACTGCTCTGTGTTCTGTTAATTCATCTCACAGAGTTACATCTTTCCCTTCAAGAAGCCTTTCGCTAAGGCTGTTCTTGTGGAATTGGCAAAGGGATATTTGGAAGCCCATAGAGGGCTATGGTGAAAAAGGAAATATCTTCCGTTCAAAACTGGAAAGAAGCTTTCTGAGAAACTGCTCTGTGTTCTGTTAATTCATCTCACAGAGTTACATCTTTCCCTTCAAGAAGCCTTTTGCTAAGGCTGTTCTTGTGGAATTGGCAAAGGGATATTTGGAAGCCCATAGAGGGCTATGGTGAAAAAGGAAATATCTTCCGTTCAAAACTGGAAAGAGGCTTTCTGAGAAACTGCTCTGTGTTCTGTTAATTCATCTCACAGAGTTACATCTTTCAATTCAAGACGTCTTTCGCTAAGGCTGTTCTTGTGGAATTGGCAAAGGGATATTTGGAAGCCCATAGAGGGCTATGGTGAAAAAGGAAATATCTTCCGTTCAAAACTGGAAAGAAGCTTTCTGAGAAACTGCTCTGTGTTCTGTTAATTCATCTCACAGAGTTACATCTTTTCCTTCAAGAAGCCTTTCCCTAAGGCTGTTCTTGTGGAATTGGCAAAGGGATATTTGGAAGCCCATAGAGGGCTATGGTGAAAAAGGAAATATCTTCCGTTCAAAACTGGAAAGAAGCTTCCTGAGAAACTGCTTTGTGTTCTGTTAATTCATCTCACAGAGTTACATCTTTCCCTTCAAGAAGCCTTTCCCTAAGGCTGTTCTTGTGGAATTCGCAAAGGGATATTTGGAAGCCCATAGAGGGCTACTGTGAAAAAGGAAATATCTTCCGTTCAAAACTGGAAAGAAGCTTTCTTAGAAAATGCTCTGTGTTCTGTTAATTCATCTCACAGAGTTACATCTTTCCCTTCAAGAAGCCTTTCGCTAAGGCTGTTCTTGTGGAATTGGCAAAGGGATATTAGGAAGCCCCTAGAGGGCTATGGTGAAAAGGAAATATCTTCCGTTCAAAACTTGAAAGAAGCTTTCTGAGAAACTGCTTTGTGTTCTGTTAATTCATCTCACAGAGTTACATCTTTCAATTCAAGAAGCCTTTCGCTAAGGCTGTTCTTGTGGAATTGGCAAAGGGATATTTGGAAGCCCCTAGATGGCTATGGTGAAAAAGGAAATATCTTCGGCTCAAAACTGGAAAGAAGCTTTCTGAGAAACTGTTTTATGTTCTGTTAATTCATCTCACAGAGTTACATCTTTCCCTTCAGGAAGCCTTTCGCTAAGTCTGTCGTTGTGGAATTGGCAAACGGATATTTGGAAGCCCATAGTGGGCTATGGTGGAAAAGGAAATATCTTCCGTTCAAAACTGGAAAAAAGCTTTCTGAGAAACTGCTCTGTGTTCTGTTAATTCATCTCACAGAGTTACATCTTTCCCTTCAAGAAGCCTTTCGCTAAGGCTGTTCTTGTGGAATTGGCAAAGGGATATTTGGAAGCCCATAGAGGGCTATGGTGAAAAAGGAAATATCTTCGTTCAAAACTGGAAAGAAGCTTTCTGAGAAACTGCTCTGTGTTCTGTTAATTCATCTCACAGAGTTACATCTTTCAATTCAAGACGTCTTTCGCTAAGGCTGTTCTTGTGGAATTGGCGAAGGGATATTTGGAAGCCCATAGAGGGCTATGGTGAAAAAGGAAATATCTTCCGTTCAAAACTGGAAAGAAGCTTTCTGAGAAACTGCTCTGTGTTCTGTTAATTCATTTCACAGAGTTACATCTTTTCCTTCAAGAAGCCTTTCGCTAAGGCTGTTCTTGTGGAATTGGCAAAGGGATATTTGGAAGCCCATAGAGGGCTATGGTGAAAAAGGAAATATCTTCGGTTCAAAACTGGAAAGAAGCTTTCTGAGAAACTGCTCTGTGTTCTGTTAATTCATCTCACAGAGTTACATCTTTCCCTTCAAGAAGCCTTTCGCTAAGGCTGTTCCTGTGGAATTGGCAAAGGGATATTTGGAAGCCCATAGAGGGCTATGGTGAAAAAGGAAATATCTTCCGTTCAAAACTGGAAAGAAGCTTTCTGAGAAACTGCTCTGTGTTCTGTTAATTCATCTAACAGAGTTACATCTTTCCCTTCAAGAAGCCTTTTGCTAAGGCTGTTCTTGTGGAATTGGCAAAGGGATATTTGGAAGCCCATAGAGGGCTATGGTGAAAAAGGAAATATCTTCCGTTCAAAACTGGAAAGAGGCTTTCTGAGAAACTGCTCTGTGTTCTGTTAATTCATCTCACAGAGTTACATCTTTCAATTCAAGACGTCTTTCGCTAAGGCTGTTCTTGTGGAATTGGCAAAGGGATATTTGGAAGCCCATAGAGGGCTATGGTGAAAAAGGAAATATCTTCCGTTCAAAACTGGAAAGAAGCTTTCTGAGAAACTGCTCTGTGTTCTGTTAATTCATCTCACAGAGTTACCTCTTTTCCTTCAAGAAGCCTTTCCCTAAGGCTGTTCTTGTGGAATTGGCAAAGGGATATTTGGAAGCCCATAGAGGGCTATGGTGAAAAAGGAAATATCTTCCGTTCAAAACTGGAAAGAAGCTTTCTGAGAAACTGCTCTGTGTTCTGTTAATTCATCTCACAGAGTTACATCTTTCCCTTCAAGAAGCCTTTTGCTAAGGTTGTTCCTGTGGAATTGGCAAAGGGATATTTGGAAGCCCATAGAGGGCTATGGTGAAAAAGGAAATATCTTCCGTTCAAAACTGGAAAGAAGCTTCCTGAGAAACTGCTTTGTGTTCTGTTAATTCATCTCAGAGAGTTACATCTTTCCCTTCAAGAAGCCTTTCGCTAAGGCTGTTCTTGTGAAATTGGCAAAGGGATATTAGGAAGCCCAGAGAGGGCTATGGTGAAAAAGGAAATATCTTCCGTTCAAAACTGGAAAGAAGTTTTCTGAGAAACTGTTCTATGTTCTGTTAATTCATCTCAGAGAGTTACATCTTTCCCTTCAAGAAGCCTTTCGCTAAGGCTGTTCTTGTGGAATTGGCAAAGGGATATTAGGAAGCCCATAGAGGGCTGTGGTGAAAAAGGAAATATCTTCCGTTAAAACTGGAAAGAAGCTTTCTGAGAAACTGCTTTGTGTTCCGTTAATTCATCTCACAGAGTTACATCTTTCCCTTCAAGAAGCCTTTCGCTAAGGCTGTTCTTGTGGAATTGGCAAAGGGATATTTGGAAGCCCATAGAGGGCTATGGTGAAAAAGGAAATATCTTCCGTTCAAAACTGGAAAGAAGCTTTCTGAGAAACTGCTCTGTGTACTGTTAATTCATCTCACAGAGTTACATCTTTCCCTTCAAGAAGCCTTTCGCTAAGGCTGTTCTTGTGGAATTGGCAAAGGGATATTTGGAAGCCCATAGAGGGCTATGGTGAAAAAGGAAATATCTTCCGTTCAAAACTGGAAAGAAGCTTTCTTAGAAAATGCTCTGTGTTCTGTTAATTCATCTCACAGAGTTACATCTTTCCCTTCAAGAAGCCTTTCGCTAAGGCTGTTCTTGTGGAATTGGCAAAGGGATATTAGGAAGCCCATAGAGGGCTATGGTGAAAAAGGAAATATCTTCCGTTCAAAACTGGAAAGAAGCTTTCTGAGAAACTGTTCTTTGCTCTGTTAATTCATCTCACAGAGTTACATCTTTCCCTTCAAGAAGCCTTTCGCTAAGCCTGTTCTTGTGGAATTGGCAAAGGGATATTTGGAAGCCCATAGAGGGCTATGGTGAAAAAGGAAATATCTTCCGTTCAAAACTGGAAAGAAGCTTTCTGAGAAACTGCTCTGTGTTCTGTTAATTCATCTCACAGAGTTACATCTTTCAATCCAAGACGTCTTTCGCAAAGGCTGTTCTTGTGGAATTGGCAAAGGGATATTTGGAAGCCCATAGATTGCTATGGTGAAAAAGGAAATATCTTCCGTTCAAAACTGGAAAGAAGCTTTCTGAGAAACTGTTTTATGTCCTGTTAATTCATCTCACAGAGTTACATCTTTCCCTTCAAGAAGCCTTTCGCTAAGTCTGTCATTGTGGAATTGGCAAAGGGATATTTGGAAGCCCATAGTGGGCTATGGTGGAAAAGGAAATATCTTCCGTTCAAAACTGGAAAGAAGCTTTCTGAGAAACTCCTCTGTGTTCTGTTAATTCATCTCACAGAGTTACATCTTTCCCTTCAAGAAGCCTTTCGCTAAGGCTGTTCTTGTGGAATTGGCATAGTGATATTTGGAAGCCCATAGAGGGCTATGGTGAAAAAGGAAATATCTTCCGTTCAAAACTGGAAAGAAGCTTTCTGAGAAACTGCTCTTTGTTCTGTTAATTCATCTCACAGAGTTACATCTTTCCCTTCAAGTAGCCTTTCGCTAAGGCTGTTCTTGTGAAATTGGCAAAGGGATATTTGGAAGCATATAGAGGGTTATGGTGAAAAAGGAAATATCTTCCGTTCAAAACTGGAAAGAAGCTTTCTGAGAAACTGCTCTGTGTTCTGTTAATTCATCTCACAGAGTTACATCTTTCCCTTCAAGAAGCCTTTCGCTAAGGCTGTTCTTGTGGAATTGCCAAAGGGATATTTGGAAGCCCATAGAGGGCTATGGTGAAAAAGGAAATATCTTCCGTTCCAAACTGGAAAGAAGCTTTCTGAGAAACTGCTCTGTGTTCTGTTAATTCATCTCACAGAGTTACATCTTTCCCTTCAAGAAGCCTTTCGCTAAGGCTGTTCTTGTGGATTTGGCAAAGGGATATTTGGAAGCTCATAGAGGGCTATGGTGAAAAAGGAAATATCTTCCGTTCAAAACTGGAAAGAAGCTTTCTGAGAAACTGCTCTGTGTTCTGTTAACTCATCTCACAGAGTTACATCTTTCCCTTCAAGAAGCCTTTCTCTAAGGCTGTCGTTGTGGAATTGGCAAACGAATATTTGGAAGCCCATAGAGGGCTATGGTGAAAAAGGAAATATCTTCCGTTCAAAACTGGAAAGAAGCTTTCTGAGAAACTGCTCTGTGTTCTGTTTATTCATCTCACAGAGTTACATCTTTCAATTCAAGAAGCCTTTCGCTAAGGCTGTTCTTGTGGAATTGGCAAAGGGATATTTGGAAGCCCCTAGATTGCTATGGTGAAAAAGGAAATATCTTCCGTTCAAAACTGGAAAGAAGCTTTCTGAGAAACTGTTTTATGTTCTGTTAATTCATCTCACAGAGTTACATCTTTCCCTTCAAGAAGCCTTTCGCTAAGGCTGTTCTTGTGGAATTGGCAAAGTGATATTTGGAAGCCCATAGAGGGCTATGGTGAAAAAGGAAATATCTTCCGTTCAAAACTGGAAAGAAGCTTTCTGAGAAACTGCTCTGTGTTCTGTTAATTCATCTCACAGAGTTACATCTTTCAATTCAAGAAGCCTTTCGCTAAGGCTGTTCTTGTGGAATTGGCAAAGGGATATTTGGAAGCCCCTAGATGGCTATGGTGAAAAAGGAAATATCTTCCGTTCAAAACTGGAAAGAAGCATTCTGAGAAACTGTTTTATGTTCTGTTAATTCATCTCACAGAGTTACATCTTTCCCTTCAAGAAGCCTTTCGCTAAGGCTGTTCTTGTGGAATTGGCAAAGGCATATATGGAAGCCCATAGAGGGCTATGGTGAAAAAGGAAATATCTTCCGTTCAAAACTGGAAAGAAGCTTTCTGAGAAACTGCTCTGTGTTCTGTTAATTCATCTCACAGAGTTACATCTTTCCCTTCAAGAAGCCTTTCGCTAAGGCTGTTCTTGTGGAATTGGCAAAGGGATATTTGGAAGCCCATAGAGGGCTATGGTGAAAAAGGAAATATCTTCCGTTCAAAACTGGAAAGAAGCTTTCTGAGAAACTGCTCTGTGTTGTGTTAATTCATCTCACAGAGTTACATCTTTCCCTTCAAGAAGCCTTTCGCTAAGGCTGTTATTGTGGAATTGGCAAAGGGATATTAGGAAGCCCAGAGAGGGCTATGGTGAAAAAGGAAATATCTTCCGTTCAAAACTGGAAAGAAGCTTTCTAAGAAACTGTTCTATGTTCTGTTAATTCATCTCACAGAGTTACATCTTTCCCTTCAAGAAGCCTTTCTCTAAGCCTGTTCTTGTGGAATTGGCAAAGGGATATTAGGAAGCCCATAGAGGGCTGTGGTGAGAAAGGAAATATCTTCCGTTCAAAACTGGAAAGAAGCTTTCTGAGAAACTGCTTTGTGTTCTGTTAATTCATCTCACAGAGTTACATCTTTCCCTTCAAGAAGCCTTTCGCTAAGGCTGTTCTTGTGGAATTGGCAAAGGGATATTTGGAAGCCCATAGAGGGCTATGGTGAAAAAGGAAATATCTTCCGTTCAAAACTGGAAAGAAGCTTTCTGAGAAACTGCTCTGTGTTCTGTTAATTCATCTCACAGAGTTACATCTTTCCCTTCAAGAAGCCTTTCCTTAAGGCTGTTCTTGTGGAATTGGCAAAGGGATATTTGGAAGCCCATAGAGGGCTACGGTGAAAAAGGAAATATCTTCCGTTCAAAACTGGAAAGAAGCTTTCTGAGAAACTGCTCTGTGTTCTGTTAATTCATCTCACAGAGTTACATCGTTACCTTCAAGAAGCCTTTCGCTAAGGCTGTTCTTGTGGAATTGGCAAAGGGATATTTGGAAGCCCATAGAGGGCTATGGTGAAAAAAGAAATATCTTCCGTTCAAAACTGGAAAGAAGCTTTCTGAGAAACTGCTCTGTGTTCTGTTAATTCATCTCACAGAGTTACATCTTTCCCTTCAAGAAGCCTTTTGCTAAGGTTGTTCCTGTGGAATTGGCAAAGGGATATTTGGAAGCCCATAGAGGGCTATGGTGAAAAAGGAAATATCTTCCGTTCAAAACTGGAAAGAAGCTTTCTGAGAAACTGCTCTGTGTTCTGTTAATTCATCTCACAGAGTTACATCTTTCCCTTCAAGAAGCCTTTCGCTAAGGCTGTTCTTGTGGAATTGGCAAACGGATATTTGGAAGAGCATAGTGGGCTAAGGTGGAAAAGGAAATATCTTCCGTTCAAAACTGGAAAGAAGCTTTCTGAGAAACTGCTCTGTGTTCTGTTAATTCATCTCACAGAGTTACATCTTTCAATTCAAGAAGCCTTTCGCTAAGGCTGTTCTTGTGGAATTGGCAAAGGGATATTTGGAAGCCCCTAGATGGCTATGGTGAAAAAGGAAATATCTTCCGTTCAAAACTGGAAAGAAGCTTTCTGAGAAACTGTTTTATGTTCTGTTAATTCATCTCACAGAGTTACATCTTTCCCTTCAAGAAGCGTTTCGCTAAGTCTGTCGTTGTGGAATTGGCAAACGGATATTTGGAAGAGCATAGTGGGCTAAGGTGGAAAAGGAAATATCTTCCGTTCAAAACTGGAAAGAAGGTTTCTGAGAAACTGCTCTGTGTTCTGTTAATTCATCTCACAGAGTTACATATTTCAATTCAAGACGTCTTTCGCTAAGGCTGTTCTTGTGGAATTGGCAAAGGGATATTTGGAAGCCCATAGAGGGCTACGGTGAAAAAGGAAATATCTTCCGTTCAAAACTGGAAAGAAGCTTTCTGAGAAACTGCTCTGTGTTCTGTTAATTCATCTCACAGAGTTACATCTTTCAATTCAAGAAGCCTTTCGCTAAGGCTGTTCTTGTGGAATTGGCAAAGGGATATTTGGAAGCCCCTAGATGGCTATGGTGAAAAAGGAAATATCTTCCGTTCAAAACTGGAAAGAAGCTTTCTGAGAAACTGTTTTATGTTCTGTTAATTCATCTCACAGAGTTACATCTTTCCCTTCAAGAAGCCTTTCGCTAAGTCTGTCGTTGTGGAATTGGCAAACGGATATTTGGAAGCCCATAGTGGGCTATGGTGGAAAAGGAAATATCTTCCGTTCAAAACTGGAAAGAAGCTTTATGAGAAACTGCTCTGTGTTCTGTTAATTCATCTCACAGAGTTACATCTTTCCCTTCAAGAAGCCTTTCGCTAAGGCTGTTCTTGTGGAATTGGCAAAGTGATATTTGAAAGCCCATAGAGGGCTAGGGTGAAAAAGGAAATATCTTCCGTTCAAAACTGGAAAGAAGCTTTCTGAGAAACTGCTCTGTGTTCTGTTAATTCATCTCACAGAGTTACATCTTTCCCTTCAAGAAGCCTTTCGCTAAGGCTGTTCTTGTGGAATTGGCAAAGGGATATTTCGAAGCCCATAGAGGGCTATGGTGAAAAAGGAAATATCTTCCGTTCAAAACTGGAAAGAAGCTTTCTGAGAAACTGTTTTGTGTTCTGTTAATTCATCTCACAGAGTTACATCTTTCCCTTCAAGAAGCCTTTCGCTAAGGCTGTTGTTGTGGAATTGGCAAAGGGATATTTGGAAGCCCATAGAGGGCTATGGTGAAAAAGGAAATATCTTCCGTTCAAATCTGGAAAGAAGCTTTCTGAGAAACTGCTCTGTGTTCTGTTAATTCATCTCACAGAGTTACATCTTTCCCTTCAAGAAGCCTTTCGCTAAGGCTGTTCTTGTGGAATTGGCAAAGGGATATTAGGAAGCCCATAGAGGGCTATGGTGAAAAAGGAAATATCTTCCGTTCAAAACTGGAAAGAAGCTTTCTGAGAAACTGCTTTGTGTTCCGTTAATTCATCTCACAGAGTTACATCTTTCCCTTCAAGAAGCCTTTCGCTAAGGCTGTTCTTGTGGAATTGGCAAAGAGATATTTGGAAGCCCATAGAGGGCTATGGTGAAAAAGGAAATATCTTCCGTTCAAAACTGGAAAGAAGCTTTCTGAGAAACTGCTCTGTGTTCTGTTAATTCATCTCACAGAGTTACATCTTTCCCTTCAAGAAGCCTTTTGCTAAGGCTGTTCTTGTGGAATTGGCAAAGGGATATTAGGAAGCCCATAGAGGGCTATGGTGAAAAAGGAAATATCTTCCGTTCAAAACTGGAAAGAAGCTTTCTGAGAAACTGTTCTTTGCTCTGTTAGTTCATCTCACAGAGTTACATCTTTCCCTTCAAGAAGCCTTTCGCTAAGCCTGTTCTTGTGGAATTGGCAAAGGGATATTTGGAAGCCCATAGAGGGCTATGGTGAAAAAGGAAATATCTTCCGTTCAAAACTGGAAAGAAGGTTTCTGAGAAACTGCTCTGTGTTCTGTTAATTCATCTCACAGAGTTACATCTTTCAATTCAAGACGTCTTTGGCAAAGGCTGTTCTTGTGGAATTGGCAAAGGGATATTTGGAAGCCCATAGAGGTCTATGGTGAAAAAGGAAATATCTTCCGTTCAAAACTGGAAAGAAGCTTTCTGAGAAACTGCTCTGTGTTGTGTTAATTCATCTCACAGAGTTACATCTTTCCCTTATAGAAGCCTTTCGCTAAGGCTGTTCTTGTGGAATTGGCAAAGGGATATTTGGAAGCCCATAGAGGGCTATGGTGAAAAAGGAAATATCTTCCGTTCAAAACTGGAAAGAAGCTTTCTGAGAAACTGCTCTGTGTTCTGTTAATTCATGTCACAGAGTTACATCTTTTCCTTCAAGAAGCCTTTCGCTAAGGCTGTTCTTGTGGAATTGGCAAAGGGATATTTGGAATCCCATAGAGGGCTATGGTGAAAAAGGAAATATCTTCCGTTCAAAACTGGAAAGAAGCTTTCTGAGAAACTGCTCTGTGTTCTGTTAATTCATCTCACAGAGTTACATCTTTCCCTTCAAGAAGCCTTTCGCTAAGGCTGTTCTTGTGGAATTGGCAAAGGGATATTTGGAAGCCCATAGAGGGCTATGGTGAAAAAGGAAATATCTTCCGTTCAAAACTGGAAAGAAGCTTTCTGAGAAACTGTTTTATGTTCTGTTAATTCATCTCACAGAGTTACATCTTTCCCTTCAAGAAGCCTTTCGCTAAGGCTGTTCTTGTGGAATTGGCAAAGGGATATTTGGAAGCCCATAGAGGGCTATGGTGAAAAAGGAAATATCTTCCGTTCAAAACTGGAAAGAAGCTTTCTGAGAAACTGCTCTGTGTTCTGTTAATTCATCTCACAGAGTTACATCTTTCCCTTCAAGAAGCCTTTCGCTAAGCCTGTTCTTGTGGAATTGGCAAAGGGATATTTGGAAGCCCATAGAGGGCTATGGTGAAAAAGGAAATATCTTCCGTTCAAAACTGGAAAGAAGCTTTCTGAGAAACTGCTCTGTGTTCTGTTAATTCATCTCACAGAGTTACATCTTTCCCTTCAAGAAGCCTTTCGCTAAGCCTGTTCTTGTGGAATTGGCAAAGGGATATTTGGAAGCCCATAGAGGGCTATGGTGAAAAAGGAAATATCTTCCGTTCAAAACTGGAAAGAAGCTTTCTGAGAAACTGTTTTATGTTCTGTTAATTCATCTCACGGAGTTACATCTTTCCCTTCAAGAAGCCTTTCGCTAAGGCTGTTCTTGTGGAATTGGCAAAGTGATATTTGGAAGCCCATAGAGGGCTAGGGTGAAAAAGGAAATATCTTCCGTTCAAAACTGGAAATAAGCTTTCTGAGAAACTGCTCTGTGTTCTGTTAATTCATCTCACAGAGTTACATCTCTCCCTTCAAGAAGCCTTTCGCTAAGGCTGTTCTTGTGGAATTGGCAAAGGGATATTTGGAAGCATATAGAGGGCTATGGTGAAAAAGGAAATATCTTCCGTTCAAAACTGGAAAGAAGCTTTCTGAGAAACTGCTCTGTGTTCTGTTAATTCATCTCACAGAGTTAGATCTTTCCCTTCAAGAAGCCTTTCGCTAAGGCTGTTCTTGTGGAATTGGCAAAGGGATATTTGGAATCCCATAGAGGGCTATGGTGAAAAAGGAAATATCTTCCTTTCAAAACTGGAAAGAAGCTTTCTGAGAAACTACTCTGTGTTCTGTTAATTCATCTCACAGAGTTACATCTTTCCCTTCAAGAAGCCTTTCGCTAAGGCTGTTCTTGTGGAATTGGCAAAGGGATATTTCGAAGCCCATAGAGGGCTATGGTGAAAAAGGAAATATCTTCCGTTCAAAACTGGAAAGAAGCTTTCTGAGAAACTGCTTTGTGTTCTGTTAATTCATCTCACAGTGTTACATCTTTCAATTCAAGAAGCCTTTCGCTAAGGCTGTTCTTGTGGAATTGGCAAAGGGATATTTGGAAGCCCATAGAGGGCTACGGTGAAAAAGGAAATATCTTCCGTTCAAAACTGGAAAGAAGCTTTCTGAGAAACTGCTCTGTGTTCTGTTAATTCATCTCACAGAGTTACATCTTTCAATTCAAGAAGCCTTTCGCTAAGGTTGCTCTTGTGGAATTGGCAATGGGATATTTGGTAGCCCCTAGATGGCTATGGTGAAAAAGGAAATATCTTCCGTTCAAAACTGGAAAGAAGCTTTCTGAGAAACTGTTTTATGTTCTGTTAATTCATCTCACAGAGTTACATCTTTCCCTTCAAGAAGCCTTTCGCTAAGGCTGTTCTTGTGGAATTGGCAAAGGGATATTTGGAAGCCCATAGAGGGCTATGGTGAAAAAGGAAATATCTTCCGTTCAAAACTGGAAAGAAGCTTTCTGAGAAACTGCTCTGTGTTCTGTTAATTCATCTCACAGAGTTACATCTTTCCCTTCAAGAAGCCTTTCGCTAAGCCTGTTCTTGTGGAATTGGCAAAGGGATATTTGGAAGCCCATAGAGGGCTATGGTGAAAAAGGAAATATCTTCCGTTCAAAACTGGAAAGAAGGTTTCTGAGAAACTGCTCTGTGTTCTGTTAATTCATCTCACAGAGTTACATCTTTCAATTCAAGACGTCTTTGGCAAAGGCTGTTCTTGTGGAATTGGCAAAGGGATATTTGGAAGCCCATAGAGGGCTATGGTGAAAAAGGAAATATCTTCCGTTCAAAACTGGAAAGAAGCTTTCTGAGAAACTGCTCTGTGTTGTGTTAATTCATCTCACAGAGTTACATCTTTCCCTTATAGAAGCCTTTCGCTAAGGCTGTTCTTGTGGAATTGGCAAAGGGATATTTGGAAGCCCATAGAGGGCTATGGTGAAAAAGGAAATATCTTCCGTTCAAAACTGGAAAGAAGCTTTCGGAGAAACTGCTCTGTGTTCTGTTAATTCATCTCACAGAGTTACATCTTTCCCTTCAAGAAGCCTTTCGCTAAGGCTGTTCTTGTGGAATTGGCAAAGGGATATTTGGAAGCCCATAGAGGGCTATGGTGAAAAAGGAAATATCTTCCGTTCAAAACTGGAAAGAAGCTTTCTGAGAAACTGCTCTGTGTTCTGTTAATTCATCTCACAGAGTTACATCTTTCCCTTCAAGAAGCCTTTCGCTAAGGCTGTTCTTGTGGAATTGGCAAAGGGATATTTGGAAGCCCATAGAGGGCTACGGTGAAAAAGGAAACATCTTCCGTTCAAAACTGGAAAGAAGCTTTCTGAGAAACTGCTCTGTGTTCTGTTAATTCATCTCACAGAGTTACATCTTTCAATTCAAGAAGCCTTTCGCTAAGCCTGTTCTTGTGGAATTGGCAAAGGGATATTTGGAAGCCCATAGAGGGCTATGGTGAAAAAGGAAATATATTCCGTTCAAAACTGGAAAGAAGCTTTCTGAGAAACTGTTTTATGTTCTGTTAATTCATCTCACAGAGTTACATCTTTCCCTTCAAGAAGCCTTTCGCTAAGTCTGTCGTTTTGGAATTGGCAAACGGATATTTGGAAGCCCATAGTGGGCTATGGTGGAAAAGGAAATATGTTCCGTTCAAAACTGGAAAGAAGCTTTCTGAGAAACTGCTCTGTGTTCTGTTAATTCATCTCACAGAGTTACATCTCTCCCTTCAAGAAGCCTTTCGCTAAGGCTGTTCTTGTGGAATTGGCAAAGGGATATTTGGAAGCATATAGAGGGCTATGGGGAAAAAGGAAATATCTTCCGTTCAAAACTGGAAAGAAGCTTTCTGAGAAACTGCTCTGTGTTCTGTTAATTCATCTCACAGAGTTAGATCTTTCCCATCAAGAAGCCTTTCGCTAAGGCTGTTCTTGTGGAATTGGCAAAGGGATATTTGGAATCCCATAGAGGGCTATGGTGAAAAAGGAAATATCTTCCTTTCAAAACTGGAAAGAAGCTTTCTGAGAAACTACTCTGTGTTCTGTTAATTCATCTCACAGAGTTACATCTTTCCCTTCAAGAAGCCTTTCGCTAAGGCTGTTCTTGTGGAATTGGCAAAGGGATATTTGGAAGCCCATAGAGGGCTATGGTGAAAAAGGAAATATCTTCCGTTCAAAAAAGGAAAGAAGCTTTCTGAGAAACTGCTTTGTGTTCTGTTAATTCATCTCACAGAGTTACATCTTTCCCTTCAAGAAGCCTTTCGCTAAGGCTGTTCTTGTGGAATTCGCAAAGGGATATTTGGAAGCCCATAGAGGGCTATGGTGAAAAAGGAAATATCTTCCGTTCAAATCTGGAAAGAAGCTTTCTGAGAAACTGCTCTGTGTTCTGTTAATTCATCTCACAGAGTTACATCTTTCCCTTCAAGAAGCCTTTCGCTAAGGCTGTTCTTGTGGAATTGGCAAAGGGATATTTGGAAGCCCATAGAGGGCTATGGTGAAAAAGGAAATATCTTTCGTTCAAAACTGGAAAGAAGCTTTCTGAGAAACTGCTCTGTGTTCTCTTTATTCATCTCACAGAGTTACATCTTTCCGTTCAAGAAGGCTTTCGCTAAGGCTGTTCTTGTGGAATTGGCAAAGGGATATTAGGAAGCCCATAGAGGGCTATGGTGAAAAAGGAAATATCTTCCGTTCAAAATTGGAAAGAAGCTTTCTGAGAAACTGCTTTGTGTTCTGTTAATTCATCTCACAGAGTTACATCTTTCCCTTCAAGAAGCCTTTCGCTAAGGCTGTTCTTGTGGAATTGGCAAAGAGATATTTGGAAGCCCATAGAGGGCTATGGTGAAAAAGGAAATATCTTCCGTTCAAAACTGGAAAGAAGCTTTCTGAGAAACTGCTCTGTGTTCTGTTAATTCATCTCACAGAGTTACATCTTTCCCTTTAAGAAGCCTTTCGCTAAGACTGTTCTTGTGGAATTGGCAAAGGGATATTAGGAAGCCCATAGAGGGCTATGGTGAAAAAGGAAATATCTTCCGTTCAAAACTGGAAAGAAGCTTTCTGTGAAACTGTTCTTTGCTCTGTTAATTCATCTCACAGAGTTACATCTTTCCCTTCAAGAAGCCTTTCGCTAAGCCTGTTCTTGTGGAATTGGCAAAGGGATATTTGGAAGCCCATAGAGGGCTATGGTGAAAAAGGAAATATCTTCCGTTCAAAACTGGAAAGAAGCTTTCTGAGAAACTGCTCTGTGTTCTGTTAATTCATCTCACAGAGTTACATCTTTCAATCCAAGACGTCTTTCGCAAAGGCTGTTCTTGTGGAATTGGCAAAGGGATATTTGGAAGCCCATAGATTGCTATGGTGAAAAAGGAAATATCTTCTGTTCAAAACTGGAAAGAAGCTTTCTGAGAAACTGTTTTATGTCCTGTTAATTCATCTCACAGAGTTACATCTTTCCCTTCAAGAAGCCTTTCGCTAAGTCTGTCATTGTGGAATTGGCAAAGGGATATTTGGAAGCCCATAGTGGGCTATGGTGGAAAAGGAAATATCTTCCGTTCAAAACTGGAAAGAAGCTTTCTGAGAAACTGCTCTGTGTTCTGTTAATTCATCTCACAGAGTTACATCTTTCCCTTCAAGAAGCCTTTCGCTAAGGCTGTTCTTGTGGAATTGGCATAGTGATATTTGGAAGCCCATAGAGGGCTATGGTGAAAAAGGAAATATCTTCCGTTCAAAACTGGAAAGAAGCTTTCTGAGAAACTGCTCTTTGTTCTGTTAATTCATCTCACAGAGTTACATCTTTCCCTTCAAGTAGCCTTTCGCTAAGGCTGTTCTTGTGAAATTGGCAAAGGGATATTTGGAAGCATATAGAGGGCTATGGTGAAAAAGGAAATATCTTCCGTTCAAAACTGGAAAGAAGCTTTCTGAGAAACTGCTCTGTGTTCTGTTAATTCATCTCACAGAGTTACATCTTTCCCTTCAAGAAGCCTTTCGCTAAGGCTGTTCTTGTGGAATTGGCAAAGGGATATTTGGAAGCCCATAGAGGGCTATGGTGAAAAAGGAAATATCTTCCGTTCAAAACTGGAAAGAAGCTTTCGGAGAAACTGCTCTGTGTTCTGTTCATTCATCTCACAGAGTTACATCTTTCCCTTCAAGAAGCATTTCGCTAAGGCTATTCTTGTGGAATTGGCAAAGTGATATTTGGAAGCCCATAGAGGGCTAGGGTGAAAAAGGAAATATCTTCCGTTCAAAACTGGAAAGAAGCTTTCTGAGAAACTGCTCTGTGTTCTGTTAATTCATCTCACAGAGTTACATCTCTCCCTTCAAGAAGCCTTTCGCTAAGGCTGTTCTTGTGGAATTGGCAAAGGGATATTTGGAAGCATATAGAGGGCTATGGTGAAAAAGGAAATATCTTCCGTTCAAAACTGGAAAGAAGCTTTCTGAGAAACTGCTCTGTGTTCTGTTAATTCATCTCACAGAGTTAGATCTTTCCCTTCAAGAAGCCTTTCGCTAAGGCTGTTCTTGTGGAATTGGCAAAGGGATATTTGGAATCCCATAGAGGGCTATGGTGAAAAAGGAAATATCTTCCGTTCAAAACTGGAAAGAAGCTTTCTGAGAAACTACTCTGTGTTCTGTTAATTCATCTCACAGAGTTACATCTTTCCCTTCAAGAAGCCTTTCGCTAAGGCTGTTCTTGTGGAATTGGCAAAGGGATATTTGGAAGCCCATAGATGGCTATGGTGAAAAAGGAAATATCTTCCGTTCAAAACTGGAAAGAAGCTTTCTGAGAAACTGCTCTGTGTTGTGTTAATTCATCTCACAGAGTTACATCTTTCCCTTCAAGAAGCCTTTCGCTAAGGCTGTTCTTGTGGAATTGGCAAAGGGATATTAGGAAGCCCAGAGAGGGCTATGGTGAAAAAGGAAATATCTTCCGTTCAAAACTGGAAAGAAGCTTTCTAAGAAACTGTTCTATGTTCTGTTAATTCATCTCACAGAGTTACATCTTTCCCTTCAAGAAGCCTTTCGCTAAGGCTGTTCTTGTGGAATTGGCAAAGGGATATTAGGAAGCCCATAGAGGGCTGTGGTGAGAAAGGAAATATCTTCCGTTCAAAACTGGAAAGAAGCTTTCTGAGAAACTGCTTTGTGTTCTGTTAATTCATCTCACAGAGTTACATCTTTCCCTTCAAGAAGCCTTTCGCTAAGGCTGTTCTTGTGGAATTGGCAAAGGGATATTTGGAAGCCCATAGAGGGCTATGGTGAAAAAGGAAATATCTTCCGTTCAAAACTGGAAAGAAGCTTTCTGAGAAACTGCTCTGTGTTCTGTTAATTCATCTCACAGAGTTACATCTTTCCCTTCAAGAAGCCTTTCGCTAAGGCTGTTCTTGTGGAATTGGCAAAGGGATATTTGGAAGCCCATAGAGGGCTATGGTGAAAAAGGAAATATCTTCCGTTCAAAACTGGAAAGAAGCTTTCTTAGAAAATGCTCTGTGTTCTGTTAATTCATCTCACAGAGATACATCTTTCCCTTCAAGAAGCCTTTCGCTAAGGCTGTTCTTGTGGAATTGGCAAAGGGATATTAGGAAGCCCATAGAGGGCTATGGTGAAAAAGGAAATATCTTCCGTTCAAAACTGGAAAGAAGCTTTCTGAGAAACTGCTCTGTGTTCTGTTAATTCATCTCACAGAGTTACATCTTTCCCTTCAAGAAGCCTTTTGCTAAGGTTGTTCCTGTGGAATTGGCAAAGGGATATTTGGAAGCCCATAGAGGGCTATGGTGAGAAAGGAAATATCTTCCGTTCAAAACTGGAAAGAAGCTTCCTGAGAAACTGCTTTGTGTTCTGTTAATTCATCTCACAGAGTTACATCTTTCCCTTCAAGAAGCCTTTCGCTAAGGCTGTTCTTGTGGAATTCGCAAAGGGATATTTGGAAGCCCATAGAGGGCTACTGTGAAAAAGGAAATATCTTCCGTTCAAAACTGGAAAGAAGCTTTCTGAGAAACTGCTCTGTGTTCTGTTAATTCATCTCACAGAGTTACATCTTTCCCTTCAAGAAGCCTTTCGCTAAGGCTGTTCTTGTGGAATTGGCAAAGGGATATTTGGAAGCCCATAGAGGGCTATGGTGAAAAAGGAAATATCTTCCGTTCAAAACTGGAAAGAAGCTTTCTTAGAAAATGCTCTGTGTTCTGTTAATTCATCTCACAGAGTTACATCTTTCCCTTCAAGAAGCCTTTCGCTAAGGCTGTTCTTGTGGAATTGGCAAAGGGATATTAGGAAGCCCATAGAGGGCTATGGTGAAAAGGAAATATCTTCCGTTCAAAACTTGAAAGAAGCTTTCTGAGAAACTGCTTTGTGTTCTGTTAATTCATCTCACAGAGTTACATCTTTCAATTCAAGAAGCCTTTCGCTAAGGCTGTTCTTGTGGAATTGGCAAAGGGATATTTGGAAGCCCCTAGATGGCTATGGTGAAAAAGGAAATATCTTCGGCTCAAAACTGGAAAGAAGCTTTCTGAGAAACTGTTTTATGTTCTGTTAATTCATCTCACAGAGTTACATCTTTCCCTTCAGGAAGCCTTTCGCTAAGTCTGTCGTTGTGGAATTGGCAAACGGATATTTGGAAGCCCATAGTGGGCTATGGTGGAAAAGGAAATATCTTCCGTTCAAAACTGGAAAAAAGCTTTCTGAGAAACTGCTCTGTGTTCTGTTAATTCATCTCACAGAGTTACATCTTTCCCTTCAAGAAGCCTTTCGCTAAGGCTGTTCTTGTGGAATTGGCAAAGGGATATTTGGAAGCCCATAGAGGGCTATGGTGAAAAAGGAAATATCTTCGTTCAAAACTGGAAAGAAGCTTTCTGAGAAACTGCTCTGTGTTCTGTTAATTCATCTCACAGAGTTACATCTTTCAATTCAAGACGTCTTTCGCTAAGGCTGTTCTTGTGGAATTGGCGAAGGGATATTTGGAAGCCCATAGAGGGCTATGGTGAAAAAGGAAATATCTTCCGTTCAAAACTGGAAAGAAGCTTTCTGAGAAACTGCTCTGTGTTCTGTTAATTCATTTCACAGAGTTACATCTTTTCCTTCAAGAAGCCTTTCGCTAAGGCTGTTCTTGTGGAATTGGCAAAGGGATATTTGGAAGCCCATAGAGGGCTATGGTGAAAAAGGAAATATCTTCGGTTCAAAACTGGAAAGAAGCTTTCTGAGAAACTGCTCTGTGTTCTGTTAATTCATCTCACAGAGTTACATCTTTCCCTTCAAGAAGCCTTTCGCTAAGGCTGTTCTTGTGGAATTGGCAAAGTGATATTTGAAAGCCCATAGAGGGCTAGGGTGAAAAAGGAAATATCTTCCGTTGAAAACTGGAAAGAAGCTTTCTGAGAAACTGCTCTGTGTTCTGTTAATTCATCTCACAGAGTTACATCTTTCCCTTCAAGAAGCCTTTCGCTAAGGCTGTTCTTGTGGAATTGGCAAAGGGATATTTCGAAGCCCATAGAGGGCTATGGTGAAAAAGGAAATATCTTCCGTTCAAAACTGGAAAGAAGCTTTCTGAGAAACTGTTTTGTGTTCTGTTAATTCATCTCACAGAGTTACATCTTTCCCTTCAAGAAGCCTTTCGCTAAGGCTGTTGTTGTGGAATTGGCAAAGGGATATTTGGAAGCCCATAGAGGGCTATGGTGAAAAAGGAAATATCTTCCGTTCAAATCTGGAAAGAAGCTTTCTGAGAAACTGCTCTGTGTTCTGTTAATTCATCTCACAGAGTTACATCTTTCCCTTCAAGAAGCCTTTCGCTAAGGCTGTTCTTGTGGAATTGGCAAAGGGATATTAGGAAGCCCATAGAGGGCTATGGTGAAAAAGGAAATATCTTCCGTTCAAAACTGGAAAGAAGCTTTCTGAGAAACTGCTTTGTGTTCCGTTAATTCATCTCACAGAGTTACATCTTTCCCTTCAAGAAGCCTTTCGCTAAGGCTGTTCTTGTGGAATTGGCAAAGAGATATTTGGAAGCCCATAGAGGGCTATGGTGAAAAAGGAAATATCTTCCGTTCAAAACTGGAAAGAAGCTTTCTGAGAAACTGCTCTGTGTTCTGTTAATTCATCTCACAGAGTTACATCTTTCCCTTCAAGAAGCCTTTTGCTAAGGCTGTTCTTGTGGAATTGGCAAAGGGATATTAGGAAGCCCATAGAGGGCTATGGTGAAAAAGGAAATATCTTCCGTTCAAAACTGGAAAGAAGCTTTCTGAGAAACTGTTCTTTGCTCTGTTAGTTCATCTCACAGAGTTACATCTTTCCCTTCAAGAAGCCTTTCGCTAAGCCTGTTCTTGTGGAATTGGCAAAGGGATATTTGGAAGCCCATAGAGGGCTATGGTGAAAAAGGAAATATCTTCCGTTCAAAACTGGAAAGAAGGTTTCTGAGAAACTGCTCTGTGTTCTTTTAATTCATCTCACAGAGTTACATCTTTCAATTCAAGACGTCTTTGGCAAAGGCTGTTCTTGTGGAATTGGCAAAGGGATATTTGGAAGCCCATAGAGGTCTATGGTGAAAAAGGAAATATCTTCCGTTCAAAACTGGAAAGAAGCTTTCTGAGAAACTGCTCTGTGTTGTGTTAATTCATCTCACAGAGTTACATCTTTCCCTTATAGAAGCCTTTCGCTAAGGCTGTTCTTGTGGAATTGGCAAAGGGATATTTGGAAGCCCATAGAGGGCTATGGTGAAAAAGGAAATATCTTCCGTTCAAAACTGGAAAGAAGCTTTCTGAGAAACTGCTCTGTGTTCTGTTAATTCATGTCACAGAGTTACATCTTTTCCTTCAAGAAGCCTTTCGCTAAGGCTGTTCTTGTGGAATTGGCAAAGGGATATTTGGAATCCCATAGAGGGCTATGGTGAAAAAGGAAATATCTTCCGTTCAAAACTGGAAAGAAGCTTTCTGAGAAACTGCTCTGTGTTCTGTTAATTCATCTCACAGAGTTACATCTTTCCCTTCAAGAAGCCTTTCGCTAAGGCTGTTCTTGTGGAATTGGCAAAGGGATATTTGGAAGCCCATAGAGGGCTATGGTGAAAAAGGAAATATCTTCCGTTCAAAACTGGAAAGAAGCTTTCTGAGAAACTGTTTTATGTTCTGTTAATTCATCTCACAGAGTTACATCTTTCCCTTCAAGAAGCCTTTCGCTAAGGCTGTTCTTGTGGAATTGGCAAAGGGATATTTGGAAGCCCATAGAGGGCTATGGTGAAAAAGGAAATATCTTCCGTTCAAAACTGGAAAGAAGCTTTCTGAGAAACTGCTCTGTGTTCTGTTAATTCATCTCACAGAGTTACATCTTTCCCTTCAAGAAGCCTTTCGCTAAGCCTGTTCTTGTGGAATTGGCAAAGGGATATTTGGAAGCCCATAGAGGGCTATGGTGAAAAAGGAAATATCTTCCGTTCAAAACTGGAAAGAAGCTTTCTGAGAAACTGCTCTGTGTTCTGTTAATTCATCTCACAGAGTTACATCTTTCCCTTCAAGAAGCCTTTCGCTAAGCCTGTTCTTGTGGAATTGGCAAAGGGATATTTGGAAGCCCATAGAGGGCTATGGTGAAAAAGGAAATATCTTCCGTTCAAAACTGGAAAGAAGCTTTCTGAGAAACTGTTTTATGTTCTGTTAATTCATCTCACGGAGTTACATCTTTCCCTTCAAGAAGCCTTTCGCTAAGGCTGTTCTTGTGGAATTGGCAAAGTGATATTTGGAAGCCCATAGAGGGCTAGGGTGAAAAAGGAAATATCTTCCGTTCAAAACTGGAAATAAGCTTTCTGAGAAACTGCTCTGTGTTCTGTTAATTCATCTCACAGAGTTACATCTCTCCCTTCAAGAAGCCTTTCGCTAAGGCTGTTCTTGTGGAATTGGCAAAGGGATATTTGGAAGCATATAGAGGGCTATGGTGAAAAAGGAAATATCTTCCGTTCAAAACTGGAAAGAAGCTTTCTGAGAAACTGCTCTGTGTTCTGTTAATTCATCTCACAGAGTTAGATCTTTCCCTTCAAGAAGCCTTTCGCTAAGGCTGTTCTTGTGGAATTGGCAAAGGGATATTTGGAATCCCATAGAGGGCTATGGTGAAAAAGGAAATATCTTCCTTTCAAAACTGGAAAGAAGCTTTCTGAGAAACTACTCTGTGTTCTGTTAATTCATCTCACAGAGTTACATCTTTCCCTTCAAGAAGCCTTTCGCTAAGGCTGTTCTTGTGGAATTGGCAAAGGGATATTTCGAAGCCCATAGAGGGCTATGGTGAAAAAGGAAATATCTTCCGTTCAAAACTGGAAAGAAGCTTTCTGAGAAACTGCTTTGTGTTCTGTTAATTCATCTCACAGTGTTACATCTTTCAATTCAAGAAGCCTTTCGCTAAGGCTGTTCTTGTGGAATTGGCAAAGGGATATTTGGAAGCCCATAGAGGGCTACGGTGAAAAAGGAAATATCTTCCGTTCAAAACTGGAAAGAAGCTTTCTGAGAAACTGCTCTGTGTTCTGTTAATTCATCTCACAGAGTTACATCTTTCAATTCAAGAAGCCTTTCGCTAAGGTTGCTCTTGTGGAATTGGCAATGGGATATTTGGTAGCCCCTAGATGGCTATGGTGAAAAAGGAAATATCTTCCGTTCAAAACTGGAAAGAAGCTTTCTGAGAAACTGTTTTATGTTCTGTTAATTCATCTCACAGAGTTACATCTTTCCCTTCAAGAAGCCTTTCGCTAAGGCTGTTCTTGTGGAATTGGCAAAGGGATATTTGGAAGCCCATAGAGGGCTATGGTGAAAAAGGAAATATCTTCCGTTCAAAACTGGAAAGAAGCTTTCTGAGAAACTGCTCTGTGTTCTGTTAATTCATCTCACAGAGTTACATCTTTCCCTTCAAGAAGCCTTTCGCTAAGCCTGTTCTTGTGGAATTGGCAAAGGGATATTTGGAAGCCCATAGAGGGCTATGGTGAAAAAGGAAATATCTTCCGTTCAAAACTGGAAAGAAGGTTTCTGAGAAACTGCTCTGTGTTCTGTTAATTCATCTCACAGAGTTACATCTTTCAATTCAAGACGTCTTTGGCAAAGGCTGTTCTTGTGGAATTGGCAAAGGGATATTTGGAAGCCCATAGAGGGCTATGGTGAAAAAGGAAATATCTTCCGTTCAAAACTGGAAAGAAGCTTTCTGAGAAACTGCTCTGTGTTGTGTTAATTCATCTCACAGAGTTACATCTTTCCCTTATAGAAGCCTTTCGCTAAGGCTGTTCTTGTGGAATTGGCAAAGGGATATTTGGAAGCCCATAGAGGGCTATGGTGAAAAAGGAAATATCTTCCGTTCAAAACTGGAAAGAAGCTTTCGGAGAAACTGCTCTGTGTTCTGTTAATTCATCTCACAGAGTTACATCTTTCCCTTCAAGAAGCCTTTCGCTAAGGCTGTTCTTGTGGAATTGGCAAAGGGATATTTGGAAGCCCATAGAGGGCTATGGTGAAAAAGGAAATATCTTCCGTTCAAAACTGGAAAGAAGCTTTCTGAGAAACTGCTCTGTGTTCTGTTAATTCATCTCACAGAGTTACATCTTTCCCTTCAAGAAGCCTTTCGCTAAGGCTGTTCTTGTGGAATTGGCAAAGGGATATTTGGAAGCCCATAGAGGGCTACGGTGAAAAAGGAAACATCTTCCGTTCAAAACTGGAAAGAAGCTTTCTGAGAAACTGCTCTGTGTTCTGTTAATTCATCTCACAGAGTTACATCTTTCAATTCAAGAAGCCTTTCGCTAAGCCTGTTCTTGTGGAATTGGCAAAGGGATATTTGGAAGCCCATAGAGGGCTATGGTGAAAAAGGAAATATATTCCGTTCAAAACTGGAAAGAAGCTTTCTGAGAAACTGTTTTATGTTCTGTTAATTCATCTCACAGAGTTACATCTTTCCCTTCAAGAAGCCTTTCGCTAAGTCTGTCGTTTTGGAATTGGCAAACGGATATTTGGAAGCCCATAGTGGGCTATGGTGGAAAAGGAAATATGTTCCGTTCAAAACTGGAAAGAAGCTTTCTGAGAAACTGCTCTGTGTTCTGTTAATTCATCTCACAGAGTTACATCTCTCCCTTCAAGAAGCCTTTCGCTAAGGCTGTTCTTGTGGAATTGGCAAAGGGATATTTGGAAGCATATAGAGGGCTATGGGGAAAAAGGAAATATCTTCCGTTCAAAACTGGAAAGAAGCTTTCTGAGAAACTGCTCTGTGTTCTGTTAATTCATCTCACAGAGTTAGATCTTTCCCATCAAGAAGCCTTTCGCTAAGGCTGTTCTTGTGGAATTGGCAAAGGGATATTTGGAATCCCATAGAGGGCTATGGTGAAAAAGGAAATATCTTCCTTTCAAAACTGGAAAGAAGCTTTCTGAGAAACTACTCTGTGTTCTGTTAATTCATCTCACAGAGTTACATCTTTCCCTTCAAGAAGCCTTTCGCTAAGGCTGTTCTTGTGGAATTGGCAAAGGGATATTTGGAAGCCCATAGAGGGCTATGGTGAAAAAGGAAATATCTTCCGTTCAAAAAAGGAAAGAAGCTTTCTGAGAAACTGCTTTGTGTTCTGTTAATTCATCTCACAGAGTTACATCTTTCCCTTCAAGAAGCCTTTCGCTAAGGCTGTTCTTGTGGAATTCGCAAAGGGATATTTGGAAGCCCATAGAGGGCTATGGTGAAAAAGGAAATATCTTCCGTTCAAATCTGGAAAGAAGCTTTCTGAGAAACTGCTCTGTGTTCTGTTAATTCATCTCACAGAGTTACATCTTTCCCTTCAAGAAGCCTTTCGCTAAGGCTGTTCTTGTGGAATTGGCAAAGGGATATTTGGAAGCCCATAGAGGGCTATGGTGAAAAAGGAAATATCTTTCGTTCAAAACTGGAAAGAAGCTTTCTGAGAAACTGCTCTGTGTTCTCTTTATTCATCTCACAGAGTTACATCTTTCCGTTCAAGAAGGCTTTCGCTAAGGCTGTTCTTGTGGAATTGGCAAAGGGATATTAGGAAGCCCATAGAGGGCTATGGTGAAAAAGGAAATATCTTCCGTTCAAAATTGGAAAGAAGCTTTCTGAGAAACTGCTTTGTGTTCTGTTAATTCATCTCACAGAGTTACATCTTTCCCTTCAAGAAGCCTTTCGCTAAGGCTGTTCTTGTGGAATTGGCAAAGAGATATTTGGAAGCCCATAGAGGGCTATGGTGAAAAAGGAAATATCTTCCGTTCAAAACTGGAAAGAAGCTTTCTGAGAAACTGCTCTGTGTTCTGTTAATTCATCTCACAGAGTTACATCTTTCCCTTTAAGAAGCCTTTCGCTAAGACTGTTCTTGTGGAATTGGCAAAGGGATATTAGGAAGCCCATAGAGGGCTATGGTGAA